>NW_017728913.1:5371061-5393753 GCF_001723895.1 Crocodylus porosus
AATTGCATAAACTATGCATCTTAGAATAGAAATTTACATTAATTATAATATTATATATTTAATAAGTGTATCAGTAATTATTTAATTATAAATTTATATACAAAAATGTTATAACCAGGGCAAAAAAGTATTTTATAAATTCAAATGTAAATCATACTCTGTTGCTGAATACGCTTTTAAGATATGCTGCATTTAAAAAGTACAAAACTTACCATTGTCTTCAATGGAGAAGTAGAAGATATCACTAGTAGCATTGTCACCTTCTTTCAAGACATAGCTAATCTTCATTTCATCAATATCAGCTGATAACAAAGAAACATGATAAGTCTTTTACCAAAATATTTTACTGTAGAATTCAAGGTTTATCAATACAATTTAAACTTTAATATTTTAAAGTAATATATGATAACATCTCACAAACTACTTCGTCACAGGTAAACAAAGAAAAAGCCAATCTTAGAACACGTATAATTTTAAACTACATAAACAAGAATTCACCTCCTACTGCTGTCCCAGTTTTAACTTATTAGATTATTCAGTTTGAAAAAAAAAAAGGAAAAACAGTGGAATTTAGTGGGTTTGGACTGTAACACGCAGCTTAAAAGAATAATTTAATTTCCAACTCTGGTTTTCAGAAATTCTTAATCAACATTATAATTAAATAAAGTTGCTATACCTAAATTTTAAGTTGGAAGTAAAGATTTGTCTACAGTTTTGTTTTTGAGGTGGGTTGGGAGGCACATACAAAATTATTCCAGATAAAAATGTATCAGAAGATGCAGGGATAAATATCATAATTAAGTTAATATCTAAACTAATTAAAAACTTAATCTGATGTTCACAGAATGAAATGAGATTGTTTCTATTGATCTGTGATTGCATCCAAAACTCCCTGAGTTGTTTCCATGGAGCTTCACATATTTATTTCTTCATACATCACTCAATCAAAAGATCCTGGATCTAATACTGAGTGTGTGACAGTTAGGCCCTCTCTACATATTACAGGTATTGCAATTACCTTGAGACCAGCTACACATGAAAAGTAGCTTTCACATAATAAAAAGCTCCAGTCAGCTATAAAGTTAGACCTCAAAAATGTGTACTACCTTCTATAGCTGGTCACTACTGAGCTCTAGTTTACATGTGTAGCAGGGTGTCCCCTGCAGCTGGGAGCTGCATCAACTGTGGGCTCCCAGCTGCAGGGGTGCACTTTGCCCAGCTGGGGCTGTGAGTCCCACAGCTGCTGGGGCCTCTAAGCCCTATGAGCTGCAAGCTCTGGATCATAGCAGCAACCTACAGCTGCCAGGACCCAGACTCCCACAGCTGCAGATGCTGGATCCCTACAGTACCCCACTGCTAGACTCTGAGGTGCTGAAAACCACACATTCCCACTCATGGGGATATGCCCATTGTACCTTTTCCTGCACGCGTAAAGGGGCCTTTACAGAGTTTGATACCGGTTGTACCTGCAAGCAAGCAATTTTTGTACTTCTAGTCAAATGAAATCATTCTTCTTTCAAGAGGTGAAACATCTTGAATGAACAGTAAAAATAAACATATCAATTTGTGTTTTTTTCTACATCAGAGCTTGAAAGGTGAACTTGCCTTTTAAATGACATTCTAATAAAAATCTGAAATTTGTTACAGAAAAGTGTCCAAAAGCTATATACAAATTTATAAAAGCAAACTGAGGGCAAATGTACAATTTAGCCACTTTAAAAGGGGAGGGAGAGCTGCTTCTTAGGAGCATGCAGCAGCTGTTACATGAATATGATCCTGTAGGAATACAAGATGACTAAATTACCCTAACTTTGAGCCTGGATGAAGCAGGGGTGAAGTTTGAGCAGTTTTGCTGTATACTTACATCACTACAAAATCATGCAGCAGTGACAGCTGCAGGGTACCAGCAATGATATAATTGTTACATCTAGCTCTACACCTGGAAGATTTTTTCTGCTTCCCAATTTATGAGGTTTGTTTCTTCAACAAGAGCAATGTTGTTTATTAAAGCACCTAACCCCAGTGGAATGCTTCATTCTTTCAGCTGTTTTAATCAGCATTAGATAGGTATAGATTGTTCCTGCATGCAAAAACCAAACTGCACAGATGAAAAGAAACACTACAAGGTTCTCCTCATCAGTTCCCCAAGTATCAAAGACAAGTGAGTTTCCTCCCCTATGGAATAAACACCCCAAAATTTAAAGATGTTCAAAGATCTATTACAGCAGGCTTGTCCAACATATGACCCGTGAGCCACCATGCAGCCCACCAAGGCATTTTCTGTGGCCCGCAGTGCTGTGACCAAAAACCCCTTGTCCCTCCCCCAGCCTCTCAGCAGCTGCTGAAGGGCTGGGGAAGGACACACACACCAGCGCAGCGCGGCCCGGCTGCGTCCCTTGCAGGGCCAGACCCCTCCCCAGCTGGGGGCAGCGCTGGCTGTGACTGCTGAGCGGCCCTATCCGCCCCGAGGAGCCAATCCTGCCCACGCGGCCGCAACCAGTGCTGCGGGCTCAGGGCAGGCGCAGGATGGAGACTTCACGTGAGAACTTTGCCACTAGGTGGCAGAGAAACAGCTCCACTCATGGGCCCGGAACACGCCAGTCGCTGGTGGGGAGGATGCACGTCCGGTAGTGCCCAGGCTCCTGCCCCCGCCTCCCCACCCCGACATATGCCCATGCCCATGCCCTGCGCTGCCAGAGAGGCCCCATGCAGGAAGCCAAGCAGCAGCTGGTGGCACTGCCGGCCTACGCCTGCCTCCTAACCCGCTCATTTCAAGCCAGCCCCGCTGCCCTGCTCCACAGCAAGGCGGCGCCTGCTCCTCCGACCAATCTCCCCCTGGAGTCCCAAGGGGGCTGCTTCTCATGTGCTGGGGATGGGAAGCAGCACAGGCACACAGCCATGGGGGCAGCAAGGTGGGCAGCAGCGGAGTGGAGGGTGCCTTTCCCACACATGCCAGGGAGGCTCTGGCCGGGAGGACAAGGAGGAGCCCGGACTGGGGCTCCCATGCCTGGCAGCAGCTCTCCCCGCCCCGCTCCTCTCCATGCCCGGCTGCAGCTGTGGCTGTGCCCAGCTGAGCTGCAAGTCTCTCTCGCAGCCTCTCGGATGCACTGAGGAGCCCCTGCTCCCTCCTCTCCTGCCTGCCTCTTGCAAGGCAATGAGTGGTGGAGGCTGCAAAGCGCCGCGCAGATGTCTCCCACTGAGACACATCCCTCCACCTTTGATTAGTTTCCACTCTGGCTGATATCTTTTCCACATTTGATCTGTCGACTTGCATTATGCTTCTTTCATTATGCGACAGTATTTATTTTAGTCAAGTGTTTTGGTTTTGGATTTTAAACCACATTTCCAGGCCCATTTCATTGTCACGTCCTGCAGCTTCATTGGTGTCAAAGGTCATGTGACATCACTTCCTGATGTGATACGCTTCCTGTGAGGTCTTTGAATATGGCTTGCCAGCCCACTGTGCATGGGCAAAGTCCGTGATCCACCCCTACATTCAAAAAGGTTGGACACCCCTGTACTGTCTCAGCAGAAATCTATAGCTTCTCCACTGCCACCCAGCTTTCTTAGGCTGCCTTCTCAGCTCAATAATGACAGAGTTAACCCAACATAGCTCCTGATCTGAAAAAGGTGACATGAAAAATTGAATTTAGCCTTAGCCTGTGTTAGATTTTATAGCATTACATTTAGAAGTTTCCCTGCCAGTTTCCTTGAAGGATAGTGGATCTGGGGAGCAAGCCATGTAAAATGCACCATTCCTGACCCTCTGCCTAGTCTGTTTCTACTTGCAAGTAAATCTATAACCCAATCAAGATCACTCTTCCTCCAGAAACAGGGATATCTACTTCCCCACTTCCAACATATCAGCACTAGAGTCTGAATTAAAGACAGTGAGACTAGAATCCCAAAACCCTTAGGCAATTCATAAAAGGTTATAGTAGGCCTCCTGTTACACATGTTAGTACCACATTCTAGCCCCTGGACCGTGCGTTAAGAATGTCACCAAGACTTAAGTGACCAAAGAACTTTTCAATTAGGTCTTGGCATGTAAATCAAGCTTTCCAGTTTTATTTTAAAAGGCATTTTTTGTAATACTAAGACTACCTTTATAAACAGTGTCAGATTTTAAATGAATGTTGTCATTTTTTTTAAAGGGATTCAAGTTTAACTTTAAACCAGGATTCAAAGGAAATAGGGATAGACTGTTGAAACCATGATGGCCCAGGAAATGTCACAAGGCAAGTTATTTTGTGATATTTTGATTAACTGTCTACATAGTTGGAAGAGTTGTTGGGTTTTTTTGAGTGCACAGTGCCTTTTTTCAAATAACACAAAAATAAAAAGATAAAACTTACTTGCCTTTGAAGGTATCTTGGCTAACATCTTGTAGGATCTAAAGACTATAAATAAATAAAACCATTAGCACTAACCTTGTGTAAAAGTATTAATGCTCTCATTTCCAAAGCCAGTATTAATGATGAACCCATGCTCTGGCCCATCCGTAATTCTGTATTTCAGCAGTTTGTGTGGGCTGTCTCTGTCTTCTGCCTTCAGTGACTTGCTGGTGATTAGGAAACCCAAGTGCCCTTTTGGAAGGCTTTTCAAGGTTGGGGCACCCTTGTTTACCACTAACTGTGGCACCCCATTGTCCAGAGAATTGATGTGAATCTTCATCATCTGGGGTTGATGAGTCTCCAGAATTGTGTCAGGAAAAAGGTAAAAGTCTGTGTGGGTTCCATCAGTGACAGTGAAGGAGAAGCTGTCCTGGCTGGTTTCTGTACCATCATGTCTATAGCTGATGAGATTCTCATTCAAGTCTTGTTTAGTGAAGCTGGTCACAGGGTAGGTGCTGTTGTATAAAATCTGGCCATGAACAGGGACCTGAATTACTATGAAATGGAGCAAGTTGTCAGGGGTGTCCCGGTCTTCCACAGTTAACTCAAAGGGGGTGATCAGTTTGGTCTCCCCTTCCTCAACCACCAGCTCATTGATAGTTAGAACTGGCTTTTTATTGTCCACATCAGTAATGGAGACCCTGAAGGTGCGGAAGACTGGATTATAGCCATCTGTCACTTCAAACTCAAAGCTGTCCATCTTCACCTCATCCTCTGCAGTATGGATATAGTAAATCTTGTTGCCAGCTAGCTGGAGCTGAGTGAAGGCAGTAACAGGCACCCCAGGACTGTCTGAGTTCTCCAAGTGACCCCGACTAGGTGCCCGGGTGATACCGAAGCGCAGATTTTCATCGGGACTATTAATATCACTTGTGCTGAGCAAATCAGTTGTGAGAGTCACCTTCCCACCCTCTTTCAGAGTAACCCCTTTGCTGACCACCTCAGGGAAGACCATGTCAATGCTGCTGATGGTAATATAAAAGTATCTGTCTATCAAGGGATTAATGGCATCTGTGACATCAAACTTAACCAGGTCATGGACCCCATGTTGGCTAGTGTGAACATAATGGATAAGACCCTGGTCTATGTCATTCTGGGTGAAGTTCATACCTTGTGTAATGTTGCCTAACACCTCCCTCTGCTTGTTTAAGAGCTGCAGAAGACCCTGCTCAGGTGCCAGACGGATGATATAGGTGAGGCTCCTGTCCTCTGAATCTATGTCTGTGGCTTTAAGGTCCCGGTTTGTGATAACCTTGGTCTCGCCAATCTCCACTTCTAACCCCTGATTGATAGCCATCCTGGGGGTCTCATCATCCACCAGGATTACCATAATCAGCACTTCCTGTTCCACTATATGCTGGCCATCACTTAGCTGGATTTTGAAGCTGTCTTCTTTAGTCTCCGAATCATCATGTTCATACACAATGCTAGAGGCCTCTTGGATCTCCTCCAATGTGAAGTTGTGAACAGGTAAGGTACCGGTTGCAAGCTGCTGCACAATCCGCCCATGCTTGGGAGGAACAGTGATGAAGAAGTGAAGCTCATCTGGGGGAAGATCAGCATCGGCTGCATTAAGGATAGGTGTGTCTATCACTAGGCTCATTCCTTCAAGCACCACAAATTCTTGCACAAACAGTTCAGGCTTTTCATCATTGGTGGGGATAATGACAATGGGGAAGAAATGGTGAGGAGAGAAGTTGACGCCATCAGAGCAGCAGAAAGTGAATCTGTCCTCTACAGGCTCAACCCCTTTGTGAATGCTTTGCACATAGTTGATGTGTCCCAGACGAATATCTTTGATGGAAAAGGCACTGATGGCAGTGCCAGCCCTAGACTTTTCAGAGCCAGGGGCTGGAGAGATGTTTTCCAGGTATCCAGAAGTGGACTGAATAGCGATGGTGCACAAGAGGTCATCCCTAGGAGTATCTATATCCTCTGCATCCAGCTGCTCCAGAGTCAAGGTATTCTTCCCCCCCTCAGAGACAACGAAGCGCTCTGCCCCAACCTTCACTTCAGGTGCAATGCTATCCACAGGCAACACCGTCACAGATACACGTACACCTTGTACCATGCTGCCTCCCACTACCCACTCACTGGAGAGATCAGAGATGGTGAGATTGAAGAAGTCATGGCTCTTCTTCAGGCCAATCTCTCCACCTGTATGACCATAGACTACTGTCCCACTTATGAGATCCTGCTGAGTGAATCTCTCTGAGTGAATCCCATTCACCAGAATGTCACCCAGTTTAGGGGGATCCTCTACAATGAAAGTCAGTGTCAAGTCATCAGTATCCTCATCTGTTCCCTGGATAAGGGAGGTAGTGATCTCAGTGGCACCATTTTCCAGGACATCAATTGAGGCTCCCAGAAGCCCATTACCACGAGGAAGAGTGATGCTAGGGCTTTCATCATCAACTGGCTGCACAGTGATCCTCACAGTGATTGGCACATGGTGGACCCCATCACTCACTTCTAGTTGATAAGAGTCACTGGTGAACTCATCACCACTGTGCTGATAGGATATGCGCCCACTGGCAATATCATCTAGCAGGAAAGATTCCCCTTGGACCATCATACCCTCCTCCAAATAATACAAATGGCCGTGCTGGGGTGCCTGGGTTAAAGTGAAGACAATGCGGTCTGTGTTTGTATCTGGGTCAGCAGCATCTAATTGACTGCTTGTGACAAGGAAGTTGCTTCCTTCAAGCACAGTGAAGCCTGTGTTAGTGATCTGGGGTGGCTGGTTGTCTACTGGCTGGAGGAAGAGAGTGAAAGTACCTGGTACAGAGTTGCCTGCTGAGTCTTCAACACTGTAGGTAAACTGCACCACCCTTGGGGTGATCCCCAGCTCTTGGTTTGGAGGCTGGTAAGCCACCTTGTGGTGGTTCACCTGGGCTTGGGTGAACTGGGTAATGGACATCTCAGGGTTGTCAGCCAGCACAATCTCCCCAGCTAGTACAGAGTGGTTTTCATCAATATCCATTGGGGGTGTGAGCAGGGTGTATTTCAACTCTCTGTCATCCGTGTCCAGGTCAGTGTAGCGCAGGTAGCGCTTTCTGAAGTGGGTCAACTGGTATTCCAGGACAGTCAATTGTAGGCTAGTGCCTGGGTACAGTTCTGGAGGCAAGCTGTCAACTGGCTGCACTCTGACAGTGAGCACCTGCTCCCCAGACTCATTAGGAGGATCATTATCATCCTGGAGGCGGAAGAAGATCTGATCCGTCACAGAGGTGGTGCTATGGGGTCCTGTGTGCCTGTAGAACAACCTTCCATCCAGGATGTCCTGCTGCCGCCACTCACTCACCACCTTCTCATACACACCCTCACTCTCCACAAAGTGCCAAGAGGAGGGAGGGGCACCACCAGCCTTCTCTACATCCTTTCCTCTCTCATAGGATGGTGGCAGCTCTGCCTGACGCAGCAGAAGCTCACCTAGGCGGCGTTGGGGACGCAAAGCTTGGGAAGACATTACAGGCTCTTCTTGAAGCACAAAGCAGATAGCGGCATCATTAGAGTCAATGTCCGTGGCACTGAGGATGAAGGGTGAGATCTGGACTGCCTGGTGCTCTCTCAGCACCAGCCCGGTGTTGGCACTGAGTAGGGGTGGCTGATCGTCAGCTGGGGCAATCGTGATGGGGAAAAGAAACTCCACCTGGTGCTTCCCATCCTCCATCCGGAAGACAATGTTGTCGCTGTAGCTGTGCTCACTGTCATCATGCTGGTAAACCACATGCCCAGCCTCCAGCTCAGCAGCTGTGAAGTGCTTGCGGCCAGGCGGTGCCCCCAGCACCTTCAGCTCGCCATGCCGTAGGCCCCGCACCACCCAGACCTTCACTTCATCCAGGTTGTCCTCATCACTGATCTCCAGGCTGCCTGCAAGCGGCCTGGACTGGCCCTCAAACAGCATCAGCTGGGGGCCCAAGGCTCGGTTGAGCGTGGCCACGGGGGCCAGTGTGTTCATGGGCTTCACCACCACCACGAAGGCAAAGGGCTCTGAAGAGGCACCCTCAGGGTCCAGCACCTCCATTTCCAGCTGGAAGAGCCGCTCCCGGTCCGAGTCCACAGTGGGTGGCTGGTAGGCGATCTTCAGCTCCCTCACCTCACGCTGGGTGAAGGTGGCGAGCGGCCGGCCGGGGTCGTCAGTGCTGAGCAGGTAGCCGTGCCGGCGCGGGTCGGCGCTGCCCCCCGAGGTGAGGTTGAAAAGCAGCAGGTCCGCGGGGGTCTCCAGGTCTTCTGCAGCCAGCGCCTCAGGGGTGAGGGCAGCAAGCACGAACTGGTCCACCTCCATCACCAGCAGCGCTGCTGAGCTGGGCCGGGGGGGCTTGTTCTCAGTGCCCTCGCGGATCCGCACCACCACCTGGAAATACTCCCGCTCGCTGGGCCCCGTCGCCCCAGCTGGTAGTGCGTCCACCCTCATGGGCACGTAGTCGCGGTCGGGAGAGCCGGCGGGCGCCGCGTGCTGGTAGCGCACCCCCTCCTGCAGGAAGGTGCCGCAGTCCCGGCTGTAGCCAGGGGGCAGGGGCTGGCCGGCGGCGTCCACCAGGCGGCCGTGGGCGGGCAGGCGGGCGCCGGGCAGCGGCAGCGCGGTGAGGCGGCAGGCCTGCAAGCCGTCGGGGAAGCCCAGCACGCGGGCGTCGAGCGGGAGGCTGAGGCCGCGCAGCTGGGCCACGGGCAGCGGCAGGTTGCGGGCGAGCAGGCGCAGCTGCTGGAAGAGCACCTCCACGTGCAACGCCAGCGGCAGGACCCGCGCGCGGCCCGCGCCGTCGGCGCGCAGCAGCAGGCGCAGGCGGTGGGCGGCCGGGCTGCGCCCGCCCAGGTGCCAGTACTTCACCTGCCCCGCGCCGAAGTCGCAGGGGAAGCGCGCGGGGCTGAGGCGGCCCGGGCGGCGCCACGTCGGGTCGGCGTCCAGCACAGTCACGGTGCAGCGGTCACCCGGCTGCACCCGCAGCACCAGGTCGGCCAGCGGGTCCAGCCAGGCGCGTCGGCCCAGCGGCACCCGCAGCCCGCGGTTCGCCAGCACGATGGAGTCGGCGGCCAGGGCGCGCAGCGGCCGCGCGGGGCTGCTCGCCTCAGTGTCCTCCTGCGCCGCGCCGCCCGGCGGCGCCCGCACCACCAGGTCCCGCGCCGGGTCCAGCCACGCCGAGCGACCCAGCGGCACCCGCAGCCCGCGGTTCGCCACCACCAGCTCCGGCTCCGGCGGCGCCACTGCGCCCGCCCCGCTACACACCAGCACCAACACCAGCACCAGCACCGCGCTACCTCCCGCCATCCCGCGCAGCGACCAGGAGCGCAGCGCTGCCTCCCGCCGCCGCTACTAAAGGGCTTGGCGGGCAGCGCCGCCCACAGCCCGGCCCCGGCCCCTCGGGGGGGGTGGTGTCCCCTCCTCCCCGCCACAGCGGCGCGTGGCCTACCTGCGGCGGCGCTCCTGCGTGCCTCGGAGCGGGGCGGGGGGTTGACACCAGCCGCGGGGGCATGCCTGGCCCTTGGGCCGGCAAGTGCCCCGGGCACCGCCGTGCCCGCCCAGCGCACAAGTCCTTTTCCTCGTCGCGTTTGGCTTTTCCCTTTCCTGCCCCCGAGTCCGCCGCGGAGGAGGGACGCCGAGCTCGCCGACCGGCGCCGGAGCGGGGAAGAAACGCGGCTCCCTCAGACGCCGGCCGTCGCCTCGCCCGCCTTGCTGCAATAGTGCCCACCCCGAGGCGTTTCGCGCACAGCCCCTGCATCACTAAACGGTGATTTCGCTCCCTCGTGTGAAAGAGCCTTAGCCAAATAAACCAGCAAACCTCTGAATGTGAAACGCTGACCCGGTGTCCCAACCTGTCTTCGGCCTCTGACACGACTGCTCTTTCCTCTGCCATGCCTGATCCTGCACCACTTGAATTACTACCTCTGTAGGATCTCCCTTGCACGCACCTTTGGCTTTTTTTTCCCCCTTGCTTTTTTCCTCCTTCCTTCCCTGCTTTACCTTTTGTTTGCCTCGTTTCTACCTATTTACATCCTCACTGACATCCTGTCACACTTCTGCCTTCTCTCATTCCTTGGAGCCTCAGATCAGTGGAGACTCCCTATGTCTGATGAAGGGTGACTGCACCCAAAAGCTTGCCAAGAACTTTTTTCCAACTACTCAGTTGATCTAATAAAAGACATCACATCTACCCAAAGGACTCTGCCTCCATAAAGACAGGTACTTGCTTTGCAAGCAAAGCCAAAGCAAATGCCCCCTTCGAAAGGTCTCACTAGGTTCCCCTTGCAAGAAGAAAGTGTATTTTTCATGTCCAGGAGATGGTGTCTGAGGTGGAGGGGGGTTAAGCCTGAGCAGTCTAAACAATTGGGCACTTTCAATCTACCTTCTCTCTCACTTTTCCTTTTTCCAGTTCATCTGGTGCATGATCAGGCATGGCAGAGGGGAGAGGAAGGAGCAGTTGTCTTTCGGGTAGAACAAGGGTCAGGACACTGGGTCAGTGTGGTAGGGCAAAACGCTTCAGCATTTCACATTCAGAGATTTGCTCTTTCATTTAGTTAATGCTAATTTATAAAATGAAGTTTCCACTGGATTAAAGTGTCATTGTTTTTTTAAAAAGCATTACATGTTGCAGAGGTTTGGAGGGGTTTAACCACCTTTATCCCACACTGTCTTGAATAACATCTTTTTAAGGTCTTAACCCATTAGAATGTATTGTCTCTTGGTATCAGCCATTGCAACGGGAAAGGAGAGAAGTGGCTCCTGCTTCCCTGTCACCTCTCTTCTGGCACTTCTATGGCTTTGGTCCCAGTTATTGAGTCAGAAACTTTTGAAAGCAGTTTGCTTTTGCCAGTACCATGATTTGCTTTTGTGGTGGAACTTGACAGCCAAGATGCTTTTAACCAGGGAAGGAGGCAAAAGAGGTTTCCAACTTGCCTTGAATAAGAAGCCTTACTAAAGGGGCATCAATAAGTAGAGTTTATAAAAAAAAAAAAGAAGATGGCTCTTCTGTTTCTATAAAGTCTATGGAGGGATTAAAGAGCAAATGAGACTTTAAACAGCAAATAAGGATTTGGCTATGTACTAACTTGGGGCCAAGACTGTGTTTCCATTTACACTTCTTTCAGCTTGAACAATGAAACTAGCCCAATCACTTTTACATTCCTTTACTGTTGTTTCTGATCAGCTGGACTTCCAAGGTCTCATGCACTAAGCCAGTGGCAGGGTGAAACACAATGTGAAATGCTGAAGAGATTTGTTCTTTTATTTAGTTAACGCTAATTAATTTGATAAACAGTTTCCATTGGATTGAAGTGACACAGATTTTTAAAAGCATTGTGTGTTGCAGTTTATTTTTAAAACTGCATTTATCCCACAGTCTGTCTTTAATATTATTTGTGTTCTTAACCTATTACAATTTATTGTTTCTTTGTAATATCCTCTTAGGACTATGAGAAGCCACATTTTTTCCTTTGTCTGCCTTGATCTTTGCTTTTATTTAAATCACTTGGTGGTTTGCCACTGACAAAGGCAAGACAGGATCTTTCCTACCAGGTGTTATAATTAACTTTTTGTTTAATTCTTGGTTTGAGCAGCCATGAAATTGATACCAGAACAAATTTCAACATACTGTACCACGCTTCTTTCTTTAGAAGCAGTAGAGGGCGCACAGTTAAACCAAATGCTATTTTTACCCAGGGTTTTATACAAATATTGGTGAGTCTTAATTTATCAATAGTTTTTTTTAAAAATGCAGTAACCTTAAAAAAAAATCTTCTAATGGATCTCTCATACATGAACCAATCTACTCATATGTGCTGATAGGGAACGGTACTGGTATACATGATTATTTTTATTTGTATGAAACATTGCATCTTGTGTTTCTTACTCTTTACAGTTTCTGAGCAATGTCAGTATTTTATTTTATTTTTACAAAAGACCAATATTTGGAGAATTCTAAAGTCACGATTTACAAACAGAAGCAGAGTTGCAAATTCTGAGGCTTTCCCAGCATTCCTTGAAAACAAATAGCAAAGAGAAGGTGCAATATTTATTGTCAGTTAAATAGTTCTATGTTTTGAGAACCATCACAGTTTATTTAGTAAAGTTACTGCAAGATTTCTTAGTATGTCTTGATTTTAGAGTGCTAAAGGGAGGGTAAATTTAATTGCTTAATGTTTCCCATTAACATCAATACCAGGAGAAATATGATTCATGTATGTATTTTTTGAGGGGAGGGGGAAGTAGAGAGTTTTCCTCCTGATTGGGTAATTATATTTACCATGTCTTTAGTTGTCAATTTTTTTTTTCCCTTTTACATTTGTTTTGTGGTAGTACTATATGTCATTCATGAGAGTTATGAAGATTGAATGAATTCAGAAAATATTATGATTCATATTATGTAACTGCTGAAACTATAATTATTTCTAAGTGCTGCCACCTTACATTAATTAACATGCTCATATTTGTTCTTGCAAGTGCACAGTTAAAGAATAGCTTTCCTTTCTTTCTAACCTCACTGGTTCTTTACATTCTTTGCCTTGTCTTTGTTCTTTTTCCCCCAGTCCCGCAGTTACCTATGCAGGTTTGTAACATTAGAATATGAGTAGTCCTGCTGAAGTCAGTGTACTTCTCTCACATTAAAAGCTACATACATGTTTGAAGAATGCAGGACCTTAGTTTTCTCCTGCTCTTGTGGCCTGCTTCACATCTCTTCAAATTCAGCAGGTGTCTTTTCATTGACTTCAGTGGGCTTTGGATCAAGGTTGTGGGGACAGTTTGAAGAATGTTATAAAAAATGGAAATCAAATCCTGATTACTGTACTCAAGAAAAAAAACCCAACAACTAACCGCACGGGCAGTGGTAACTACTCAAGCTGTGTAACTCTGATATTGCATAATACTCTTACTATAATAAGTATTCTAAATATTAAAATACAGTGATTATTACACTGAAATGAATTTTACAACCTGAAAATAATCATTGGTCTGCGTAGAATATAGATGACAGAACCCATAAACAGCAGTTGGAGCATGATTTATCACTGTGATTTGCCCCTATTTAGCACTGCTAGTTGTGAATCAGGCCCAAGAACATTTTCTTCTAAACTTCCTCAGATGAAAGTAAAACACAAAAAGCTTTAAAAAGGCACAACACAGCTGGATCAATAGCTGGAGTAAGTCCATGAAGCTCCATTACCTTCAGCTAAAGATGTGTGAAGTAAGAATAACATCTGTATTGATGGTTTGGTAAATGAAAAACCACCTGTTCCATCAGATACAAAAAAATAAAGCACTGACAGTGTTCTGAGTCTTCCTGTTGAGAGTTAAAGTACCCAGGGATGGTGCTAAGAAGTTCTTTGCCAGCTAAGCATGAAAAATGAAAGCATTTTAACAAATTAACCTCTGGGAAGGGGGTAGCTAGAGCAATCCACTGCAGTAAACCTTTGATGTGTTTGAGGGGTGATATTTCAGAGCAGATTATTATGGTAATTACAACTGCAGCCTGAGCGAGCAGAGAGGTCTTTCATAAAACCTGATTCATGGTAATGCACCATACCATTGCACTTAGTCACACTGAGATTCTTTCTCAGTTAGATTGATAAACAGATATCAACATGACAGCCAGGAAGATCTCCAAACAAATATTTGAGTTATTTAGTACATGAAGTGGTATCTGACCCTCATCATACCAAAAAATTAAGATATTTCAATGGATATGATATTTTTATAGCACTGAAAATTTCAGTGTAGCAGCAAAATCTTAGGTGTCAAACTGATGAACACTGGAATGTACATAGATGAAATGGTGGATTAATTTCTTTTATCTCTCACTATTTGTTGTGCACTCTCAAAAACTGCCACTAAATTCATGGAGTATGGTTGGAATGTTGTTTTATCTGTGGTGGGAGAAATATGCAAACAGCAAGGAATTTTTGGTGATATCTTTTATTGGAATAACTGTATAGTTGGAAGAGATGTTCAACAAACTTTTGGGCATACATTGCCCTTTCTCGGGTCTAGCTAAATAAGTGAACAGCAGAGCTTTTCACCACAGGGGTTGTGGCAGTGCCTTGGAGTGGTGATTCTCTGGTCAGCTGAGGAAATCTGAACTGGAATACCCCGCATATCACAGTCAAATCTTTTTTATGTATGTAACAGAGAGCCTAATGGCTCTCTCTTCCTTTAAGAGAGCAGCAGCCTAGCTAGGAAGCTGTGCAGGCTAGGCAGGGTGCAGCAGCTGCAGGCTACAGGGGCAACAAGTAAATGAGACAATTAGAGGGCACCTGCAGCCAGCCCAGGCAGTCACCTGACTGGAAGGGGGAAACCCTGGGAGTACATAAGCTTGGGGCTTGGGCTGGCAAGCCAGTCTAGCCTTGCTAGCTGTAGGGGTAGAAGTTCCTGTCCAGGAGAGGCACCCAGGGACACTGATTTCATTGCTTTGCTGCCTGTGGAAACGCTGAGGCTCAGGGAGCTCACCAGGAGCCAGGCTGGGAGGTATGCCAACCCAAGGGTAAAGGAAGGTTTGCCCTCTTAAAGGGGGAGAGGGCTGCTTGCACTGTTATGATTTATGTTACAGCCTGAGGGCTTATGTTTACATTACTGTTTATACCGGTGGTTGGGTTGGGATGGTAAGGGGAAGTTATGGGGATGCCATTAGTGCCCATGGGACACCTGATAGCCTTGAGCCCTTCCAACGGCAGGCTCAAGGCTCTAGTGTGGGCTTGTCCAACATGTGGCCCGCGAGCCACCACGCAGTCCGCCGAGGCATTTTCTGAGGCCCGTGGTGCTGCGACAGGAAATGAAAGTAAACACTGTTTACTTTCGTTCCCACCCCTTGTCCCTCCCCCAACCCCTCAGCAACTTCCTAATGGCTGCTAAAGGGCTGGGGAAGGGACAAGGTTCCCACACGCACTGCCTCAGCTTGATGTTGCCGATGTGGTAAGAGGAGTAGCCATATGCCACTCAAGACAGGATGAGCCCAGCTGGTGCAGCATGGGCTGAGCTGCGCTTTCCTCCTACCTGTGCTGGTCAGTCCCAAGAGGCACAAGGCTCTGGCGCCACTTCTGCTGGCTGGTGCTGACCCGGGTGGGTCTGTCCCATCCAGAGCAGCATGCATCTGAAGCTGGCTTCCCACGTGCTGCTGGGGGCAGGAGGAGCCCGTCCGGGTTGGCACCAGCCAGCAGAAGCAGCGGCAGAGCCATGTGCTACTTGGGACTGACTGGCGCAGGTAGGGGGAAAAGGCAGCTCAGCCCCTGCCACTCTGGCTGGGCTCGTTCCATCCCAAGTGGCACACGGCTCCGCTGCCGCTTCTGCTGGTCAGTGCAGACCTGGCCAGGCTCGTCCCGTCCTCAGCAGCTCATTACAAACTAGTCAGAGGGGACCAGCAGGCACTGGGGAAGTCCCTGTTCCCCCAAGCACTACCAGGAGTGACCAGGAATAATGGTCACAAGCTGGCAGAGGGTAGATTTAGGCTAGGTATCAGGAGGCGCTACTTCACATTCAGGGCGGCTAGGATCGGGAACCAACTTCCAAGAGAAGTGGTGCTGGCTTCTACCCTGGGGGTCTTTAAGAGGAGGCTAGACGTGCACCTTGCTGGGGTCGTTTGACCCCAGTACTCTTTCCTGCCATGGCAGGGGGTCGGACTCAATGATCTGCTCAAGTCCCTTCCGACCCTAGAAACTATGAAACTATGAAATATCTAAATAGATAGGTACCTGCATGTTCCATGCTATGTCCTGTGCACCTGTGCCATGCAACCCACCCTTCTCCTATTCACACTGATTATTGTGGCACATACTAAACCTCCATGTCCAGACATCTGCAGCATAGCACATGGCCATACTCCCACGTATTCAGTTGTTCTCCACACTGCAAGGAAACAGCACAGAAGGTTTTTTTGACCCCTGGATATCTAACCTTACACTGAACGTATAATTGTTGCTCCTACTCAGCCATGCGACGCTGAGAGAGAAAGGCGATAGATACACAAACCCATTACAATGGTCCGCAACGGTGGAGGAAGTGGCTCGGGGGAGGCATCTCAGTCTATAAAGTCTCATCGCGGGGATCCTTTTCGGGTGGAGTGGGGTTGTCCGTGGTGGAAGAATCCTCTTGAAGTAAAGCGAAGTGGGGGGGCGGTTCAGGCGGTGCCCTCCAGGTCCGGTCCGGCAGCGGCTCGTCTGGTGGGGTCGGTGTACTGGCGGTGGCATGTGATGTGCTCCATGTAGATGTCGCGGGACCAACAGATGGTGTTGGACGCCATGAAGCAGCGCATCAGCTTGGCGTAGCGGCAGGAGATGCGGCAGATGCGGAGGACGCTCTCATAAATCTGTTACAACCCCAATTCTATGTATATATAAGTCTAGCTTTAGTTGATGAAAGCAGCTGCACGAAGTTCACTGGGAATATTTACAGACCATAAGTCTTTGCAAGATCAAGATTAAAGTTTATTAAGCAGTTTTAATGCTGTTCAGCTTGTATGCACCACTTTTGAGCTCTACCACTTGACACCTCGGTAATAATTTTTTAAATTAAAAACATTTCACAAGTTTAAAGCCTTTTAGCTCCTTGGTAAAGCAGGTGAGAAAGCCATTATTTTAAAGACAGAGAAACTCGGGGCCTTGTTGCATGAGACAGTACATGTTAAATCACATGGTAACATTAACTACAGTCAGCTGATTATTGGTCCTACCCCCTTCATTGTATCAGAGCTGGTCAATTATCTGTTGTGGTGCTGAGGCTGGGATGACAATCAGTGAGCTGTGCTCCTATGATTTCTGTGAAGCAGCCCCAAGATAGCTGAATATGTGGTAAAAGAGACTGAAGATGGCAGGGGGTTGGACTAGATGATCTGCTCAGGTCCCTTCCCACCCTAGAAACTATGAAACTATAAGATGCACCTCGCATGACAATTTGTAACTTTGCTATGATTATGATTGCACTTAGCATGTGTTTTATTGCCTGAATGAGCAGACAGGTTTTAAGTGCAGTTAACATAACCTAAGTGTAATGTTTGACACGGCCCTTGGGCACAGACATATAGATGTCTTGGCCAAGCTCCTGCAGGCCTTTCAGTGGAGCATCATTCCATCACAAAAATAGCCATTTGTCTACAGAAGGGCAGATAACGAAGGAGTTTAAATGACATTTTAAGAAATGTTAAGCGAAAATAACTGATCTTTAATTTGTGACAAACAATATACTTAAAACTGTTAATGTGCTATACCCAGTATATAGTACACTTGTCTAATATTTCAGGGTCTTAAAATCCTAAGTTTACTGTCAGTGTGAACAGGCTCAGTTGCATTAAGTGGAGTGGGGCTGTACACACTTGCTAGCTTTGAATTTGCCCCACAAGTATGATCTGAAAATTAAGTAGTGTGGGAGCTACATTCTCTCTTTAGCAGAAGGAAGAAAAGCCCTTTTAGTTCACTACCTTGTAGTGCATGGGTCTGGATAGAGTGTAACCTGTCATTTGATCTAACTGGACATGAGCAAATGAGAAAGTCCATGTAAAACAAATTGTTTGTCATAGGTTAGGCACCTACATACAATAGGTGCTAGTAGCTTGCTTACAAGCAGTGCCTTATGGCAAGCTGAAGTAGATTTGCAGGAGGTTATACAAAGATACGTTTAAAATTCTGATACAATCACAGTGGAATGCTTCTGAAATGTCCAATATGTTCTATATTGAGAGCAGTGATCTGTTTTTATCATTTGTGTAAGTCCTAAGTCTTAGTTTCATTCCAGGAACTAGATACAAACAGCATTTATACATCCTTTATTATCTTATCAAGTTCTGAATTCCCTTGATTCTTTTCTCACAGATATGAAAATATACATCCCCAAACTCATATAGCATCTGTGACAAGTACAGTTATCACATGGTCTCAGATGCCCATTGTTGTTCCCCTCCCATCCTAGCTAAAACCCAAGTTTACTTATTAAAAAACAAAACAAAAATGTTTAAAATGCTTAAAATTTCCTTTCTAAATAGCAACAATACATTTCTCTCAGTATTGGTCTTCTGATACTGATAAACTGTTAATTGTATATACATAGATTCTTTCATTCCACCTGTTGATCGTTGTAGATACATACAAGCCATACATCCTTTTTGCCTATTGTCTTAATGCTTACTCAGTTTGTATCCTTCATTACTGTAGGTGCTGATTTACTACTCACTCTACATTATCCCCAAAGCAATATTGCTATGCTTTTAAGAAGCTGAGCAATGCATCCATGTGTATGCATCAGAATGGATATGAACGTACACAGAGCCAAGTCATATTCTACTTATTAGGCACCCATGTGGAATTAGGCTTCTAACTGTAATCCAATTCCATCCTGTTTAAACCCCTAGGGAAACAAATAACAAACACACACAGAGCAAAAAAACAAAAACAAAAAAACCCTCAAACCAAACCCACACATTAAAATGTTCTTAGTGTATATCCTCATCTTAGCCTGAAGACTAAATCACAAAAAGAAGTGAGCAGGAGGACTGCTGCTCACTTCCTTCATCCTGACCGCTTTTCAGGGTCCTGAGAAGGGTGGAATAGATTGCCTTTTGATACCTAATATGTGGACTAGGGTTTGGCCCATGCAGTCCCCTAATCACAAAGCTGTCTGCCTTCAGGATTGCTTAGAGTGCAAAGGATCTATTCAGCAGTGTAATTAATGGGGGGTGGAAGGCAGGAGGAACAGCAATCCCGGGAGCTGCCTTGCGGGGGGGAGGCAGGGAGCAGCAAAAATTTGCTGTAATCACAATGGCAGTTGATAATGCTGCTATAATCAGTGCCCCCGCAGCTGGTGCTACCCCAGACATTGAACAGCTGCCCAGGGCATGGAGCTGCCCAGTTATGCCTCTGAACCTGATCAGCCCTACCTAAGTCCTATTAACTCATTTGCTTCTGGAACCCAAATGACACTTTTCTCTTGACACAGAGACACAAACTTGTCAATTGCACTAGCTCTAGCTTCCAGCAGTGAAGTGATATTCAATCCAATGATGGAATTTACAGTACACCATTCAGCTTGCATACTCTTGCTGCAATAAAATGCAGCTGGACAGAGATATTTTGGGTTCAACTATTCTAAAAAATGAAACAGCAAAATTGGTGCATCTGACCAATTAAGGTTACATCATTTTGTTTGACCCCCACTCTAATGGAGCCTTATTTAAACAATGAGTTTCATTTGACTTTGTCATAAAATGGATTATTTCCAAAAGCAAGGGTTTGCAGGATAAGTCCTTTATCACTAACCGGAAGTTATACTTGTTCAGTAGCGTAATTCATATGGTCAAATACCACATTCTTTTCCTGAAGTGTGAGGGACCTGAACTGTTGTATCTTAACAAAAAAGGAGACCAGGTATCTTCACTAACAAGGAGGATTTTTCTGTGTGGTTGGAGTCCAAAAGATCATTAATGTTGCTACTGGATAAAATTTGAATTTTTTGTCAATGGAAGGGGTGATTATGGTTCCAGCTTTAGTGGTGTGGGTCAGATTGCTAGTGACCCTCAATTTCAAAAATGTTTCCAGCCCCTGGACTAAAGAGAAAGTTTTCCAGAACACGTTATTTTAGAGGTTAAACCTTGTCTTTACAGTACAGAGATGGACTATTTGGATAGTGCCATGTCTGAAGTGTAAAGAATGACAGTCTATAAATCTATTTCCATAGCTTGGATTTAGAATCCTCTTACAAATAGACAGAAATAGACATCTACAAATCCTCATGCAAATAGATATTGTAGCTGCATTGAGGCCCATGTGTGATGATTATGTGGTTGTACTGTTTGTTTTGATGTTTTATGTTGAAAGTGATTTTTGGGTGCTTTTTGTTCTGGCGGGGAAAGGCTAATGGCTGGATTGCAGAGGGCTGGATGTGGGTGGGTTAATTGGACTCCATGGTTGGGATGGTGCTGAAAGGGCTTCTTTCCTGAGAACTTCAGCTCTTTCTAGAAGCTGGGGAAGGAGTTATAAAAGAGGAAAATTAGGGAGTTCACATGAATGTGTGCACCTGCCAAATTGTAGACTGCAGGAGTCCACTGAAACCGCTCGTGTAAAGTTCCAGAGTGAAGATGGAAGGAGTCTGCCACATGGGGACCACAGCTAAAAGGGCTGGAGCAGTGGGACAGAGACAACCTACCAAGCACCAGCAGAGAAGCTGAAACCTTTGGGAACGAGGGGGGAGTTCACTACAGAGGCAGTGATGATTCCTGCCTGGTACTGGAACCAGCTGGGGACTAAGAAGTGAGCACTGGCCAAGCGTGTGAGTGAAAAGTGTCAGGAGATAGAATGTTTAAACCTTTTTTTTATGTCCCCATAGCTGTAGTGCTGTTCCCTATTTATTAAAAGTTGGGGGAAAGGGCTATGTCTAATTTTAGCTGTACTTTAATTGGATATCTCACCTCACAGGGAGTTTGTACCCTTATTGCCTTGGCTGACTTGGGGTCCTGTCATACCACAATACTTACTTTTGCATCATCCCTTAGACTCTGCCTACTCTTCGCCATTAAATTTGCTGCTTCTCCTTTTCATAAGATGACATTCCTCTAGCATAAAGATCCATGGAATTATTAGGAAACTAATCACGTAACTTAAGAAAATGAAGTTTTAGTGACTGTAACAGATACCAACTCTAGGAGGGGCTGTGAAGCCCCTGGAGTCCCGTCAGTCCTTGCTCTCTCTGGGCAGCTGCCCCTTCATCCCTCCTGCCACACCTTGGTGTTTTGTTATTTATATAAAGGAGGCTGACACAGGGCTTCCCAATCTGCTCTTCCTCTCTCAAGACCACCAGGTGTCTGTGGTCACTGGCCTTAAGGGCTAATTGTGTGGCTCCATTCCACTCCTACACCATGTCCCATGCCTCACTCCTTGCTGTTCTCTCTTACTACTCCATCAGCTACAGGCCACTGGCCCATATCCCCAGGTCTACTGCTTCCAAGGCCTGGCCTCCCCAAGGAGTTACAAAAGAGGACTTTACTGTCTATTCCAACGCCCTCTTCTCCCTGGCTTATCGCTTCTAAGTCCCTCCATGCCCTGTTCCTGGGTTCTTTTCTGCTTACCCCCTTTTGCTTTGTTCTCCAAAGCTCTGATGCAGCCCTGCTGCCAGAAGCTCCTCACCTCTTGGTGCTCAGGGTTGGACTGCCTGACCAGGTTGGGATCTGGGCTTATCTCCTGGCTAAGTCCAGCCCTCTCCTGGTGAAGAGACTCAGTAATCAGCCCCCTGCTATACCTGCAGGGTGCTTTCCAGGGCGCCTCTCCTTTTAAAGTGTCAGGCTCACCATGCAGCCTGTCACAGTGACAAAGTCACCTACTCAACCAACTATAGCAACATGTAAGTATGAAGTATGACCACTGTAAGCCATATGCACCTCATATTTTGCCTACATTAAAGATATAAATACTGTTTAGTCTGTTTGAGATGTCATTTAAAAAATAGTTTGGTTACTTAGTCAGTTGGAGTTGGAAGATGCATAGAAACTTGATACTGAAAACAGCCAAGTACTATTCCATTTTAAAAATAGCCTCTGCAGCTGCTGTCTCATCGAACTTCTTTAGGCCCTCTCATCTCTGCATCTGCAGAGGACAAATGCAGTTCAGAAGTTCCCTGTGGAATGCCCCAATTGGCGTTTCATACCATCCCTGTCCCCTGCTAGGGAACCATTAGCTTTAGTAGGTTTGATTGACAAGGCAGGGCAATTGGGCAGTGACACAAAAACATCAAGGAAGTTCCGCTGAGTGCAAGACTCCTGAACATGTGGATAGGGTGTCCTTTGGTTGCACTCAAGGAGATACAGACAAAAAATAGTTCCAGATAAAAGATTTTAAGACTGTTCAAGTAACATGATAAAGTATAGCATTAGGTCAGAGTAGTCTTTCCAGCCAGAACATCCCCCTTCTATGAGAGAGAGGAGGAACAAGTACATCTGATGGGCATAAAGCCTGCAGGCACTCATATCCTGTACCCCTGCACTATTAAGCATCACTCATTCTCCCATATGAAAGGATCTGCAAGGATGGAGGGGGTAGTATAATCTACGCCCCTCGCCCCCAAATCAGCTGATTATCATAAGAGCTTTTAAGTTTGGGGGGAGGGGTTAATGTGTCAAATACATTTCCCTCAAATAACTGTCCTAGAACTTAGATTTAATAGATTTCATAGATATTAGGACTGGAAGGGACCACGGAAGATCATCCAGTCCAGCCCCCAGCCCAAAGGGCAGGAAGTCAGCTGGGGTCACAGGATCCCAGCAAGATAAGCATCAAGTTTACTCTTGAAGGTGTTCAATGTAGGTGCTTGAACCACCTTTGATGGCAGGCTGTTCCA
>NW_017728913.1:5394583-5452706 GCF_001723895.1 Crocodylus porosus
GCCAGTTTTGCCAAGAGGTGATCATGGGATACCAGATCAAAGGCTTTTTTGAAATCAAGATATATGACATCAGTTTCTTCTCCCTTGTCCAGGTGATAGGTCTTGTTAAAAAAGAGACAAAACCATACTGCTGTATTAGGAAAGACACATCCTATCATAGTATCATAGTGCTCAGGGTCAGAAGGGACCTAAACAGATCATCAGGTCTGACCCCCTGCCCCAGGCAGGAATGGATGCCGGGGTCATATCACTCCAGCCAAATATCTGTCCACCCTCCTCTTGAAGCCCCCCAAGGTAGGAGGGAGTAACACCTCCTTTGGGAGCCCATTCCAGAGCCTGGCAGCCCTAACTGTAAAGTAATGTCTCCTGATGTCCAGCCTGAACCTTCTGTCTAACAATTTGTGGCTGTTATTCCTAGTAACTTCAGGTGGTGCCCAGGGGAACAAAGCCTCCCCCAATTCTCACTGGTCCCTCCTGGTAAGTTTGTAAATGGCCACCAGATCCCCTCTCAGCCTTCTCTTGTAAGAGGCTGAACAGGTTCAGGCCCTTTAGCCTCTCCTCGTAGGGGCTGCCCCGCTGCCCCTGGACCATGCAAGTGGTCCTTCTCTGGACCCTCTCAATACTAGCCACATCCCTCTTGAAGTGCAGCACCCAGAACTGGATGCAGTACTCTAACTGTGGCCTGACCAATGCCACATAGAGGGGAAGGATCACCTCCCCTGGCGGCTCATGCTCATCCTGGAGTCAACAATGACTCCAAGATCCCTTTTTGCCACCATGCTGACAAGAAGGGTGTTCCCAAGCTTGTAAGTGTGTTGCTGGTTCCTTCTCCTTAGATGCAGCACCTTGCACTTGTCTGTGTTGAATTCCATCCTATTCTCATCCACACACCTCTGCAATTTGTCTAGATTTAGCTGGATTCTGTCCCTCCCCTCCAGTATGCCCACCTCACCCCACAACTTGTGTCATCAGCAAATTTGGGCAGCATGCATTCCACACCCACATCCAGATCGCTGATAAAGATGTTGAACAGTACAGGCCCCAGGACTGAGCCCTGGGGAACTCTGCTGCCTACATTTCTCCAGGTCAAAAATGACCTGTCCATCACCACTCTCTGGGTGTGACCATCTAGCCAATTTGCCACTCATCTGACTGTGTAGGCATCAGTGCCACAGTCACCAAGTTTTTTCAGGAAAATGTGTTGGGAAACTGTGTCAAAGGCCTTCTTAAAGTCTAGGAAGATGACATCCACCCCGACACCCTCATCCAGGGACTTTGTGACCTGATCATAAGAAGAACCAGGTTAGTTAGGCATTACATGCCCTCAATGAACCCATGTTGGTTGCCCCTGAGCATTATCTCTCCTGCTGGGCCTTTGCAGATGTGCTCCTTGATAATTTTATCAAAGGCCTTCCCAAGGACTGAGGTAAGACTGACAGGCCTATAATTGCCGGGGTCCTCCTTTTGCCCCTTCTTGTAAATGGGGACCACAATGGCCCTTTTCCAATCCTCTGGTACCTGGCCAGCGTCTCATGAATGCTCATAGAGCCATGCTAGGGGCCCTGCTCTGACGCCCGCCAATTCCCTCAGCACCCTCGGGTGAAGAGCATCTGGACCTAGTGATTTAAACACATCCAAAAGTTCCCTAACTAGGTCATCTCTGACCCTAGGCATGGTGGTGCCTCCCCTGGGTCCATCTGCAATTCTAGTGGGGGAGATGTCTCAGTCCCTGTTCAGGAATATGGAGGCAAAGAATTCATTAAAGTGATCAGCTTTTTCATTTGCTACAATCACTAGATTGCCAAGCCTGTCCTGTGGCGGCCCCACGTTACCCGGTGCCTTCTTCTTACTTCCTATGTATTTGAAAAAGGACTTTTTGCTATCCTTAATTCTGGTTGCTAGCCCTAGCGCCATCTCTGCCTTGGCCTTCCTAACTGCCTCCCTGCAGTCCCAAGCAATGGAGGTGTAATACTCCTTGGTGATAGCCCCTTGCTTCCACTATTTGTATGCCTCCTTTTTTGCCCTCAGGCATCCCGAGTCATGGGGGCTTCTTAGCACTCCTGCCCGCCTTGGTACACATTGGGACTGACTCCCTTTGAACTCAGAGGATTGTTTCCTTGAGGAAAAACCACCCTTCTTGGACTCCCATCTCATTGAAGCTCTGAGACCCCAATGCCTCTCCTACTAACCTTCTTAGCTTACAGAAGTTGGCACTCCTGAAGTCGAGGACCTCTGCCTTGCTGCTTGCTTTCATCACCCTGCGCTGGATAGTAATATATCCTATCCTACATGATCTTGTTTTCTAAAGTAATGAACATTACTTTTAGCAGCTGATAATTTTAACTAGTTCTTAATAATGAAATATATGGTTAAAACATTTATCCGTAACTTACAAGTCAGATACTCATTGTATCTCTGATCTTCAGTAATGACAGAATAATTGTGTTTATCCAAGGTTTTAACAAACCTCACATTACACGTACTAATATTCTTTGCAAGTCACTATGACATACTCAGGTTGAAAATTTTTTGAAGGGGGGACCATCTTTATATGCTATTTATACTTACACAAGTGTTTGTATACAGTGTCTAGCAAAAGGGACCCCACTGCCTATACAGGCCTACTAAAAGCAGAAAGTAATACTTTTATGAGTCAGATCATCTGGATTCAGAGTGCTGTTTCAAAGTCTTGAACACAGCAGAAGCTATTTCATGCACCTCTGTGAAGGATCACAAAGCTATATTTGCCTTCAGGGTTGCTCAGTGTGAACAGCCTACTCCAGTAGTGTAACTGAGGGTAGGAAGTGGGGGAGCAAGATGGGGGCAATCAGCCCTGGTGCCGTCTTTGTCAGGGGGTGCAAAAATAGTTCCATGCTGCAGTGGAGGCCAATCACCATGCTGCAGCCGGTGCTGCAATCAGTGTCAGACTCTTATTAGATAAGTAGCCATGTAGGGATTTTTGCAAGTACTAATATGTTATGGGAAAAGGCTTCCTTTACTCCTTCCCCCCACCCCGTCCCTTGCACTCTAAGTTTACATGGCAAAGTATATTTCCATATTTAAAATAAAGTTCCACAAATGGACTCCACTTCTTTATTACAAAGCAGTGGGTAAGAGTGAGGTTACTGAATGCCTGGATTAGACCAGGCTACTAATTTATTTACCTTCTAATCTAGTCCTCAGGTCTTCATGATTTTTCTTTTTATGATCTTTTTTAAAGATCCTTCCATTTCTTAAGTTTGTACTCCAAGGGAGATTCTCCAAGAATGAGTTTAAACTGGAATTAATTCTGATATTGGATGTGAATACAGTCTATTTTTACCATAATTTAAAAATATAACAATAAGTCAGACATATACATTATGTCCATTAAGGCAATTCATAACATTAAATAATCATGAGAGTAAAAGAACCTCAGGTTTTTCTAACTTACAAGTCACAATAAATTAAGCATTCAAATACTAATTTCATTATGGTAAGTTATTTCTTCCAGGTGGAAACTGAATGGAAGTCTATGGCATATTTGGAAGTTGATGAGTTGGCTGCATATTTTCCATTTGCACTTTACTTTCTCCTTACTCCTTCCTCTAATTCCTGCTAACTGGTTATTAATCTCATATGGGTTGGATGATGCACACGTGGACCTCAAAGCCAAACATTTGCAGTATTCCATTGTGTCCGAGATTCAGCATCTTTGCTAGAGTAAGAGTGGTACTTCTCCATAGTATCATTCTATACCACATTTCCTACTACTAGAAAACCTGACTAATCTTGGTTGAAATCTGACCCCTATCTCTTAGGTCTATTGAAGATATTGCTACTAGGAAAACTCAGATCCTGACATATAGGCTAGGGACAGACATTCAAAAAGCCTGAGCCTGAATTGATTCAATCTTTGCAGGTTAGTCTAACATGGCTAGGCTAAATCACTTTGCAACTATACAGACATCTGAGAAATGCAGGCACATGCCTGCAGTGGCTCAGGCTAGAACCTGGGGAGGTGTTAGAGCAGCTCTTCCTTCCCTTCTACAGGACTGAGCTGAGGGGGGCATGGCCAGGCCCTGGCAAGACACTGTGAATAAGGAGGAGTCCCCCTTCCCCTGCCCCCGATAACACAGCATTTATCAGCTCTGTTATCAGCATTTAACACTGCATCAGAAAATAAAGCCTTGATCATTACAAGCTCTTCTTAAACAGCTTTTTCCAATGGAAGGAATGCAGAGGCATTGCCATCTGAGCTGTTGATTACCTCCAAAAAGCCCTAAGTGGACACTGTCCTATCTGTCTTACACAGCATTGGCTAGCATACCACATGGTGGCTACAGTCTGTGCTGTGGGAAAGAGGAGGGAAGGGATCTCTGCTCAAGCAGCGAGTTGTGGTATGGGGTGGAGGGGGAGGGGGGGGCACAGGGAAACCAACAGACCCTGCTGTGCCTGCAAGACTCTGCCAAAGTTCTGGCCAGGGAGCAGAGGATAGGGGCCAGTCCTGCTGTGGAGCAGAGAGCCCTGGCCAACCTAAAGAGCATGCTGGGATGCTGGGGGTGTCTGGTTTAGCTTAAACCAGCAAAGGGCCTGGGACTGACATTGCATAAACTGGTTTGACTCAAATCAGTGAAGTCTGATACTACATTCAACCAGGTTTATCTCAAACTGGTTTCAGCCATTTTTAAACAGGTTTATGTGCACTGAACATCTGTTCTGTTACAGGTTTAAACCCATTTCTGATCACTTAAACTGATTTATGTGTAATGTCTGTCCCTAGCCATAGTGACCATTAGGAATGATCTGATTTAATGTAGTGAATTAGATATATTTTTGCTAATATTTTAATGAGTGATGATTAAAAAAAAAAGACAACATTTAATGGCAATATTGAAGATTCTACTATTCAGAAACAGAATTGTGGTTGGTGCAGGGAAACAAAAAATATTTACAACTCTGATTCTAAAATCATGACTACTGTTCTGGTTTCAGCATCAATGTTCTTTTGCCAAGTTAAATACAGAACTCCTGCCCTTAGAATTCTAACCGAGGTGCTCCAAAGGTTATGTAGCCCCATGGCCACTATTTCCAAGTGATCTTTCTTTCTCTGGGGAAGAGGAAGCAGTTTACCAGATTCACCTAAAAGCATGTTTAACCCATTTGATTTGTTGTACATGATGGAGAAGTTGCTGGGGTCAGCCACAAGTGCATCAGGCTTTACACCCAGGTTATTCTTTACTAGCATACTATGGATCTTTGGCATGCGATGTGTTACATTACCGCAGTGATATGTTTGGTAAGGACTATGAAACCAGATGCAGCCTTTACTGTATGCACCATTTGCTCTGTTATAGATACTAGAGGATCTAAGTCATACATTAGCTACTATACACTAAATATAGACAGGATTTAGTTGGCTCCCAGTCAGCAGTGCTTATCATTGCAATTCTTTCCTGCTCCAGAAAAATCTGCTGGGTTTATCCATACTCTAATATTCAGCTTTCTAAATATATACCTTTAATGGCTCCCTCCCCCACTGCAGTGGTGGTGCAGTGTTGTGACCCTCACTGTCTGCATTTACACTTTGCCTGTGAATCAGTCAAAGGGGCACTACTGGAGCTTTGGCTCTCTCAGGTCTACCAACAGACAGGCTGTGCATGATAAACAATAGTCTGCTACTTCCCTGTGCATCTCCAGCCAGTAGACCCAAGTGCCCCGCCATGGGGAGTTCATGTGCTGCTTTTAATAGGGCCCTTCTGTACAACTTAGGGATTAAGAGTTGCTCTATTTCTTCCCCATCCACTTTCCCTCATTCAATTTCATACAACAAATTGTTCTCAACTTCAAAGTGAGGCATTGTGTTCAGGAATTCTAGGCACAGAACCTCATCATCACAGCAGACTAGCTCCTCATAGAAATTGTGTTGGAACCCTTCCTCCTGTGATCACTCCACACTGAACTAGCTACAGTCAATGATTTCCGCAGTGTCCAGGAGTTCATCCAGGGCTTGTGCATGGGACTCTGCAGTCTTGTGTCTGGCTAACTCCTTGGCTAGTCCCATGTGCATCTATTTTTTTCAGGACCATGTGCAACTAGCCTGCAATACCCTTTGGAACCAAAACCAGTCATGCCACAGTAGCACCGGGCATGACAGCACTGACAACAGACAGGCTGGCATCACACAGGTCTGCCCCAGCATGTGCATCATGACCCACATTCACTTGTAGTAGCAGGTCTCACTGTTTCAGCAAAAGAAGGGTCATCGTTCTATTATTTTTCTCTTACCCTGGGGTATCCACTCTTTGCTAACCATAGCTTGGGCACAGACTGAGTCTACAACAGCAGCTGTTTTCTGGCCGGTTATTTGAATTTCTATCACAGGTCAGGGGTGTCTGGGGTCACTCCCTGCCCCACACCATTCCATTTCTTGCCATAGCTACAGTCCATCTGCTCCTCTTCCAGAGCTCCCACAACTCCAGGCTCTCTAGGCCTTGTATCTTCTTGTATTGGTTGCCTGTCTCTTCCCAGCTGAGGGCAGAATCTTGCAAAGTGCCCCAACCTTTCACACCTGTAACACCAGTCTGACATGTTTCTTCCCTTCTTATCCTCTACTTGGGGCCCCTTTCCTGTTCCCTAGACCAGCATTCCCTACCTCCTTCACTCTGGGTCCCCTTTTTCTCTCTGAGCTAGTTCTTCAGCTGTGGTAAAGGCCTTGGCCAACTTTGGCCAAGGCCATAACACGGCCAGGTTATTCTAATGTACCCAGCTCTGGGCTTTCAGTTCTAAGTCCCACAGGAATTGGGTATGACCTCGTCTATCATGTCCTCTT
Source organism: Crocodylus porosus (assembly GCF_001723895.1). Classification (NCBI taxonomy): domain Eukaryota; kingdom Metazoa; phylum Chordata; order Crocodylia; family Crocodylidae; genus Crocodylus; species Crocodylus porosus. Next base: position 5,401,395 of record NW_017728913.1, read on the forward strand.
TTGTTCTCCTCCCCAGGCAAAGACACTTGTGTACTGCATCTCAGAGAGACTGCACCAGTTGCTGGGTGGTAAGGCATCCTTAGCCTTCTTACTTCTCAACCTCTGGCAATCATGCTCTTCTGCAATGGCCAGGCATTCTAAATGGCCTCCTTCACCATCTTAGAGTCATAGGCCTCTTGTCTTGTGAGTGCTTGGAATGCAAATTGGGCTTCCCTAATCAATAGAAGTACCAGCCATGTAGTCTATATGGTCCTGTTCCAAACAACTCCTTGTGCCATCCTCTCAAAAATTTCCATAAAAGCTTCAGGGTTGTCCTCCCATGTCATCTTCAAGGTAAATTCTTGCAGTTTCTCTGCCCTTCTGTTGCTGTTGTGCCACCTATGTCAACTGCTCAACCAGCACTTGCTACCCCGCAAAATGGTCTTTTGCTCTTCCACCTGCTGGACATGGTGGTGAACCATCACTTCCATCTTTGCTGCCCTTCAAATACCTGGGCCAGCATGTTCTGACATTTCAGCATTTATTTGTGCTGCTGAGCCAAGTGCTGTAGTACTCAATAGCTTCCATATTGATTGCAGCCCTTGCATTGTTGGGAATCCTCCTTCCCAGACCTACTGCTAGTGGAAAGTTCCCAACCAATGCACCAACTTTGTAATAGGATGTCCCTCCAGGAACATATGGGTCCCTGATGGTGGCTGGGCTCAACATGGCTGCCTACTCCAGCTCCATAATCTGGCTCCTTCTTCTTTTTCCTGCCACATCTTGGTGTTATAACTGAGCTGTTGTTTCCGGAGGCTGCCTTTAGGTAGGGTGACCATATATCCTGGTTCAGCCAGGAAAACCCCAGGATTTCACTGTCTAGACCTGGCCGATTGGTGAAAATTAATTTTGGGACTTTTAAACTGAAGTCCCAAAATCACAGGGGAATGGGGCACACTTTGGCAGGAAGACAGAGTGGCATGGTGTGCCAGGTAGGCAGGCAGTGCCTACCTGCCCACCTGCTTGGAGCACCGTGCTACTCCACTTCCACGCTGGACCGAGCCCTGTGCCTCTGCCCACCTTCCTCTGCCCGCAGCAACACCATTGACTGGAGGGAGAAGATGGGACGGGGGGCATGGAGGGAGGGAAGGAAACAGTGTCCTGAACTTACTTAAAAATAATAATAAAAATAAACTTTTATGTAACTGAAGTCTTGGCCATAGGCACCCTGTATCCCCTTACTTCCCCTTACTTGGGTCTGACTGGGCAATGCTGGAATTTGCCCTTCTCTCTTTCTCTCACCCCCTCTCCACCTTAATTTAATAAGGGTCCTGACCCTCTCCCAGGCCTCCCACCTAAAAAAGAGGGGGCTTTTGCCAGTTTCCCACTCTTTAACCAACAAAAGAAATAGAAGAAAGGAAACAGAAAAAAACAGAGAAAAGTAAATCTCAGGATGCAGGGTACTCTGCTCTGCAGCCTTCCCCCACAGCTTTTCCAGTCCACTGGGTGTTACCACCAAAGTAAGCAGAGGAAAAAAAAAGAAAAAGGAATGAAAAGCAGACTTATATTGGGCTCTCACAAACAGTCCCTTGGTTTTCAGGGTATACCCACTCCCCAGGGCCCACACCACTCCTCCTTCCTAGGCCAACACCAACAGTCCTCAGTCTTCTTGAGTGTACTCAACCCCCTAGGCCTCCTCTAGGTTTAACATGAACAGTCCTCAGCTCTGTATACCCTCCCTTCCAGGGCTGTGCCAAGGCATCAGAAAAACAGTTCTTAGTACTTCCGGTGTACTTGCTCCCTCACTCTCTGCTGACAAAGGTTTCTCTGACCGCTCTCCTGGCCAGGCCTGTACTCACTCTTGCTTCTCTGAAGGCCTCCATCTTCCTTCACTGCGAGGGCCATCCTTAGAGGGGAGTTTATATCCCAGTCAACAACTCCTGCCTGGTCAGCTGGTTGCGTTTATGTTGTGCCGTACTGTGTTTTCCTTGTACTGTCCCTTCAAGGCCAAAGCCTCATGTTCAGCACTGCAGGGTTCAGTTTGCTTTGTGGAAGTTTTGCAGCACTCGGGACTCCATTTTCTCTGCCAGAGGCATTACTGGTCTCTCTTACTCCAAAAAGATTAAGAATCAGATCATCACCAGCAAATTCAGCAGATTATACTCTCACCAACAGCACCACATAAGCCAATTAATCCACAGATATGTTTGAGTTGTGGCGGCCAACATAGACAAAGGGAATGCAGGTTTAGGAATGTGGAGTGTCATCCCTGCAAGAAGAAGGGCCACAGAGAGAGGGTTTGCCATTTGAAGCCCGGTTCTGAGAGACAAAAAGACTGTGGCAAATGTATTCACTGCTAAACCACTCACAGATTATAGTCCTCTCCAGAACGTGAGGAACAAAAACTATATTTGATTCAAAATGTTGGTGTTGTCAAAACTCAAGGTTCTGAGATGATTGTAACCAACAAAGAGGCCAAGAAGGTCATGATCATGGATGCCACCATTCCCTTCGAGAACTGATGCCAAGCCTTCACCGATGCCCAGACTCACAAGTGGGAGAAGTACGCCCCGCTGGCCGACACCCTGAGGGGCCGTGGCTACGACGTGATGGTTGACACGCTCATCGTGGGAACGCTTGGAGCCTGGGATCCCAGGAACAAGAGCATCCTGCATGGCTGCTGCATCTCCTGCCACTATGCCAAGCTGATGCACTGCCTCATGGTGTCCAACACCATCCATTGGTCCCGCGACATCTACGTGGAACACATCACGGGCCACCACCAGTACTCTGACCTCACCAGATGAGCCACTGCCTGACCGGACCCAGAGGGGACCGCCTGAACCACCTCCCCTCTGCACCAGATGGACTTTTGAGAGGATTCTTCAACCACGGACAACCCCGCTCCACCCAAAGAGGACCCCCATGATGAGACTCTATATGGACTGAGACACTTCCTTCAAACCACTTCCTCCACCATTGTGGACCACTGTAATGGGTTTGTGTTTATCTATCTCCTTTCTCTCTCGGTGTCACAAACCCTCGTCCCTCTTCTTCCCCCTTCCTCCCATCCCCCACCCCCGGGCTTAGTTGGCTAACATTGTATCTCCTGTAACCTAGTTGTGCTCCCCTCCTCATCCCCATCCCTCTATTGTTAGTCCCTCTGTATATCCTCCCGGCTTTGTCATCTTTTTTGGATTCCCAATCCTAAACATTTACTAATAAATGGAAAGAAGTGCAAAATGGAAGTGGACTCGGGTTCAGAAGTATCCCTCATAGATGAAAACACATTCTTCCAGTTGTTTTGGCACCTTCTTCCCAAATTATTGAAACCAGAGTGTCACCTGCATGACTACAATGGACAGATTGTGTAAACTTTGGGTAGCCACAGTGTAGATGCCCAGTATGGATCTGTTAGACAGCATCTACGCCTCATTATCACTAAGGGTTCCCGCAAAAGTCTTCTGGGGAGAAACTGGTTCTCATCATTAGGAATCAGTATTCAAGGCATACACAGTCTCTCCACAGAAAGTCTGGAAAGGTTTGCAAGAGAGTTTCTCCAGGTATTCTCTGAGGAATTAGGAACTTACTCTGGTTCAGCTGTGATGTTCCAAATAGATCCTGCGTTAGCCTCTATCTTTATGAAGGCTTGGCCATGTACCTTTCTCACTGCTGCTGAAAATTGATGCAGAATTAGATTGGCTTATTGTGCAAGGGGTCCTCAAGCCAATCATACATGCAAGCTGGGCTACACCAATTGTTCCTGTTTTAAAACTTAACGACATTGTTCACATCTGTGGAGATTACAAGTGCACTGTTAATAAAGCATTTAAGCAGGACCCACACCCAGTGCCTGCCATTAACCAGTTACTATCTGTTCTTGCAGAAGGGAAGGTTTTTGTCAAACTTGACCTTGCTCAAGTCTATCAGCAACTGATAGTGGATGACAAGGCAGCTGAGGCCCAAACAATAATTACACACCGGGCAGTGTTCCATTGTCAAGAACCTCCAGTTTGGAATTTCTGTGGCACCAGGAAATTTCCAGCGGTTCATGGAGAAAATGCTAGCAGGAATTCCTGGGGTTGTTCCATACTTTGATGTGTTGATCATGGGGCTGTCTGGAGAGAAACTCACTGGGACACTCAGAGAAGTTTTACAGATATTTGATAAAGCAGAGTATAAAGAGAGAAATGTCAACTGGGAGTTTCCAGTATCAACTCTCTGGGATATCAAATTGATACTTCTGGCATTCACCCAGTTGAAGAGAAAGTAAAAGCAATACATGATGCCCCTATACCAAAATGCAGACAAGGTCTTCAAGCACTCTTAGGACTTCTCAAGTTTTATCACATCTTCTTGAAAGACAGAGCCACCAGAAACCCCATCTTGGAATTTTTACTATGGACAAACCAACTCCTCCTATTTTGTCTCCCCATATGTAATGCTGGAACATCATGCTAAACACATATGACTATACACTCATGTACGAATCTGGGAAAATGATTGCAAATGCTGATGCATTGAGTCACCTGCCACTACAAATACCTGATTGTGCTACTCCTCCACCAGCAGAAGTCCTCATGCTGGAATCCATGCCAGAAGCCCCTCTCTTCAAGCTGATCAGATAGAAGGATGACTGCAAAATACCCTATCCTTGCCCATGTCCTCAACTGAGTGTGGAGGGGCTGGCCTGAAGACAAATTGGCTGAGGAATTCAGGCCATTTTCATCACAACAGCATGAGCTGTCTGCCCACAAGGGCTGCCTCTTGTGTGGGAATCCAGAAGCATAATTCCAGAAGCAGATGCCAAATCATACTGACAACACTGCAGGCAGCACACCCAGGCATTGTGAGGATGACAGCGCTGGCTAGAAGTTATGTATGGTGGCCAGGTATGGACAATGACATAGAAAGGGTTGTGAGGGAGTGCAGCATTTGTCAAGCAACCCGCCATAATCCACCAAAGGCACCAGTATTCCCTTGGGAAATGACAAAGGAACTCTGGCCATGCATCCACACTGATTTTGTGGATCCTCTTCAAGGTACGTTCTTAATTGTTGTTAACTCATACTCAAAATAGCTTGACGTGATTACTATCTCAACTCTTACATTAAGGTGCCACTATAATAGTTCTCTGTCAGCTGTTTGCAATCCATGGGATGCCTGACACTCATTTCTGATAATGGCAGTGGACTTACCTCAGGAGAGTTCCAAGATTTAGCCAGCTGCAATCTCAGTTGAACTATTACCATTGCACCTCGCAGGCCACAGGCCAATGGGCAAGCTGAGCAAATGGTGCACACTACAAAAGAGGCACTGAAAAGGACTGTTGTAGGAGTCTGGTCTACCAGACTGGCCAGATAGTTCTGTTAGCTCAGGATGTAATTCCTTGCCCTACAACAGGGTCCAGCTCATCAGAGCTTCTTATAGGGTTGTCATCTCAAGACCTGCCTTGACTGTGTTAACCCAGACCTTGTGAGAGACATGCAGTTTACAAAAGAAAAGGAGCTGGACTCTGCATTGACATCTGGTACCTTACATCTTTTTGTTCCACAAGAGACTGTGTTTGCTCGGGACTATAAGACAGACCCATAGTGTGTTCAATCTAAAACTGTAAGCGCCACAGGACCCGTATCACATACAGTCCAGGCTGACGACGGACAAGTTTGGAGATGTCATGTGGACCAGCTGTGTGGGCGTTCTCCTACTGATAACTCCACACCCCAGCAATCTTCAAGCACCAATCCACCACTGACAGACATGGATTCATTGGGGAAGTGCCTGCCTGTTTCCACCAATGCAAACCCTTTGCCATCACCGTGAGAAGGAAACATCGCTGTTGAGTCTTCAGATAGCAAGGGGTTCAGCAGATGATGGTCCTGTCAGCCTGAGTCCGGCTCTATGGGAAGACCACAGCGGAAGTGGAGTCCTTCTAAATGGTTGGCTGACTATTCTGTCTAGGAGAAAGGGGTGTCATGTTTTATTTTGTTTTCCTTGCACTGTCCCTGTAAGGCCCAAGCCCTCATGTTCAGCACTGCAGGATTCAGTTGCTTTGTGGCAGTTCTGCAGCACTGGGACTCCCTGTTCTCTGCCACAAGGCACCAGAGGCTTTCTTGGTTCCTCTCTTCTGGACTGGGTCAAGTCAGAGGCAGAACAGGTATAAGATCTGCATACATCTACTGATGCAATTGTTAAGATCCAGCCAGGTATGATTCCAGAGAGTTATAATAATAACTAACTGTGAGTTCACCACAACAGTGTCCAGAGTGTTGTTGCTGAACTCACAACATATTAGTTTCCTCTTTCCCTGTCCCAGGTTTGGTAATCTCTCAGCGACTGTATCTTGTTCCTCAGGATAACATACCCTTTTCAAAAGAATCTATTATCCTGGATGGAACAGCTAATATGACTATTCTGCTTCTGGTACTCAGAGATCTATGCATGCATAGTACCATTTTGTGCCAAGGAAATATACCATAATGTTCTCAGATTCTTCCTACCTGTGTATTTGCAAGGTGATTTAAAAAAAAGAGAAGCCCTAAGGCCTTGTAAGTCAGTTTTACAAGGCATTAAATACATTAAAAAAGTACCGCTCAGGTGAGTGTTTGGTGTTTTAATTATAAATGCCCATGCAGTTGTTCACACGATCATGTTCTTTCAAGTCAGGTCTCAGAATCATACACTAAGATCCCCACTTAGGCAGATACTCAATGCAGAGATCATGCTGATTTCATTTGGAGCATCACCTTTTATTTTCAGCTTGCTGAGAATCCCAAGTTTGAAACATTTGGAAACTGGATAGTTCTAGTACAAAAACCAATACAAATAAGTTTTTGTCAAGGGTGCATAGAAGATGGTCCCAAGGGTTTGCATTTCTTTTAAAGGCCCAGACTGAAGTTCTAGCTTAACTGTTCAACCAAAACTATGTATTAGAAACATCTGCACAATATTAAAAAACACTAGAGAATCACAATCTATTAAATGTCTCCTTAAAGGGGTGAAGCATACGAAATATAAAGTTGTAAATACAGAAGTTTTTACATGTTGAGAACTTGATTTCACTTCAGAGCCCTACCAGCTACTCCAGACTACTCTCTAAGAAAAGACCAGAACCTCAAGTGGTATGATTCATTATAACACCTTGATGTCACTTTAAACCAGCTAAGTATCTGGCTGTAGATATGCTTGCAGCAATTAGGAAGTTTATTAGAGTTAGAACAAAAGAGTGCCTGTTGTTACCCAAACTGGTGGTCTTCTCCATTACTTTTAATCTGGGGTAGATTTTCATGATTAACAAATACTATCCTACACAGAGAATATTGAGTTTTAGGTATAAAATGAACATGTGCAAGATAAGGTGGCACATTGCCATTGCAAACACCACCACACCTATCTCATCTATAAATATAATACCATAATCAGGTAATCACCTCATACAATTTAGTTTTTTCTATCATGGATGTCTTTGATTTCACACTATTTCCTGCCTCTACTGCAGATAGATCAACTGTATGTGTTCTGTTTATTACTCCCCGACCATACTATTGACATACTTTACACACCGCATTGTAACAACAAATTAAAGTGATAGTTGCAAGTCTCTGCTCCTTCAGATTGTGAGTTATTTTTGACTGTTACCTGTTACCTGCTACTAAGGCCACTGACAGATGTTAAAAAGGTGGCATGGTGGGATCTGATATATGCTTCCTGCCATGCATGGCATGAGGGATCAAGCATCAGATCCCATCTCACCAAACTGCCAGTGCAGGAGGAGCCCAGGATCATGTTCTTCCTTTCTTCTGTTGGCTCTGGATTTAGGACCCAGATGCTTTGTTCTGGGGAGGAGGGGGAGGAGGAGGTACCTCACTGTGCTCCTCCAGCAGGGAGCACTGGCCATATTTTCACTTAAAGGCGTCATAAGGAACCAGCCACAAAATTATTGCACAAAAATATGTGTAACTTTGTAGTTTATTCCTAGTTTCATTAAACTATTAACTTAGTGACCTGGCCACAAATTCATTTCTTAAGATGTGATTAACCAGTTAATCACACCTTAAGCATAATGTGTATCAGGATCTAACTTCCAAATTCAGCAGTACACTGTGAGTGTTTCTATAGGTAATGAAGGTATAACCAGTTTGGGGCATGGACCATCTAACACCCAGCTCAACAGGGTCTTGATTTATGACTAGCACTCCTACATGCTATAATACAATAGATTACTGGAGAATCTGTTCCCTGGTGTTACTGGTATAAAGTGACATAACTAATTTAGATTGTATTTACAATTATAGTAATGAAAAATGTGCCCCATAGCTTCTATTTCTCTGTCGTGTGACCTGATTAACTGATGTATATTGGTGTTATCCTAGTCAGTGTTGCCAGTCCTAGACATTCAGCAGACATAAATGAGACCCTTTTCTTCTTCCTCAGTGTTATGGGATTTGGGAAGAGAAAAATAAGCACACACAGGGCATGTCTACACATATATATTAATGCACTGCAATAAACTCTGGTATTAGTTGCACCAGAGTTTATTGCTCCCAGGTGTGCATTTACGTGTGTGCCTAGGATCTCATCACACTGAGCCAGGGCTGGCAGCCTCAGCTGACAGAGCAGCCCCAGCTGGCAGGGGGCCAACCCAGGGCTGCTGCCCCGACTCAAAGTGCTACAGAGGGGCTGGCTGGGCTGTGAGTAAATTATCTTACTCCAGCCTAATAGGGGTGCACATGTAGATGCACAACATTTACTGCACAGCTAATAAGTCAATTGTGCAGTAAATGTCTCATATAGACGCACCCACAGGATGCGTTCTTTTTATTTACCATCTAAGGGCATGTCCGGATGAGCACGGACGTGCGGTCTGTGGCGCCACACACTACACATGCAGGCGTTCCCCACACTGATACTTTACAGCATGGGAGATTTTTTTGATGGGATTGTCCAAAAAACCCCCCAGAAAATCCCAGGGTCAAAAAAACCCATGCCAAAACAAAGTAGGGTGGCACACATGGTGGTAGCACACACTGTCCAAAAACGGATCCTGGCTGGCTGGAGCCATGTAATGCTTTTATAACTACCCTAAAAAACCCCAACCTCTCCTTCCACCTCCCCTCAAAACATGAAAACAAACCCGAAGCCCAAACCCGAAGCCCCCCTGTCATTTAGCAATGGAATCCTCCAGAGAGAATTATAAAAATATAGAGTTATACTTGCAGTTATTAGTCCTTTTTCAGTCAAAGCTCCTCTTAGCTCTTTGGGGAATCTTCCCTGATTCAAACCTTACAGCACTTATTTCCTAGTTTTTTGGAAAAGTCCTTTACACGAGTGGTTCTCAACCTTTTTTGTACCAAGACCCATTTGTAAACATCAATGGCCAGTCCTGACCCAGAAAATAGTTTAAGTAGAAAACAGTCCCCTGGCTCTACCAGTCCTCTTTACTCCTGACCTGCTGCCCCCTGCCTCCAGCGCCCCCTACCCTCAATTCCCCCACTTCCTTCCCAGCAAAGTGGGACTTAGCTTGCCTGGTCTTTAGAGCTAGGTGTAACAATGACCCTAGGACCATTCCAAGAAATAGCAGAGCTCCTTTATGGAACCAGATAGCTGAAAAGCAATCATCTCTACTTCACAAGAACAAGTCAATACTGAAGACCAAGGCACACACAGCTGAAGGATTTTGCTGGCTATTATTTTTATGAAAGACTGTGTGTCTGTGAAAGAGACCAAAAGACCGTATGGGCTGAAACAGGAGGCATCAAGAAAGTACAGATGTTGTTGCACTGAAGAATGTAGAGCTTTTGGACTGAGAACTGATTGAAAAGGACTTTGAGCTGCTAGAAAACCTATCTTCTGTTTGACTCCTGTGTTCAAGAACACAGAACTTTGTAAATAGAGGGCTGCAAAAGTCCTCCATTATCAATTTCTCCTCTAACAAAAAGCAACCCTCTGAGCCCTGAGTTGTAACCATTCAGGTAAAAAAAACCTACTGTGCTAATAAATGTAAATACAGAAATAAAGCAACAGATTTTGGATCCCTACTTTTAAGTCTGAATTACTGGATGTAATTTCCAGTAAGTCAGAACACTACACGTCTATGGGGTTATCATGAAAATGTTAGGAGTGCAATGGGAAAATTACACTCACCAAACAGAACTATGTCACGCAAGGGTGCCCATCTTTATATTCAGGAGCAAGTGTTGTTCATCCATTCCTGTAAAACCTTCAGTGCTATTATAGGAATTCTACCTACTAATGCTGATTGCCTTGCTTTCTCCACTGAAGTCCTAAGCCATAGTACTCCTGTACTTCATTGCCTGTCTGCAATTAAAAGATTTAGGGTCAGAGCTCAGAAGTCAAACGACTTTGGGGACTAATTCTTCTTTCATGTTTGCTCTAAACAAGTGGTACTGCACTGACTTGAGTGGAGTTAGTTATCATTCAGACCTATGTAAGACCCTGATTATGCAAACACTTTACACAAGTGAACAGAACAATAGAGTCAATCATATGCACGATGTTGCTCAAATGCATGAATGTTTGCAAAATCAGAGACTGAAAAAAGGACAAAGCTGTGCGTGTACATTCTGTAATTTCTTCCGTTCTTTAAGAAAGCTTGTATCTTTTAGAGGAAGAGAGGCCTCACAATAAAGCCCTTTTTTATCTTTTGTAACTACTCAGAAGGCAGAAATGAGGGATGCTTATATCACAGGATTGTCAGATAACATTCTTCACTGTTGTATATATCGCTATTACAGACTGTGGATGTGTTTTATAAAAGCAGTTGTTGCTTTTTCTCCCACACCATAATATAGAAATATATAGAAATCTCAAAACAATAATGAGAAAAGAAATTTCTTTCTGACCACAGTGCATGTCTTAGAATCTTTACATCTGGCAAGTTGTAAGCACCACTCTTGCTAGAGAGAATTGTCTCTGAATTCTACAATACACGCACCAAATCATTAAATGGTACTATGTTATAAGCCAAGGAAATCTTTTCATTCAAAAACGGGTAGACATGCAAGCTACTGTGACTCAGCTTCTATGGACAGTGCTTAATTTTTTCGTTTGTTTAAACAATTGGTCAAGGGACACATGGCAAATGAAGTAGCAGCCACAAACTGTCAGAAGCATGTTACTGCTAATATCATGCAAATTGAAACCAGAGATTATCTTGTGATGCAATCAACATAATGATAAATTATTAAAATTTATAATAAAAAAACCCAGTGTTGTGCAGGTGGGGGGATATGATATTTAGCTTCTTGGCATTCTAGCATAGGCAGAAGTTCCTAGTCTAAGGCTGCACCTTCAGATAGTGTACCATTCTTAACTGCCATTGATATCAATGCTTTTTCAGTTTAAACACTCTACCATTCTCCTCGGGAAATCATACCATAGCTTCACAATCCTGGGCTAGAAAGTTCTTCTGCTATTTCACTTAGCATTTTTTATAAGTTTCATGATTCTAAATCTCAAATATGCTTTGTGTGCCAGTACTGATTGTGAAGGCTGGACTGGGAGTAGAGAATTGAGGGAGGAGAAGGCATGAATTTAAGCCAGAGAAAGGAATGATAATCCTATGAGACAGAGTCTGGATTGATGGGGCTGCTAGAGAAAAGCTAAGAGATATGCCATCCCCTGCAGCAAAGGCCAACTGTGGAAAAGAAAAAGGTGTCCTTGGAAGAGAGAACAGAATATGTGGAGGGAGCAGAGACAGAAAATAGGAGGTAGAAGAGGCATGTGGAATGTGAACTGAAAAAGAAACTAAAGACAGGGAGGGAGCCTGTAGGTATCTTGAAGATGCAAAAATAAACAGGAACAGTCCTGACATTTAAAAATTAGAGTTTGTGTTTGTTTTTAGTATTTCAGTAGGACATTGGTTGCCACTGACTAGTTTCTTTTGGACTCCAAATATACAGCAAGGAGACTTTTGGGAGTTTTTCATAAATTCATGTGGCTTAAAGCAGAAGTTCCCAAACTTTTTCTTATTGCGTACCCCTTTCCAGATTTACCAGCTGCCTGTGTACCCCTAACAGCATACATTTTATGTTTAACCCCTTAAATGCCAATTATTTTATGATCAACAATAAATCCACCATTACACAATTTCTCCTGTGTACCTCCCAGAGTTGTCTTGCATATCCCCCAGGAGTATGCATACCACAGCTTGGGAACCCCTGGCTTAAAGTCCACAGGGGCCATTAAGTCATCCTATCTGATCTCTTGTAGAAAGCAAACCATTAAATGGTAAAGTTACTCCTATACTGAGCCTGCTATCTTGTGTGTGACTGCAAACAGTGTTACAGAAAGGATCAGAGGGCATTGAGATGGAGGAGCTGCCACTTCTCTTTCAGTTTGGTTCAATGGTTAATTATCTTCAAATTAAGATTTGTGACTTATTTCAAGTTTGAATATTCTTAGTGGCAGCTTTTAGCCCTTTGCCTTTTGTTATGTTTTTCTCTGAGGGTATGGACAAGTGTTGATTTGCCTCAGCACTTTGTAAAACTACCAAAATATAGTGTTATGGGGGGCATACAGACATCCCAGCCCCCTACCTGAAGAGCTGCAATATCGGCTCAAACACAAGCTCTCCAGCTAGGTGTTGACAGGGGGTTGCTCTTTGTGTCTGCTCCCCCCCTAAGGAAACCGATCACTGATAGCCTCCCTTTCCCCTGTGGGGAAGGTGGCAGGCTGTCAATGATTAGCTGGAAGCTGCTGAAAAGCAGCAGCTGCCAAAGTCGCCTGCAGCGCTAACAGGGACAAGAATTGTTCTCACCGCTACCACTCCCACTCCCAGTTATGCTACTTTTGCTGTTGCTGGAGTCCCAGCTCTTGCAGCAGTAACAAGAATTCCCTCACCCTAACCTACGAATCAGTAGTGCAACCATCACAGCCAGAGTTGCAGTTTTCCTGGCCATGGCAGCTGTGACAGAGCTGCTCCCATGGGCATTGCTGCCACTGCTTTACAAGCCCCAGAAACAGCTGGGAATGTTGAAGAAGCAGTGGCAGCATCCAGTCACTCTCCCTCCTTCCCCCTTGGCGGTGGGAAAGGCAGAACAGAGCATGGAGGGATGCTGGGGGATCCTAAAGACCCCAGTAGTACAATCATTATACATAGTACAGTGCTATAAAACTGAGAAGTTCCTCCTTGAAAGGTAAACTATTTCATATCTCTTTTGCTATCACTGTAGTGTTACAAGCAGCTTGAATGGCTGTATGCTTGGTCTTTGTAGTACTACAAGGACATATTTAGTGCTACCAACATAACACCTGCCTATGGCCTGATATATAAATGCTCTTTAGTACCTGTACGTCCTCATGGTGAACGTACTTAACTGTAATCAAATCTCCTTTCAAAACTCCAAGATACAAACAAGTTTAGAGTTGCTAGATGAGTAGTTATCACCCTTTTTAGACTCAAGATATCAAGCTAGCCCTTGGAAAATGTCATTTCTCAGTTTTTACTCAATTTTTAACTACTGAAAAATAACACAGCAATTATTGTTGCAAAGAAACCAGAGACCCACAGCAGGTCAGAATGTTTTTAACACCATTCATTTCTACTGAAATCTCTGGGTTTATTTTATTAATCATGTTAATGCAACTAGACTGCTAACATTGCATGGCAATCTGGGGCACTCTTGAAAGGATCTCAAGGCATCCCAGGGTGCTGTAGCACCCTGGTTGAGAGTGACAATTGCACACCAAACCATTCAGAAGATATAAGTCCCATCCCTTCCTAAGAAAACCCAGAGAGCTTTGCAAAGGATTTCAAAATGAAAAACACTCCATATTCCTTCTCTTAATTTTACTAGAAAAACTCTAACACAAAAACTCAAAATATAACATGAGAGATTTTTGCTATGAGACTTTTTCCTATGCAAAAAGGAGAACAGATATTGCTACTGTATAATATAGTATAGATGGACATAAATAAGTTATATATACCAAGCACTTACTTAAGCATTTACTAGAAAGAAGCATAAAGATATTTCATATTGGGAAATACTTCCAATCAATATATGCTTTACAGTATAGTCTGTAAAAATGCGAGGTTCTCTACCTTGGGAGGAAAAACCTGCAGCATCCTTATGGGCTCAGTAGTGCTACGCTAGCTAGCGCTATGGAAGAAAGAGACTTGGGGGTCATCATTGACTACAAGATGAACATGGGCCTGCAATGTGATGCTGCGGCTAGTAAAGTGACCAAAACACTGGCTTGCATCCATAGATGCTTCTCGAGCAAATCCCGGGACATCATTCTCCCCTTGTACTCAGCCTTGGTGAGGCCGCAGCTGGAGTACCGCATCCAGTTTTGGATTGCACAATTCAAAAAGGATGTGGAGAAGCTTAAGAGAGTCCAGAGAAGAGCCATGCGCATGATCAGAGGTCAGGAAAACAGACCTTACAACGACAGGCTGAGAGCCATGGGACTCTTTAGCCTGGAAAAGCGCAGGCTCAGGGGTGATCTGATGGCCACCTATAAATTTATCAGGGGTGACCACCAGGATCTGGGGGAACGTTTGTTCACCAGAGTGCCCCAAGGGATGATGAGGTTGAATGGTTATAAACTCCTGCAAGACCGTTTTAGGCTGGACATAAGGAAGAATTTCTTTACTGTCCATGCCCCCAAGGTGTGGAACAGCCTGCCATCAGAGGTGGTTCAAGCACCTACATTGAACACCTTCAGGAGTCAATTAGATGCTTCTCTTGCTGGGATATTGACCACCAGTCTCATTTCTTGCATAATCTCAACATTACATTCAACATATATTTCTTTATGGATGTTTTAGTATACTACAGAAAAGTTAATTTACTATCTTTAAGAGATATTACTACTCTATTATCACTGAAATTCCAAACCTGACATTAGTTCTTGCAAATTCTCATTAAAGTACAAGAGCCATCCACTGAAATTAAAAAAAACCAACACAGGATTTCTTGTCTGTAAGTGTTTCTAACAAGTTTGTTTTAACATTTTTATGTACAATAATAATGAACAAGTGTTTGGCACCAGAAAGAAGGCTACCATTTGCTGGCTTTAAAGTTATTATTTATTTGTATATGTTAAAGTTAGAGATCATCAAATGAGGCCATGTACAGACATTCAAAAAATTGAATGAGGAACTGATCTAAGTTACATGGTTTTCTCTAAGTGGTTTAGTTTAGATCAGGAGCAAACAGTATACATCAGGGGTCAGCAGCACACCAGCATGTGAGGCCATTTTTCTTGGCATACCACAGCCAATCTCAGTTGTGGGCAGCTGCCACTGGCCATGGAGACTGGGCTGCTTGGAGCAGGCTGTCAGAAGGCTGCAAGCCCTGCTGCAAGCAACCTGAGCCAGGAACCTCTGGGTGGATGGCAGGGAAGGGGCCCCTCCACCACTGTTGGCCCAGAGGCACATGTGTATCCATTGCCAACTCCAGAGCCAAGTGCAGCTCTTTGCAGCTTCCCAGCTGCCTGCCACAGCCAACCCAGGCTTTGGGCAACTGTAGCAGGTGGCCAGCAGACTGCAAACAGCTGCACTAGGCTCTGGAGCACTGACACTGGCTCTGTGGAGGTGGTGGCTGCACGTGTGCCTCTGGGCAGATGGTGGGGCATGGTGTTGCACTGCCCTGGCCTCTTCTCTGCCCTGCGTCCCAAGACACGCATGCAGTCACCACCAGCATGAAGCCAGTGCTGGAGCTCTGGAGCCCAGTGCAGCTGTTTGCAACTTGCTGGCTGCCTGCTGCAGCTCCCAGAGCCCAGGTCAACCCTCGCAGCTCCCTCATGGTCTGCCCCTGGCATTCCAAACTGAGGCCATTAGGTGGTTTTCGCACTCTGGACAAAAACACTGCTGACCCTTGGTATACGTATTTGTACCTGTGGTAGGAGGGTGGTGGGATGTGTGGACAGCCTACACTAGATGAGGCCCATGAGCTGGTGGGGAGGCCTCCTGCACTCCCCCCAGAATGCCCTACAGGTTTCCCAGGCTGCCGGAGACAGCCAAATGCCTGGACCACCCCTGATTGGCTGATGGGTGTGAGCGACCATGCCCCCAACCCTCCTGTCACCTCACCATGAACTCTCTTCTGTTCCCCATCCTGAGGCTTTGAGAACAGCCCCAGAGCAAGTGCCCTTCACTGTGAATTACACGTGCCTCCCTGTCTCAGATTGTGTGCACTCTGCACCCTGCCATAGCACCTCACCGCTCACACCCAACCATGCTGGCCCAGGAGCTACAGTGTGTCCTGCTTGTCACCCTGTGTGACCCCCCCAAAGGAGGCTGCAGGACATCACACACAGCCATCTGGACATTATGCAGCTGCTGATTATCATGGGATGTGGTTTCCTGCCCTTGAGCCAGCAGCCAGATGTCCCTGTCTAGCACCTCCCTCTCCTGGTGCTTGGACTCTGCCAGGATTGACTCCTTGAAACAGTGGGTGGCCATCTCAAACCCCCATTCTTGCACCATGGCAGCCCGGGTGCAGGCATTCCCCAGTCTGAGGATGTCCCCCTCCATATCTGGAGTCTCTCCTCATGTCAGTCCTGCAGATCCTGGTGTCAGGAGTCAGCTGTCTGTGCTCAGTGCTCAGAGGCAGTGACCAAAGTCTGCAGCATCAGCTCTTTGCGTTTTCAGTGTCTCCTAGAGATCTCTCATATGCCCTCAAGCTGTGTAACCCCTTGTCCTTGAGCTACCACTGCATCCTCCATGCATGTCCTCCTTCAGATAGGTGGTGTTACTGCAGTTTGCCTTTGCGTGAAGGTACAACTTCTGCTGATAAAATGAAGTATAAGGGCAGGCATTTTAGACCCTCCTGGTACTCACTTGGGCACTTAGGTGGTGATAGCAAGGTAGCTATGGTAAATCCTCTATCTTAGTCCTTTCCTGTGCCCCCCTGTGCTCTGCCCCCCAGGGCCAGGAGCTGTGCTGCTGCTCCCCATCTGGTAAAGCAAAGACAGGGGTCCTGGTTGTGCTGCAGGTGGGCAGCAGGCCTTGCAGCAGTGCTGGGATGGGTGACCACAGAAGCAAGGGCTGTGGCCCTCTCTAGGAGCTGTGGCAGACACTTGCTCCACTCCCTCAGAGGGTCTGGGTACCTGGGGTCCCACTGGGACTTGGACCACCCTCAGAGTGGACAGGGACTTACTACTCTGGGGGATGCCAGTGGAGCTTTTATATCACTCCCCCTGCATCCTTTCCTTACAGAAAACACATTTCAGTGCATGTCCATGCAGGAGCAGTATGTTGCTCTCAACATTTCCACAGTGAAAGCCACCCAGGTCTGGAGGGATGAGCTTTACCACTATTCCTCCAGGGGAACATAAGCTAATATGACCTGCTTCTTCAGGATGTGGTCCCCCAGGAGTTATTCAGCATCTGGAGGAGGTGGGGAGAGGCATCTGTTTTGAAGGCATGCAGGTTGCCTTTCAATGTGAGAGTCCAGCTCACATGCTACGCGTGATTTCACTATGATGAGTTCACACCTGCAGACAAGTTCTTGATTGTTACAACTATTGATGGGATGCTAAACCCGTGACCTGACCCAAAGAGAGGATCCCTACACCCCGGCTGCCTAAGAGGACTGCCATACTTCTCGTGGGGTTCCCTGACTGGGTATGCCAATGTCAGAGTTGGGGTTTGAAGGGCTAACCCTGAGCAAAAAAGTTCTTCCTGGGCTCAGTGTGTGGTCTATGTACTTCATGGGGTGCTTTGTTGGGGTGGTTTGTTGTGGGGTGCTTTGCAACAAGGTGTTGCAACTCAGGTGCCCAAGTCCCTGGGCCGGGGAGAGGAGCTGTGCTTGCTTGTCAGTGGGGGAGCTGAGGGGTGGGGTCTGCTGGGTGCTTGGCTGGACCAGCTGAGCACAGTCCAGGTATTAGCATGTCTTCCTGCAAGGGAGGGGTGGGGGACTGCAAAGCAGGTGGGATTTCCAGAGGACAGCAATCTAACCTAAATCGATCTCACTTGAGTGTATCTCACATCAGGGTGCAGACAGAAGTGCAGCTCCCAGCTGTAACTCAGAACCACTTCTGCAATGCATTCTGAGTTACAGCGTTATCCCAAACCAAACAGAAGTTCACTACTGATTCCAGGGGGGAGGCGAATCAAGCTACGGGCTGGGAGTCTGCAGCCAGGTTCCCACAGCAACAGCCACAGTTCTTTGCCAGTGGTCACTGTTTTCAGAATGGGATGGGGGAAAGGCAGTGGAGGGAGTTCATTTTCAGGGCTCCCCAGGTGGTGCTAAAGGGTGGGTAAATTGGAGCCCACCCCGCCACCTGGGGGGGCGTGGCTCAAATATACCAGCCCCATCTTCCAGGAGAGGGAGGGGGCTGAAAAGCCCCAGAGTGAACTCCCTCCACTTCCTTTTCCCTCTCCCATTCTGAAAACAGTGACAGGCTTGGAGCTCTGCAGACACAAATTACAAAAGATGCTACATTTTTAAATGTCTTTACTTGATATGTCATGCAATGAGGGGTCAGATTTTCACCTGATTGGCCATTTTTTAAGCTGTCTGCAATCATGCACTTGTGTTTGGTCACAACTATAAACTGCTTTCTGTGGTCAGATCGGGTGCAAATTGGCTCTTCTGTCTGCACCTCAGGTCTATCTTCATAGATTTCATAGACATTAGGGCTGGAAGGGACCTCGGAAGATCATTGAGTCTAGCTCCCTGCCCAAAGGGCAGGAAGTCAGCTGGGGTCATAGGATCCCAGCAAGATAAGCATCCAATTTGCTCTTGAAGGTGTTCAGTGTAGGTGGTTGAACCACCTCCGATGGCAGGCTGTTCCAGACCTTGTAGGCTCGGACAGTAAAGAAGTTCTTTCTTATGTCCAGCCCGAAATGGTCTTGTAGTAGTTTATGACCGTTCAACCTTGTCATCCCTTGGGGCACTCTGGTGAACAAACGTTCCCCCAGATACTTAGATCTCATGCACCATTTTTAGACCAGTATATGTACAACGAACTTCTGTATAGTTACAGAACTGTACAGTAACAGGTTTTGATCAATCTATGTTCACTTAGACCAGTCTATGTGTAATGTCTTTATATGCCCTGAATGCATAGTATATAATGTTTTCAAAGGACGTGAACAAAGTTACTCTCAGGCCATTATCAAACAAGCTAGTGAAGACAATGAGGGTAAAAACCTGGCCATTGGATTTGAACAAGTCCAGGATTTAATTTTGGAAATCTAATTCTGTTTTCTGACACGAGGCTTTCACATTTCATCTATTTCTATGCCAATACTTAAAATACAAAGGGATGGATTGATAGGTTCCATTTTTATCCATCTTTATTAGTAAAAGCTCAGACGTATTTAGGCCTTTCAGTATTTCTAGAACAACAGTTCCTGACAAACAAATAATAAGTTTTGCAAAATTTTACATGGCAACCTTTGGACATCTTGAAGGTGTTACATTGCTCAACTCACTTGTACCAGCAGGCCATTTGTTTGGGGTTATTTTATATTCCCTGGATAGTAATTATTTTTCTATGAATTTTTACATCATTTTTTAAATTTTGAAAATCTAAAACTAAGTCATCAGCATGAGTCCTTTTATTTTAATAATGTAAAGAGAGTAGTTCTAGTACAGTGGCTAGTATGTTTGCTTGTTATAAACAAAAGTATAAGTCAGATGGGACAAAGAAAAACATCCATTTAAAATTATATTGGATACTTCTTCTCATACCACTTTGGATCCTTTTGTCTGTTCAAGTTTCTTTCCCTGAAACTTTGAACATCCACAGACACACCTGCTGGTCAAAATCAAAACACCCACGCCCACATTGTCAGCACAGCTTCTAGATTTTATTCCACAATACCTCCTGCCATCAGTAGATAATGGTGCTATTTGGATTGCAACATTTTGGAGTCGCATCAAGCAAAAAAACCCTGGCATGGATTAAATTGGCTTTCAGCCAGTTGTCATCACTGAAAGGTGAGCTATTCATGCAGTAGCAGCAAAGGCTTGGCCACAGTGGTACAGACAAAATACAGTTTAGGTGACAAGTTAACAAAGCAAGGCTTGATAGTCTGGCTTCAGGCCAATTTCCCTTGCTTCTGATGGTGATCTTGCTTTCTGTACAGTTCTCTTGCTGTAGTAACTTGACACTTCCTCCAAGTCACAAAAAATTCACGTTTTCAAGGGTATCAGAGCACTAATAGTATTGACCCCAGCTTTAAGCTGGGCACAGCCCAAAACTCTGTTCTTTTTGTAACCTCTTTGCTTTCGCTTGTACTCAGAACTCTCACCAGTGACCATGTTCTCAGAGGTCACTGTATCATCACATTAAGTTCCTCCATAGGCCTACCTTCTTTTATAGGTTTTCAGTCTTAGGAAACCTAAAAAACAAGACCTCTTGCCTTTTATAACCTCAATTACCCTGTCTCCCTTCCCACAATCTTCTTTTTCTACCTACCCTGCCACTTGTTTATACAGCCATCGGCAATGCGTAGGAGGTGCATGCGGGTGCACATGCACCCCCTGAGACATGGGGTGCACCACCTGAAAGAAGCGCCACTGACACTTGGCAGCACCTGCAGGAGGTTGCCACTTACCACTCCCAACCCCCTCACCACCAACACTGCTGGCAGTGTCAGCAAGTGGTCACTGACCATCAGTCAGCCCTCATCACCTCCATGACCTCCTGCTGACACCACCACGGCCACCTGCAGGAGCTCCCTGTTCAGCCCGCCCCCACCGCCAACACCACTTTGGCTGCCTACGGGAGCTCCCTGCTCGCCACCACCATGCCTCCGCCTCCAATACTGCCACCACCATCTGTGGGCAGTTGCCATGCCCCCCATCCCCGCAGCTTCTGGGGGAACGCATCATTCATGTATACAGCAATTATTTCCAGGGAAGCTCAGCCCTAGAATCTCTTTCTAATCAAGTCACTGGCTTATTTTTCAGCAAGCCAGTCCTTAGGCATCTGAATTATATTACTCTGTACATTACCTCTACCTGGGGAGGTGAGTTACAGCTTAGCCACACCTGCCTTAAAGGGCCAGCTTGTCACATGACACTACAAAATGTTTAAGACAGTGATTCTTAGTGATTAACCAATTGAATCTGCTTCAATGCATTCTAATTAGAATATGTTGCAGCACATGTATAGGCACCCATTGAAAGTAATATGAATAAGAAGGGTCTACAAAGATATACACCCCACCCCATTAAATCATTTTGCTGAATTACAACTCAGGAATTAGATTTCCTTCAAATAGGGCTTGTGTGTCAATTTTGAGTACATGTAATTATATGAAAAATCTAAAGGGTGAGTGATAAGCTTTGTCAACTAAAAGATAAAAGCCAATACTTCAAATCAGAATCATTTGGAAGTGACTCATAACTCAAAAAAATGTAATAGATTTTCATACTTTTGGCAGTTGTCTCTCTATAATTAGACATTAGACAGGTAACTCTCTCTCTCTAATTAGACATAGAATCAAACAAACAAACTACACACACACATTTTGTGAAAGCTTATTTCACGAGCTTATTTCCCTGCCCTATTTGCTAGACACAGCTCTTGAGTGTAGCTGCTTTTGGATGATCACTGTTTAATAACCTACGGTGTCAACAATATGAGCATGTAGAATGACCACACAACCCCATAGCTTTGAACAGCAAATTATAAATGGCAAATCTCATGGAAATAAAGGTCCTTTTTACTGTAGGTAGCCAAATGTAATCATCAAAATTTAAATTTGATCTGGATATTAGATGTATAAAAACCATTTATCTTATTAGAGTTATAAAAGTGTGAAAATGTACAATTTAGTTTACAGAATGGTAAATATGCTGGGGATGAGAGAAATGTTTGCCTGTTTCAATTCTCACAGCTACTGTATGGCTATTCACCCTCTCTGAAGTGTAATGAGTTCATCTTCCCAACTTTGCACTGTTGATGAGGGATAAGTCACTGCTGTACTTGCTAATACCTTGCTTCCAAAAGAGGAGTGAAAAAAAATGGAAGGAAATATAGACACAGACACCCTAAGCAGATGGAAGCCCTTTTCTCCTTTTTCTTTTTTTTATATACATCATTCAGAAGGATGATATATATATATAGTGGGCACATCTACATGTTGATTAATGTGCCGTAATTATGGCATATTAAATTTAGTACCTGTAATAACAGGTAGTAATTTAATGCCTTGTAATTGGCACTACTGTGCATTAGTGCAGATTGATGCTTTTTAAGTGACATTAATGTTCATTAGACTAATCTACTGCACATTAGAACATCAGCACAGTTTTTACCCACTGCACTAATGCGTAATAGAATTAGTCTTCTGTGTATTAAGCATGCTGTGTAGACAACCTCTATATGTAGTAGGGAGACAAGCTCTGACCTGTTACAATGGAAGTTCTGTGAATACTTACTGGGATTCCGGGGCACCGGGGTGTTGATATCATCAAGCGGTGTCTCGCCACTGGGAGTCCCCACACCTGACCAGAAAGAGTAATTAATGACTGTAAATAGAAGGAGAGTCTGGAGCAGTCAAAAGACTGCTGTCAGTAAGCCTCTACCCCCAGAAAGGGACAGAGTATGAGTGAGAGCAGCCGAGGAAGGTTGTGGAAAACTGCGTGGAGACATGGTATCTCACTGACAGCAGCTGGTGAGAGGGAAAGCTACAGCTCAAAGGAGCAGGGGTAACTTACTTGCAGGAAAGGAAGGTGGGACTTCTTTGATTCGGGAAAGCTGAGAGCTGGAGGCTATGACAGACTGAAATAAAATAGACTGTTATAATCTATTACAAAGGGGAACTAGACTAATACCAGTTCACTGGTTACAAGGACTGTGATATCTTGTATCTAGACTTTAAGTGACTAGTACAACCTGTTATACTATGTGTGACGGGGGGCAAGCTCGGAGTCAAGACTCAAGTAGGACTGTCTGCCTGTCTATGGGGCAGTCCACCCAGTTTCGTCTGCCATGACTTTGTTGTAACAATGAACCGGTAGAAAATGTGGGAGGCTGCCCATTACATGTCCCAATGCCAGGGGGCACTATCCACAGCTCCATACCACCCCTATGCTGTGGCCCATGCATCACAGATGGCATCCAGTATGCCACTATGTTCCTGGCCTAAAGCCAAGCCAACTTAGTCTTTCGTCAGGCCTCATTCACACACACACTCATACTGCTCCTCTCTCACCGGGGCCTCTTACATTCTACCCCCTCTCACAGGGTCTCTTGCTCACCACAATACTGTGCCCATTTTACTCTGCCCTGCTCCCTTGAGTGACCTCGTAGGCCATCAGACTTATCTGAGTCATGCCTTGTGTGGTGACATGCAGTCTTTTGGGCCTCTCCTATGGCCCTTCCTTGGGTAGTGGTCAGCCGATTCACCAAATGGAGGGCTAACCCTGCCCTAGTCCCTCACTGGGCTTCTCACACCCAACAACTTGTGCTGCCCTTCTGGCCATCTTACAGCCTTATTCAGCACACCCCCTTGGGCTGCCCTTCAGGCCAACCCTCAGCCCTACTCAACTTCTATCAGGGCCTTCACTACCATCTCCTTCCTGGGGCTACACAACTATCCCCTCCCTGGGGCCTCCAAGGTCTTTCACCCCTGCAGGTTCAGGTGGCCATAGTCATGCCTGGTTGCTCCACCCACAGTGTTGTGGGGGCTGGGGTTATTAAGGCACCCTGACCCACCTTTCACCAGGGAGGTGAGCGGTCCTGATATTTGAGTGGGGCTGCTATGCCACCAGCAATCCCACTAGGCCTTCCTTCCTTCCTTAGCAGGGTGCAGTTTTAGGTCATGCCGAGGACCAGGAGCCTACAAGCCATCCCCCTAGCTCCTGCCCTTACCTCCAGAATGTTTCATGTCACGAGGGGCTAGATGGTGCAACTCCCTCGGCTGCAAACAGCTAACTGCTGTCTCTGCCTGGCTGACCTTTATTTGAAAATGAGCACCTTAATCAGGCACCTGTCGGCTGCCTGCTCCAGCCCTTAAAGTGGCAAGCACCAAAGATGCACTGCCATACCGTGCATGTATCCACAACAGGCATATACCCAAGAAGTACTGGGAAGATAAATATAAACTTGGTTTGCATGGTCCCTAATCTTCTTTTGAGTAATTATTTACATATTCTTCCATCAAGGTGGGGCAGACAAGTTGCTAAAATAAGAACATGGTCAGATTGGCCAAATTAAAAGGAAAACTTTAAGACAACTAATTACCTGTTACAACCTGTAACAGGTAGTAAACTGATCCCACTGTCCACTCTATAATCTCTTACATGCACGTAAAGATTATAGTTTGCTTCAGTTGATGCAGAAGGATGAAAGTAATTTAAACATGTAGAAAGAACTAGCAGACAGATTCAAGTAAGTTTACTTAGTAAATATAATACTGTAATTGGCAATGACATTTGAAACATTTGATTAATCTTGTTGTCCTTGACATGCCTTTTTTATGGGAACAATACATAATCTTCTGTTTTTCAGAAGACTTCCTGGATGTCTGACTTCCTTTGGCATATCTTAAGCATACGGTTTTAGGAAATCCTACTTGTGTCTAATCTCTACTTGTCAGTCAGCCAACCCGCCTAATTAAACTGTTAAAACTATTCTGTAAAAAATGAGGGAAAGCCCCCAAGTAACTCTTCTTCCCTCCTCTTTTCTGCCACTCTTCTGTGTCCTGAATTTTATTAACAAAGTAATATTCCATGCTTATGTCTGGATACCAAGAAAAATACACAACACATACTTACATTTTGGAAGTTCAGTGGAAAATTGAATATGAAGCTCAATTATAGTTGATTGCCTTGAAAACTAGCTTTTACAGCCAGTGAAAAATATTAATAAATCAAGAGTCCACCCGTTCACCAAAATATAACAAAACTCTTGAACTTGTTAAATTGGTCAACTGTGGAAAATTGGAAAAATTGGCCAACTGTGGCCTTGCCTACATCACAGTGCAATGGCTGTGGAATTGGCTCTGTGGCCATGCTCACAGAGTGGTGGTCAATGGAAGTGAATCATCATGGTGCTCCGTGACCAGTGGTGTCCCCCAAGGCTCCGTCCTTGGACCTGCTTTCTTTAACATCTTATCAATGATGTGGATACTGGTGTCAAAAGTGGACTGGCCAAGTTTGCCGATGACACCAAGCTTTGGGGTAGAGCGTCCACACCTGAGGATAGGCTGGTGATTCAGGCTGACTTGGATAAGCTCAAAAAGTGGGCAGATACAAACCTGATGACATTCAATACCGACAAATTTAAGGTACTCCATCTTGGGGGGGAAAAACCCTGCAGCACGCATATAGCACTTGGCAGTGCTATGCTCACTAGCACCATGGCCGAAAGAAGCTTGGGGGTCACAATTGACCACAAGATGAACATGAGCCACCAATCTGATGTCACAGCTGGTAAAGCAAACCAGACTCTGGCTTACATTCATAGATGCTTCTCAAGTAAATTTCAGGATGTCATCCTCCCACTGTACTCAGCCTTGGTGAGGCTGCAGCTGGAGTACTGCATCCATTTCTGGGCTCCACAATTCAAGAAGGATGCGGAGAAGCTTGAAAGAGTCCAGAGGAGAGCCATGTGCATGATCAGAGGGCAAGAGAACAGGCGTTATGAAGAGAGGCCGACAGCCATGGGACTCTTCAGCCTGGAAAAGCGCAGGCTCAGGGGTGACCTGGTGGCAGCCTATAAATATATAAGGGATGTGCATCAGGATCTGGGGAACCGCCTGTTCACCAGAGTGCCCCAGGGGATGACAAGGTCCAATGGTAACAAACCTCTCCAAGACTGTTTTAGGCTGGACGTAAGGAAACACTTTTTTATTGTCCAAGCCCTGGAATAGACTCCCTCCAGAGGTGGTGCAAGCACCTACTCTGGAGTCCTTTAAGAAGTGTTTGGACACTTATCTTGCTGGGATCCTTTGACCCTAGTTGAATTCCTGCCCTTGGGGTAGGGGGCTGGACTCAATGGTCTCCCGAGGTCCCTCCCAGCCCTAATGTCTATGAAATCTATGAAAGTTTAATGGAACATTTTGCACTACCATCTTCTTTATCTTGCCTGATATCTGGATAAAATCCTTTCAATCTCCCAAACTTGGGGATTTGGTCACTGTTGGCACATACTATTTTTAAAAAGTATTTTCTGTGGAGTTGATTGACTCCTACTGTCATGTTAGAACTAGACTCCTACAGACAATAGCTAGAATGGATGCAGACATATGAAGAGGAGAGAGATGCTTCATGCTCCTGCCATGGAAAAATAAAAACAAAAAGGTGAAAGAAGAGAGGTCTATGAACCTTCCTCTACTAAAAAACTTGAAGGGTGAATCTGAATGCAACATGGAACCTGATATTAGGTGGGAGAAGGAAGATATTCTCTCTGGGATGCGAGAGGATTCTTCCCTTTGGTTTTTTTAATCTTTTCAACACAGGGGACCAAGTAGGGTATGCAGTAGTGGTGGGATAGAGAATACATCTCCTCATCTATAAGCCTCCCAAACTCTGAAAATAATGTCTCCATGAACATCTACGCATTTCCCGTCTGCACAATCAGATTAAAACAAAACACAATGGAGATTTCCACAATAGAGGTAACAACATCAGCATAGTTCATAATGGGATGTTAGGCAATATAACCCATGTCCAAACTCCTGAAAGACCACTATGGCGCCACCTTAAACATCATACGCAGAGCAATTCTTCTCCTCCTCTTTGGGGTGCTCAGAAGCTGGTGCATTTTTCTCAGTGCTATCTGTGGATCTTTAACATAATGTTGCAGATCTGTTTTTAAAGCACACAAAAGCCAGGAAATTCAGAGTGAAGGCTGAAACTCCATCTCAAAGTTTCCTCCTTCTGTTTGTGCCTAGGCATTCTGGTACATGCAGGTGAAGTCACTTGACTGTAATACTTGGGCACAATGAGGTGGATTTCCATCTTAATCCTGATTTCCTGGCTCTTAAGAAGTTTCAGACAGACCCTTAACTTTATTTTCTCATCGTCCTCAGTAGTAATAAAATTGACAGATGGTATGAAGAAGAAAGAAACAGATCACTATAGAAATAGAAAAAAAAGACCTTATTTTAACTTGTTAATGAGATTCCCAGGAATACTTGCCCTCTTATTAGTCAACCAGATGGCCTGATTGCATGTAGTCGACACTGATTATCCATTTAAACAGAAGTCAAATTCCTTAATGGGATTCACAGAAGATTTTCATTTAGAAAAGAGGCTCTTTTGATGTAGCACCTAGTATAATGGGCTCCTGGTCCATGACCAAGGCCAGTACACTCTGCTGTAGTCCAGAGAAACAGCAGCGATGGTGTCCAAAATCAATGCCAAACAGGTATTTCTGGGGTTATATGGGATCTGTTTAATATGTTCAATTTTCCAATGTAGTAGTGAGTTTATCAGACAGTTATATGATGTCCCCTCTCTCCCCACCCCAAGCCTGCCATTCCTAGGCTTCTTCCAACAGATAATGGAAGGAAAGATACTGTCTCCTAGAAAGATCTGAGAGAGTGTAATAACCCTGCTACACTTTTAATAAGATGGTGCCTACAGGGTACGGGGGAGTAGAACAAACACTCCTCCCAGAGGTCTCCTGCTTTCCCTTATGTATAACAGCACTATAAAGCACTAGCCAGCTGCAATTTGTGCTAGCCACCTCAGAAGTATTTAAGCACCTGACATCTATTAATGTTTGCTTTTGAATAATTTTAAAGGGAAAAAATAAAGAGAACAACAACAACCAATAAACAAAAAACAATGTTAAACCTCTATATTCCACTCAGGAGAAGGGAAGGAATAAAAAATGGCTATAAAAGAGTTAGGTGGTTTAAGTAGCTTTGAGGGTTTGGGACCAAATCCAGACTGGTAATTGCAGGAGGAGTTGGTTGAGGAAAGTGAAGGCAGTTTCACCCTTTACAGTTTCATCCCTTCTTCCCTTTTCCTTCTCCTGTTTCTACTATACTCACATAGAATCAGCATTACTGTGGAAGACTGCCCATATCATTGTTAGTGAATATTTGTTGCTCAACAAATATCTGTTTTTAATAGAATTTAAGGTAAATTGCACATACTAAGAAGCTGGCAAAATCCAAGCCTCTTCCAAGATGAAGAGTGCAAACCAATCCCTTAATCACACTCCTTCCTCTGTCGCTATGGTCCATCAACAATTTCAAAGGTTTTGGCTGGGACTCGTGTAGTCAACAGATAAGAAAACCAATTTTTGTGGTGAGGAAATGGAAGCGCTGGTGCAGAAAATCAATAACCCCACACAGTTTTTTAATGAAAAGCCTGTTGAAAGAGAGCCTTATTAACAATTCAGAGCATAATACATGAGTATGGCCCTAATAGCAGGATTCAAAAGGGAGAAATTAACATATAGACATTCTGCTAGAGCTCTACTGATTTGCAAAAAGATAACCTTCTAAAGGTATACTGGAAAGCCTGCCTTTGTTCCAGTCTGCCTTTAAGTATTTAAGTTCATCTAGAAGAAGAGGGTACCTGATGACCCAAGGGTCAGCAAAAGTATTTGCCAATTTAAACTGCTTATTATCATAAAAATTGCAAAAGGAAGTAAGCCCATTATTTGTACCTTGATTTGTTTTTCTCACGTGTCTAAGGTGTCTGCACTGGGAAGATCACACAACAGTACTGTCCCTGGGACTGCTCTCCAGTGCTTCCCTATTACAAATATCTCAAGGTCAAATAAAGGAAAACACTACATAGTTTAAAAAACAAAGAACTACCAGGGATCTCCACCATCCTTGCCAAGAAATGAGGAGGCTGATTTGATATTGATTCATATTTTGTATTGACTCTATACAATCTTATCTTTTTATTTGGGTTACCAAGTACTACATGCCTTGATTTCCTTTATGCAGAGTGCATCAGTCCTGTGAGATGTACTTTGAATGAGTTACTGGGAGAACATCACATGCAGAAGTAATAATAACATAGCATAAAACATTAGAAGTTGAAGGCCAAGGACATGTTTGAATCCTTTGGATAAGTGGGCAATATCCATCCTTCTCCCAACTGATGTTTATGCACATAAATTGGAACTACATATTTTCCTGACATAAACTCTTTACTGTCTCTTCTCTGATCTCCTCTTCTCTCTTGGATAGCATTGTCATTCTAGACAAGGCTTCAGTGCTAAAAAGAACAAGATGATGCTGGAGTTAGGGCAGTTTTTAACCAAAGTCCAGCACTTATTACCAGCTACTCTGATAATTGTGGGTATCAGGAGCCAGAATGAAAACAAAACAAATCCTGAGTGTGACTGAACTAACAAGAAGTGGCATACATCCTTAGCAATGAACAAATTAACGTGCCAGTTGAAAACAGAGAAAAATCCTTCAATCAAGGTGTTTTTTAAACATATTTGTTTTTGCATTGCAACCATAGGTTGGGTGCTAAGTAAAAGTATGTATTAATAAGGGGCCTATATTTGTAATTTTTTAAAAAATGGGGGCTTTTCCACAGCTTATTTAGGGTCATAAAATAACACAAAAGGTAAAGTATGCTTTAAAAAACAAGCAAGCAAACAAACAAACAAACAAAATCCTTTCCTGAAACTTGCTCTCGCCAGTGATAATTTAGCCACAACATAGGCATATTCTTTGGAGTGGAAAGGTTTTCTAATAATTTGGTTTTCTGAATGAGCTTATGAAACACTGAACAAGTGTTAACCTTTATTCTCAGCAAAACAGCACCTTTGCTAGAATTGATTTCTTCCAAACACACCAGTTGACTGTGTACTCATTCAGTGGGCTTGTTCATACTATACATGCAGCCATTTCTGCTCAGAAGCACAAACTATTTTAGCCCCAAGCCTGTTTTTTAGTATTTGAAAGGGGAAAAAAAGGTAAAAGAGAACATAAACCAATTTTAAAATTGTATAATCCATTCTGGGAAAGGTAAAGAATCAAAGAGTCAATCAAGCTAAGTGCAGTCCTGGGAATAAGTTACAGGATGAAACATGAGACTGGAGACAACTATGAGCACTTAAATCAGAACCTTTGATGACATTTTTACTACAACCATGCAGGGAAACTCAGGACTACCAACATAGAACAAAGGTTGGGTGTGAAATCAGGACCAAGTGATTTTACAAGTTAAGTGCAAAACCTTACAGTAACGTATTAGTCTAAGGAAGTCTTTCATTCAGTTTTGGGCTGTAATCACCAAAGTTAACACTTAGTCACTCCAAGCCTTTAACCTTTGTGAGATCTTTATAGAACAGACACTATATTTGATAGAGTAGTGCATAGTTAAAAATATTTTAGTATTTCTATCATCAATGGTAATTTCCATGTGCTCAGAACATTATCAGTATTTCCTCTTTTTTTTTGGTAACTTGGCTTCCTCAGAACAAACCAGATTCTGTTGATTTGGAAGGAGCTATTTTGACTCTTTTGATTAATAATATTTGTATAATTGTGTTCTTATGAAATATTTGTCACCTATGTTGTATAGGCATTCAGTCTCTCTTCAGATTCTGCAAGAGAATCCTGATTACTGAAAATGCGATTTCACTGCTCACTGGAATTCCCAGTTACTTTATTTGGAAGGAGAGTTGCAAATTCTTTTTATAGAATTCCTCCTTCTGTCTCTCCCCTGCTCCCCTTTTCCCCTCAGGTGATTCTTTGCTAAAATGCAAATACAGCGAATATAAAAGAAAAAAATTGGCATATGTTATAGAACGACAGCGAAAATATAAAGTTTACACTAACAATCTTAGCTAGAAGCCTATGTATGACTTATTGTTGGCAGTATTACAGTTCTTACATAGTAATATAACCTATCTCATAGGTTAGAAAAATGGGGCCAAATCTTCAGCTGGTATATATCAATGTAGCCCTACTAGCCCCATATTAAATATCTGTTTCCATCCTATGGAAAACCTCTTCAGTATAATATCTCCCACCCCTCCCTGCCCATCCAAGAACCATGCAATAGCAAGTGGTGCAGGTGTATGTGAAAATAATAAATGGAAAAGTCTGAGAAAGAGAGTGAAATAATATAGAGATCTAATCAGTGCATTGAGAGTGCCCAAAGCAGAACATTTTGTCTCAACCGTCCCTGAACTTTTGCTGGATCTGAACAAATAGAACTAAAGCACCTCTGAGTTTTGCTGTGCAAAATAAAACACATCTGACAAGATCTGCAAAGCCAATATATGGCCTAGAGCCAAATGAAGATTCCCTTTCCCCTGAAATGTTCTGTTTAGCATTTTACTGTCAGCAGACAATAAAAACTAATATTGCACTTAAGAATCTGTTACTTTTTCCCTTCACTTTTCAAGAATCTTGAACTGGGGATCAAGAGTTTAGCTGAATGAATCATGGTGCATTACCTTTCATAAACATTTCCTACATTAACTCTCTAGCTTTGTGTGAATGATTGATTGTTAGTGTCTATGCTGACCACATACCTTGGAGGATTAACTTGGCATCTGGTTCTCATTCAGGTTTACCTGAACTGCTATCCCAGGAGAGCTGTTATGAATCTGAACTTTATCCCTTGGCAGTCCTTTACTCTTTAAATGCACAGTGCCTAAAAAATGCCTAAGGGGTTGAAGTCTGGTCTTTCATTTTAAAGCATTTTTTCCTCCTGTGAGATAGCAAAATTTGTCAAACCTGTCTCCGTCCTGCAGGTCTTTCATGTCATACCCAAATGATCCTTCACTACTGTCCTTACCTCCATTTTGTGCCCTTGCACAACTATGGCATTGCGTCTTTATTCTTAGCAATTTCAGCAGAGAAACTAGTTTGTGTTGGTCCGGAGAATGTGTTAACAAGTTACTGCTTCAGGTAGAGTCACTTTATCCAGGCAGCACATGGCATCTTTGAAGCTGTCCAATTTTATAAGTGCAATCTGTGGAAAATATTTCATAAAAAAGAGAAGACAACCCAAGGAATTCAATGTCAGGATCAGAGAGAGTACCTGTAATAGGTTATATTTTAGGGAAGGTAAAAGAAGAGTCAAAATACTTTTACATAGTTTTATGCCAAAGCGATATCAAGAGATAGGGAAAGGAAGCGTGGTGACAGAAGCTACATTCCACTGGGGATTTTCTGATAAAAAAAATCTCAGACTAATGAGATAAAAGTAGGCAAAGTTGCCCCTTCTTACCGGACCACATCCTGGGTGACCTGCAGGGAGCACAACAATGTTCTCTTCTGCAACATTTTTTTAACCTGGTTAGCTTTTAGAAGATGATCTCTGGCAAATCATGATTAACAGGCGTATAAGGTATCATCTATACATTACAGATTTACTAATCTGGAAAGCACCCTGGCCTCACATCTTAAAGATACTGAAGTATGTACATTACAGTGTGCTTTGGTAGATTAAGTTCCTTGGTTGAAAGAAGGCATCAAGCACCAGTCAGGAATTAACCAGTCTGCACATGCATGCAAAGAATGTTACCATTTAAAACCATATATACCAGTTCTTTGTAAAATCATTTTTAGTTCTTGACACAGTAGATGGTGGATCATTTTTTGTGTACTGAGAATAAGCTCATAGTATTAATATCTATTAAAAAATTCACATCTAGGTGTATTTTTATTCACATTTCTCCAAATACTATGAATGTCCTTACACGTTATAAAATTGAATGTTGTCAAAATTACTACTGTTTACTGGGCCTCATAAAATAATATCCGTGGGGCTTTTCTAATGAAGTATGGCAATTGCCAGAACTGGAAGATTTTACTCATGACTTGTTTTCACTAACAATTTAATTATTTTATTATCAATATTTATTTGCACATACATTTATTAATATCACATTAGTGATATTTTTCTGCTTCTCCTTCAATTCTCTGTTTAATTTTTTTGGATAACATAATTCCTTTCAGGGTTCTTTACTTGTAAGAAACAAAAGGTGACCACATACAGCCTGCATTTATGTTTCTTTATATAAACTGGTGTAAGTAGCATTTAGATAACCAGGTCCTTGAAGAGATTGTATAGATCTAAACTATTGGTAATTTAATGTGAACATGATTATGCAATTTACAGCATGTCAAATCTGCTTTAAAAATTATTTTATTGTGTGTTAATGCAAGCAAGACTTTATGTTATTAGAGTGAAAATATGTCACTTATAATTTATGAAAATCATTCACGGGATGAAAGTATTCACACTTATCTATTCTCATTAAATCAGTAATTTTATAGCCTAAAACTAAAATATTAAATAAACGAAATGAAACACACACTTTGTAACAGTCAGGAAACCCTATAACCTGGGACTTGGTCATAATGACTTAGATCTAGAGTTAGGAAGCCAGTCAGTTGACAGGTTCAATAATGTCAATTGACTGGTCTACTGACCACAGTAAAAAATTGTCAAATATTTTGTGAAACCAAGGATGCCCTGTGTAGATGGTGACTACCCCTTTTTTTGCATCATAATATATTATCTGTTAGAAGGGCAGAAGGGTTGCATGTCTTGACCCTTAGTCCTGCAAGAGTCAGGACACACACACACACCATTTATGAGCAGACACCCTTTGTGCTTCGCCTCTCTTCTAAGTTCTTCAAGCTTCCTTCCCCTCTCCCCTTTCTTAAGCTGCAGGAAGTGGTCTGTGTTGAAGGACCAAAACTAGCAACACAAAAACATCTCCTATTGGCCAGCTGCTGTGACTACAGGCACCTCCAAATGCAATTTTTTCTCTCTTTGGCAATCCCTTACAGTCAAGAATGATTATCTCCATGACTGTCTTATCTTTGGATCTGAAGATGGCTGATGAGACCAATCTAGGATTGACAGACTCTGTTGCAAATCAGACATGTGTTTCCATGCAGGGTGGGTGGCTCTAAATTCTTGATTTGGTCTGCAACCCACTGTTTCTGCTGCTCCTGCTTTTCCATCTCCTGTTGTCATTGTAAAGGTACTGAGATATTTGCAGCAGTCTCTTCCTCTGTTTGGGATGGTCCTGAGTGATTCTCTCCTACAAGTTAATGTATATGTTGAATTTTTTAAAGTTGGTCTTAAGGATGTCCTTGAAGTGTTTTCTCTGCCCTCCTCTTGAGCGTACATCTTGGCTTGCTTTGGGAGACTGGAGTTGGACATCCAAATGAAATGTTTGGCCCAGCAAAGTTGATGTTGGATGATCATTGCCTTGATACACATGGTGTTTGCTTGCAAGAGGACACTAACATTGGTGCATCTGTCTTCCCACTGGATTTGAGGGGTCTTCCACAGGCAGCATTGATAGTATTTCTCCAGTGACTTGAAGTGTCTCCTGTACATGGTCCATATCTCAGATCCATACAATAAGGTAGAGATTCATGACTGTTTGATAAACCATGAGCTTGGTTTTGGATCTGATTTTGTGAACCTGAACACCCATTTCCTCGGGCATCCAAAGGCTGCTGTTGCACATTTGAGGTGATGTTGGACTTCTTCGTTGATGTCAGCCTTCTGTGAGAAATGACTTCAGAAGTCATTTCTCTCACCATGTCTTTCACTGGTCTCTCACCATAAATCTGAATTACTGGAGCTCGGCACTGCTCATTAAAAGCTTGTTGATGGGGGACCTTAGTCTTCTGAATGTTAAGCATTAGTTCCATTTTTTCATATGCCTCAGTAAAGATGCTGACGATTGCTTGGAGGTCTGCTTCTGAGTGAGCACAGACTACAACATCATCAGCATAGTGGGGCTTGATGATTGAGGTTGGGGTGGTCTTGGTTTTGGCTTGGAGTCAGCTGAGATTAAACAGTTTAACATCCATTTGCTAGTTTATCTCCGCTCCAACTGGAAGCTTGTTGGTGGTTAGATGTAGCATCACAGTAAGGAATATCAAGAAGAGTGTTGGAGCAATGACTTGGCCATGCTTAACTCCTGTTTTAACCTCAAAGGGATCTGTGATACATCTGTCACTGAGAACCACTGCTTACATGGAGCAAATAGCAGCATGTTTAGAGAGTTGGCTTGCTGCCTACTTAGCATGAATGCATTTTAAAAACTAACTTTTGTCTTTTATAGTTGCTGTGTGTGCTTTACTTCTGTTTAATTTATTTTGCTATTGTTACATTATAACTGTTTGGGCTAACTATAGAATTTCAGGATAAAAGCCAACAAAAGGAAGAACTACCCACTCTTGAATATTATTCACATTTACACTTACCTAATATTGACAGTTATAAAATGCATTGCAATGTTTTAAAATTTAAATTTCATTGTTTCACAATAACAATTAATGAATCTGTTTTTCTATAATCAGCACAAGTAGCTAACCTACCAAAGATTAAAATAACTTTCTTCATTGTTCTAAATAAATTTATATTTAAAATATATTGCCATTAGTTAACAATATTGGACTGATCAATTGACCAATTATTTTTTCATTGGTATACCCAACCCTACTTAGAACTCTGGTTTACCGTCTTTGGTCTCATCACTTTAACCCTTGCCAGGCACCTCAGAGGAATACGTAAAACTCTCCTAATGAATAATTATGGAATAAACAGCTCATGGGGGAATTTTCTTTCTAGTTCCAGGCAGTTAGTACATATTATCAGAAAAACTGTAGTATAATGAACAGTTTAAAAGTTTAACTTTCATACAAAATAATTCAGTAATTGTATTTTAATAAAATTGAATAAGATTGTACTTTTAAAAAAGCATTTATAGAACTATAATGTCTGAAAGACCTGAGGAGCATGAAAACAGATCAAAGTCCCTAAGAAGAATGTCTAAAACTTTCATTGACAAGTATGCTAATAGCTAGTAGAAGAGGTCTATGTTTTTCATCACAGACATCTTGGTGTTTCTAAAATCTTAAAAGTTATCACCACTGATGCTCAGTAATGAATCCCCAAAGTGTGGTAATAGTCAAGGTTTGTGAATTTAACAAGACAGCCATTTATAGTTGAATATAACTTTAATAAAAAGCAGAAAAGAACCAGGGAACAGAGATTTAGATAAAGAGATTATGACATTGAAACATCTAGGAGGTTATTATAAAAAGGTTAAGAGAGCTGCCATTGACTCCAGTAGTGCCATATCAGACCCTTAGAGGAGAAAGAGCCTTATTGTGATCCTGTGCAGCAGTAAGCCTATGTCATTTTTTGTGCATTGGAGAGCAACTAAGCCCAGCACCTGCTTGTGCACAGATACAAACCAGGTATGCAGGCTGCAGAAGATAGATAGTTTTCTTTTTTAATCAGTTCGGGCTTTGATAACAGAATGTGATGTCTGCCCCATTTCTTTTTCTCCTCTTGGAAAGACAAAGGGCTAAGAATAAGGGTTGTGTTGGTTATAGCCGTGTTGGTCTAAGGGCATAAGCAGATAAGGTTCTTTGGGTAGATATGGTATCTTTTCTTAGACTAACTAAATACTTGGAAAAATTGTTCTTTACAACCTTTTGGGCACAAACAAATAATAAGGGCTTGCATTCTTACTAGTCACTCAATGATTCAGTTGCTTATTACCAGTTTCCTCTATCATGCCAATAACGATTTCTCAGCAAAGGGGTTAATGGCGTAGTACAGATACATTCTTCCCCATTTCAGCCACTATGTACTATTTCCGCAATCCTTTGCCAAACAATCATTGCCCATTCTTTAAATTGAGATTTATCAAAAGCCCTACACGTACTCCACAACTTAATTGCCAATAATCAGACCTGACCTAAACCTGTTTCAGATCTGCAGTAAAAATAGACAATGTCCCTCCTACTCAGGAAAATATATGAGATTGCACATTCTTTGCCCAAGTAAATTCCTGCTCTATTTTATCTGTCAAAACTAAATAATACTCTATTTAGATTTCAGAGCTGAAAAAGTAAAAATGTTCTTGCACTATCATGAATTTGTTTTTTATCCTGCTCTGCATGTATCAATCAGGAATTCATCTGGCTGTAGAACTTGTGGTCAGTTTTCCTGCATTCATAGTACTAAATTTTATGCAAAAAAATGTCTATTAATCAGTGGAATGGCATGTTCCTTACCTGGCTTAGGAAAGAGGTCTTCCAATTATATCAACATAGGTACCTACATATATCTACATACTGCCTAAGGTTTGAATGCATATACTTTTATTAACTTCCACCAGATGCATGAGTGAGATCAGAATCGGTTCCTTTATCTCCACATCCAGACTTTCTGGGGCCTTTTGTGTGCTGGCCACATAACTTTACAGGCTTAGACTTGCAGAAGAATAGCACATTTCAACACTATCATCAGCTGGGCAGCTCTGTAGGCTCCAGATACTCTTTGTAGAGTTCAAGTTTCTTAAATGAAGCTCAGTCATTTTATTAG
Source organism: Crocodylus porosus (assembly GCF_001723895.1). Classification (NCBI taxonomy): domain Eukaryota; kingdom Metazoa; phylum Chordata; order Crocodylia; family Crocodylidae; genus Crocodylus; species Crocodylus porosus. Next base: position 5,438,621 of record NW_017728913.1, read on the forward strand.
ATGATGAGGCATAGGGATACACCAGCCACATTACAATTTATTAGCTTGCTGCAACTGGTCTGAGGACTAATGATTTATGGAAACTCCAGATATTTACTACTGTGCTTTTGGAATAAAATGAAGGTAAGGCTTAACTGTTTCACCTACTTTTATTACCTGCAATATATTTTCTCTTAAAACACGTTTTTTCAGATAGCCCACAGAAATGGAGAGAAGGTGTAATTTTATCATAATGGGAAAGAAAAGTAGAACCACTTTGGGATCTCTTTTGTCATACTGGTGAAAAGTAACAAGGTATGTTTTCTTTATTTCAAGCCTTCCACTCTTCTGGGCTTTTTATTTCTGTTCCTTAAGGAATCTTGATATCCTTCTATCCTGCTTCTCCCCCCCACCATCCTATGCTTTCACATCCAACATTACTAAGATGTCCATGCACTATGATAAGAAACACCATGCACTTCTCCGGGGGCATCCCTGGGAAAGGGATGCAGGGCACCCTTCCATCTTGCTGCTGCTGCTGCCAGCATTCCTGGCCAGGAGTTCATAGAAACAAGCAGATAGAAGAGAAGGCTTTTCAAAACCACCTGGCATGGACCTAATTCTATTGAAATCAGTGATAAAACCCTCAGTTTAAACTGCTTCCCTTTACATCAAAGGAGAATTTTATTCTTAACTGCAATTGCAGCACCATTCGTTCAGTCTGGGTGTCCTAGAAAGTGTGTGGTATTTCTTCTGTCCTCGCCAACCAGGGAATGAAAGAAACCTTTATCCTTCCAAAAACATAGTGTAAATGGCTATGAATACTTGATGTAAAATCTGGACCCTAATGAAGTAACTGATGAAATGCCATTAATTACATTTTTATGTTCATGCCTCCACAGAAACTCAAGAATTGTTGTTTTTTTTCAGGCAGCATTAATTTATCAAAACCAAAGCATTTCTTGTGAGCCTGTCAGTTCAAGAAAAAGTCCCTTGGGAAGGTTTCTCGGATCTAGGATGGAATTTCTGATCATGGACAGAAAGCCTGCTTGTCCACTGGGTTAGGTAACTTATGTGGGAACCCATCTTCATGCCTTTGGGACTTCCACATCCCAGGACACATCTACATGTGCATGTTAATGTGCATAGAAAAACCGCAGAACTTATCACTCCAGAATTTTTTTGCTCCCGCGTGTGTGTCTGCACATGCGTAGAGGAGTGCAGCACATTGAGCCAGGTTGGAGCAGCCCTGGCTGCACAGAAGCACCTGGGTCTGTTTCTGTCCAGTTCAATATGCTATGGAGGGCTTGGCTGGGGCATGAGAGTGCTTCACTCTGGGGTTAGCTGGCAGGCAGCCAGCTGGGCCTGTGGCTACATTTGTGCTGTGCTGCATAAAGAAACTCCACTGCAGGCTAGTACTTGTATTTACAAGTACTAACCTGTGGCAAAGTTTATTAGTTTCTTGAGACCTAACAAGGCTGCAAGTATAGACTCAGAGATGTTTACTGTGGAGCTAATTAGGCAGTTCCACAGTAAACATCTCATGTAGCTACGCCTATAGAGGAGAGCCTAAACACTTGGCTGCAAGGTCTCACTCACTCTCTTCTGGCCAAATGGATATTTCATCATTTTGGCAAAGCTAAACACCTCTAAGAAGAAAGACCCACCTGGAACAGCTCAGTTCATAACAGGAACTTGAATACAGTGCTCTTCTATTTTGTGTGAGTGCCCTAACCACTAACCTACTAACTATTCTCAGGGATGAGTGGGTTTCAGTCCCCTTCCTATCTTAAAATATCTCAATTTGATCCCATTAGAAAAGGTATAAAAAATGCTGCAAGAATATTTACCAATTGGGAAAACAGTTTCCTATCTAGCTCTTATTGTAATGCCTAAAATATAATGTTCTATTCTTCTATAATATTGGTGTATTTTTTTGCAGCAAAGGAAATAGATTTCTTTTTCAGTTTTTATATATCGTCTAACTTCCTACAAATATATTACAGAAACACCTTGCTTCCCTTATAAGTGGTACTTTTCAAATATATTGCTCTGCAGAACTCCTTGACCAAAGGCTGGCACCTAGCATTTACATGGCAGCCAACAGACACACACTTATAAGTCCTATTATAATCTCTTTTTTGACAGTTGATTAGCATTGAGAAAGCTGGGCAACTACTTGACAGACAAACTGCCCACAGCGCAAGAACTGCCCTGACTCATTAATTCCTACATTTTAATCATGACTTAATGACCTTGGTGTATATTAGACCCTTAGGCCAGTAAAGGTCAAGGAACCTATGGAAATGCAGGAGCAGCCACTCTATTTTCTATAGAAAACTTGCTTAGATGTGAAACAAGCTGGAGTCTTCAGTAAAAGGATTCATGTAAACAATGATTAGAATAGAGCTTTTAAATTAGCACTTTTTTTAATAAGTAAAAGGAGCCAATTTTAACACTTCTGCTTTCAGCAGCTAATCTTTTTTTTTTTTAATAAGAAAAGGAAACAACATCCAATTTACCACCTCTGGATCCAATTTAGATAGATTTAAGCAGACAACCTTGTGCATTAACTTACGGCCAGTTGAGTATGGCAACCACAGTTCCAAAGTTGTTGTACTATGTAGAACAGAAAATACACAAGAAGCAATTAGAGCCATAGTACCTTGCGGTGTCAAAAAGCCTTTGTTTTATTTCTCAGAGGTGAAAACTGAATGCTAAGGGGAAAAAAAACCTAAACATGTTTATTTGTTTTTTAAATATACACAGGCTGATAGGATTTTGATTTAAATATACAAAGCAAAGCAAGAGGACAGTTAAGTTCACTTATCCAAAACTATCTAGCTTCTTGTTGCACTTCCAAACCAGATTTTTAAACCTAGTGCTTTAAGAAATGACACAACACTAATTTGATTAATAGCAAAAAGGCTTTAATAACTACCAACAAGCTATAAAGCTAAATGACAGAAAAAGACTATCTCAATATTCAATAAATGAGCTATATTAACACATAGTGGTTGGATTAGCTGCAGGAGATTCTTTACCCATGCAGGCCAGAAGCAGGTTCAGTCTCTTTCAGCTTTCTCAAAGTGTGGATCCCTCACCTTAGTCTACCTGGGGGCAGGTTGCCATGTCCCTTTTTCCTCTGAAGAAGATGCCCACTTTTTTGTGGCAACTCTTTCATTCTTATACTTATTGAATTGTATATCTTCAAAGCATTCCTTCTTGATATTTTGTTAATCAAAGTCAGAACAAAACAGGCAAGGACAGAATTAACATATTACAGATGTATTCTGTTGCTTGTTTTGCTTTTGCAAACTTTTCATCGGTTTGGGATCAAATGGGATGGGTATTGGTTGAATGAGGTACCTTTAGGAAGTTAATCACAGAATACTGTTTTTTGGTAGTTATTTTAACAATGGAGCCTAATAAATAGTTGGATCAAATGGCTTGTGGAGACATTTAACAGACATTGAATTCCTGTTTTGAGAGATATGCCTTGATTAAGGGAAGATGGTACAAGGTTCTTTGGATACATGGGATACCTTTTATTAGACCAAAGCAGGTCTGTTAAATGTAAATGGAGATAATAAGATTCAGAGGTTATTTTATCCAATAGATGTGAGTTTCAGGGGAATACACTGGTTTAGCATAATAAACATTCAGATATTGCCTGCCTATTTTGAGAAATATGACTTAATTAATGAATGCAAATGTGAGGCAGTGAGGATCAGAGGCCACTGGGGACAACAGGTGTGAAGTAGGTAGGTCAGATGCAGTCTGATGCAGACTGATTTAGCATAATAAATATTAGGTACATTTACAGTTAAGACAGGAGATGAGATCAATTTGAGATTGCTTTCTTTCACATACGGCCACAATCTTGCATTTTTGTACAAAATATATTTTTTTAGCAATTTAACAATTTAAATTTCATGTGTAGGTCTGGGCAAGCACTTACAGGCAGCACTTCTCATATCCTTATTCTCTAAAAGTTGAAATGGTTAAAATAATTAAAATGTTGATTTTTTTAAAAGTTTTGAATTAAAAAAAGACTATTTCTTCTCTTCCTCCTCTTCTTATTCCTCATTCCATATTTCCGCACCAAATAATAGCCAGTTAGGCCTATCTGCACAGCAGTTACTTAAGAAGTCTATGTCAACTGCACTGTCACATCAGACATATATTTGGAATATAACATTTCATATAATTATATTTTTGTTGAAGGTCAGCTGGGGGTTTTCTACAGCTTATTCAGCTTTGCAAATACAACCCTAATAAGGAAAACAGTTTATTTAGAAAAACACTCATCTATATAAAGTAAGCTCAAAAGCTTTTTAAAATGATATTTGTTAACTTGTTACATATATTTGTTACAAAAACAAATAAGAACAGAAAAATCCCTTGCAAAACCCTTGTAAATTGTATGTACATTTATAAGTATAGTTTCATTACTGGAGATTTAGGGATACTATTTCTTTTGAAGGAAAAAATCTGCACTTTTCAAGTGGCCTTAAATAGCTTCTGAGAGGATAAATTGCATTGGAGTTCAGCAAAACTCATTCATTGGTCTGACAGGTGGTCCATCTCCTTTAAGTCAATAAAAAGTGTTTGAACTTATTTGAAACTGTAGATAAGCCCTGCTCCCAAATGATTCCAAGATACTAGTGAAATACCTAACTTTTTAACCCTTTCCCCACTGTTTTCCCAGTTTTCTAAACCTTAGATCATATCTAGTAAGCTTTGTAACACAGTCATTTCATTCTCCTGGATAAATCTGAAATAGTAATGATCATGGGGTTCAAGTTGTAAGTTAGTATATTATATAGAATGTAAATAATAATGACTTACGGGAAAAATATTTCTGGTCAGTTAACAGTTGAGGAACCAAAAGCCTTTAATTCATCCAAGAATTAAAAACCAGGAAATATATGACCAAGGAGTCATTATTCTTGTTATAAATTGGAGCCATAGAGTGTTACTTCTCATGTTCTGTTATTAATATGTATATAATATAATCTGTAAGCTAGATAGTGATTAGCCAGTGGAAAGGACGGCATCATTGTGAAAATCATTCTATTTAATGCAATTCTGATGAGAATCTATTGTAATCAGTATCTGAATTACTGAGATGTGCTGGTATTCTCTGCTACCCAAGGGTCTCATCTAGGGGCGGGCAATTATTCCAGGTGGAGGGCTGCTTAATGAGTTTTGGCAAGCTGTCAAGGGCTGCAAGGGTAGCTCTGCCCCATGACAGTGCCCCACACCCTGGTTGCCTTCTTGGGACCAGAAGTCCAGCCCCCCTAACCCCTGACCTTTGCCATCAGAAATCCCTCCCCTTGCCCCCAGAAGTACTCCTTTTGGGAAGGGGGGTTGCCATCTTGGATGCAGAAAATAAAATTATATACTAAAAATGAAACACTGACAATAACTTATTTTAATTTTATTTAAAAAATATATTTTTGTCCTGATTTGTGTGTGTTTGTGTGGTGTATATAGAGGTGATTGCATAATAGCTCAAAATGAGGTCTTATTCTTGTATATTTTGGGGGAGTGTAGAGGGGTGGGGGATATGGAGGGGTGGGTATAGGGTTTGTGGGGAGCTATGTGTGTGTGTGTATATATGTGTGTATGTGGGGTGTGGGGGAAGGTGTGCAGGTGTGTGTGGATATGTATAGGGGATTTGTGGAGGGGGAGTATTTGTGGGGATGTGTGTGTGTGTGTGTGTGGTGGGTATGGAGTTTGTGATTGTGTGCTGGGGAGGGTGTGGTTATGGGTATGGTGGGTTTTGCATGGGACCCCCCGCTCATGCCTGCCTGAGCTGGTCAGTACCTGCCCCTGCCCTGCAACAGCCTGGAGTCCTTGTGCCCTGTGGTGCCTCCCTGCCATCGCCAGCAGCACACAGCCCCAGTGTGCTCCATGCTCACTCCAGACTCACCCCTGCCAGAGCAGATCAGCCAAAACTCATGTACAGTCCCAACCCAGCCCACTTACCCTGCACCTGCTCTGCACTGCCTGCCTGTGGTGTGTCCTGCCATTCCCTGGGCACGCAAAGGGGCTGTGGCGACTGCACAACTGGACTGCCTTTCTAGGTAACCCAAGTAGCAGGTGGCTCCTTCTGGCTGCCGCTGCCACTGGCCCCAGCCCTGTGGTACCAGCAGGGACCCGTACTGCACAGCCCCAACCCTGTTCTATGCTTGCCCACCCAGGCTCAGCAGTGGCAGCATGGGACAAAAGCTGTTGCTTGGTGCAGGAGGAAAGTGGCCTCTCCAGCTGCCAGCAGTTCCCCCCTGCAGCCACCTGCAGCCCACATGGTGCTGCCTTGTGTCTCTGCTGCTGTCACTGCCTCCTCTGGGGTGCCCCGTGGGGCAGCAGGGGCAGTGCAGAGCAGATGCAGGGCAGCCCAGAATGGATTCTGGGCATTTGCAGCAGGGAACTGCTAGCAGTAGGAGGGTGAGAGGCCAGTTTCCCCCTATGCTGTGCAACAGCTTTTGTCCTGCGCTGCCGCTGTTGAGCCTGGGTGGGTGAGCCCAGAGCAGGTACGGGGCGCACGGGGTCAAGGCTGTGCAGCACATGTCCCTACCAGTGCTGTGGAGATGGGGTGGCGGTGGCAGCCGGAAGGAGCCGCCTGCCACCTGGATTACCTAGAAAAGCAGTCCAGCTACGGAGCTGCTCCAGCCCCACTGCACGCCCAGAGTCCAGCAGGAAGTACCATGGCTGGACTATGCCAGGGCCAGGGGACCAAGGGTTCTGCCATAGGCCAGTGTGGCTTGGACCTGTATTTTGCCCACCCCTAATCCAACTCCCATTGAAGTCAGAGTTGTCAGGTGTACACATAAGTACAGTTCGACCTAGGAAAGTCTGACAGCCCTGAAGAACCATTGGCATGGGGTTCCCATCCTTGAAGTCTCAGAAAGTCTCAGTTAAGCACAGAACTTAAGCACACGTCTAAAATCAAATATGCTTAGGCATCATCAAAGTATTTAAATGCTGCCCTCAATAGGCAAGAATTTTAAATGTGAGCTTACTGGTAAATGCTTTTCTGATTCAGGATTTAAGGCAAAAAATGCATCTTCCTCAGTCCTAGGATATCCTAAAACCATCTGAAAATAAGAAGAATAAAAGAGAGAAAAATCATGACCCAAAAGGGGAGGATAGGGCTGGTATGCTGCGTAACAAATTGTAAAACATTCCTGCAAGCATGTTATCTAAACTTTATAAACATTCCTGCAAGAAGCTATATAATTTTGTTTTCATGAACAAAAATCCTTTAACAGTTAAAGAATGGGGAAATTCTGAGTGGCAGCTAAACCTAGATTTAAAAAATCCCAAACATTTTGTAAACATCAAATATCACATTTACAATACCCAAATTTAATTTTCTTCTTTGGCAATCCCTTGCAGTCAAGGATGACTGTCTACCATGACTATCTTGTCATTGTGTCTGAAGATGGTTGATGAAGTCTTTCTGGGATCAAGACTCTACTGCAGCTCAGACACATTACCATGTGGGTTGGGTGCCGCTGGATTCTTGATTTGGTTCATGACACACTGTTTCTATTACTCCCACTTTTTCATCTCCTGTTGTTGTTTTGAGGTTTCAAAGTACTGAGATCCTGCCAGCAGATTCTTACTCCATTTGGGGCAGTCCTGGGCAGTCATTTACCACAAATTAACATTGATATTGCATTTTTTAAAGTTGGCCTTGAGGATGTCTCTGAAGCATTCTCTGCCCTCCTCTTAAGTGTACTTCTTGGCTGAGCCGGGAGAATAAAATTTACTTCAAGAGTCTGGAGTCAGCCTTCTGGATGACATGGCCAGTGCAATGAAGTTGATATTGAATGATCATTCTAATATAATAAAAGCATTAGTCTGTCTGTCTGTCTGTCCGTAATGTTCTGGGCCAACTGCACATGTGCTGCCGAGAGGGCATGTGCTGACTGGATGCGAGGGCCCAGAGCATTACAGACAAAGGGGGCGAGGGAGCAAAGGAGCTGCTGTGCCACCCCCCTCCCCAACAACAGCCGGCAGGGAGGGAGAGGTAATGGGAAAGAGAGGAGGAAGGCAGGGACGGAGGGGAGCAGGAAGGGGAAGGGTGGTGGTACCGCTGCACTCCCCACCCCACTGCTGTCACTGCCACTGCCCAGCCCTGAGAACAGCCAGCAGAGATGGGGAGGTGGCAGGGAGGGAGGAAGGAGAAGGGGAAAAGGTGGGGTGGGGATTGCCTGTTGTCAGGTGTTAGTGGCTGCTGCCATGTGCAAGCTCCTCTCCCACCCTGTTCCTGGGAGCTGGAGGCAGCACAGCATGGAGTGGCAGGGGTGGGGTTGCACAGGGCCAGACGCTGGGGGTGGGGAGCACACAGGGCCAGAGGTGGGGGATGGGGAGGACTCAGGGAGTGGGGAGGCACACAGGGCTGGAGGCGGGGGGATGGAGGGAACGCAAGGGGTGGGGGGCGCGCACGGGGCTGGAAGTGAAGTGGCGGCACCATGGGGCATTGGGTGGCTGTGCTCAGGCCCTGCCTGCCCCCCTCCATCATTCATGATGGGCAATTTGCTAGTTGACTCAACACTTGTGGTGTTTGCTTGCAGGGAGACGCTAACATTGGTGTGTCTATCTTTCCACTGGATTTGGAGGATTTTCCACATGCAGCATTGGTAGTACTTCTCCAACATCTTTAGATGTCTCTTGTATGTTGTCCATGTCTCAACTCTATACAGCAAAGTGGGGATCGTGACTGATTGACAAACCATAAGCTTGATTTCACATCTGATGTCATGGATTTCGAACACCTGTTTCTTCAGATGTCCAAAGGCTGCACTTGCACATTTGAGGCCATGTTGGATTTCTTTTTCTATGTCAGCCTTCTGTGAGAGATGCCTTCTGAAATATGAGAAATAATGTTCTCTAGAGTCTCACTGTGGATCTGGATTACTGGAGCTGGGGATTGTTCATTAGGAGCTTATTGGTGGAGGACCTCGGTCTTCTGAACGTTAAGCATCAGTCCCATTTTCTTGTATGCCTCAGTATAGACATTGATGATTGCCTGAAGGTCAGCTTCCAAGTGAGCACATAGTACAGCATCATCAGCATACTGGAGCTCAATGATTGTGCTCAGTGTAGTCTTGGTTTTGGCTCAGTTGAGGTTAAACAACTTACCATCCATTCAATAGTTTAGCTCCACTCCGGCTGGAAGATTTTGGTGGTCAGAAGTAGCATCGTAGTAAGGAATACTGAGAAGTGTGTTGGAGCAATGACACAACTTTACCTAACTCCCATTTTAACCTCAAAGGGATCTGTGATAGATCCATTACTGAGAAATACCACTTACATACCATCATAGAGCAGGCAGAGAATGGTGACAAATTTTGACGGGCATCCATATTTCAGAAGGATCCTCCACAACAGTTCTCAGCTGACAGAGTCAAAAGCCTTCATGAGGTCAAAGAAGGCCATGTAGAGAAGTTTATGCTATTCCTGGCATTTCTCCTGCAGTTGGTGAGCTGTGAAAATCATGTCAGTTGTGCCTCTTGGTACCTTAAACCCACACTGAGATTCCAGGAGGAGCTCTTCAGCAAGTGGAAGTAGATGGTTTAGGAGGGTTCTCCCAATGATCTTTCCTGTGGTGGACAGCAAGGTGATGCCTCTGTAGTCTCCGCAGTCAGATTTACCTCCTTTCTTGAAGATTGTCAGGGCATCCCTGAAATCATCTGGGATTTCCTTATCATTCCAGATCCTTAAGATGAGGGCATGAAGCTTTGATGTGAGATCCTCTCTCCCCTGCTTGAAGATTTCCACAGGGATTCCATCCACTCCAGATGCCTTGTCTTCTTCATCTGCTTAATAGCTTTCCTTACCTTGTAAGGGTTGGAGAGATTCTGAGATCATCTCTGACTGGGTGTTGTGGGATGGAGTTCAGAACACTGTCATCAGCAATGGAGTCTTGACGGAGAAGGTCTTCAAAATGCTTCTTTCAATGGGCATTGATGGCTCCTCTGTCCTTGATCAGGTCTCCTGCATCCCTAGGTCTCAAGGGGGTTGGTTTCTGAGTGCTCAGATTGTAGATGGCTTTGGTGGCACTGGAAAAAACATGCATGTTGTGGATGTTAGTGAGATGTCAAATCTCCTTAGTCTTGTCTTCCCACCAAATGTTCCCACCATATCGCGAATCCTCCTTTGGACCTCTGCCTTGGTTTGTTGGAGATTTGATTTCTTTTGCTTGGACTTGGTGTCCATTTGCAAAGCACAAAAGGCCAGCATTGAACCAGACAAGTAAACTATTGAATACTGCCTTGGGTTCTCTTCAGAACTCAGTACTGTACCACTTGTCCTTAATTAGTAAGAAGGGAGTATTGTTAAGATATATTCCATCTCCTTGGCAAATCAATGAGTAAGCAAACTAACTCTTAAAATCGGAACAGTTTCTGAACAGCAAAAAAAGGAGATGTATAACTACATCTCCTCATCTCCAGTGTCCTCTGGCCAACTTGGTCGTAAGGTCCCACTGTAGCAAGTGAAATTGCCATTTTGTTGATGTCATTGACAAAACTTCCATGGACTGCAGAGGAATGAGAATTCATCCTTGTATCTGTTTTCTATGATGGCAATTAAGACTATTATGAATAGATAACTAGTCATATGTATAATAAATAACGAAAGGAGAAATAATAATCAGTACGGATAGGAGTAGGAGTTTGTCCCTACCTTAAGGAAAATTTCTTCTCCTTCCACTGATTGGCAGCCATTCTCATAACCACAGCTGGCTACATTTCTCTTGTGCTCTATATATAATAAAACCTTTAGGATCTCTTTGATTAAAAGGTTTTGTATGAATATATGAACATATGTTCATAACATTATAACATTTCCCTATGATTGAGCCTTTTGGGGTTGTTTTGTGATTGGGAATGGGGTTGGTAATTAGTTAGAAACACCTGACAGATGTGCTGTAAAGCTTAGAAACCTCTTATAGACTAAGGGAAGCTGAACATGCACAGACACCTAAAAAGATTTTCTGTATTCTTTCTTCCTGACAGTTCTTTTGTTTTTGTTATACCTTCTAAGACACATGGGTTTTGTTAACAGATCTAGGAAAAGGGAGAAGATCAATTTATTTGTGGTGCTTCCTTCCCTTGTAAGTTTGTCTTCTTTATTTAAAATCTACCACAATGTTACTCTTGTTACAGTTTAATTCCAACAAAAATAATAAACCTAACGAGGCATGTTCTGACAGACTTGCCAAAACATGGAGAGCAGATAGCATAGAACTGGCAATGGAAACTGTCTATGCCCAAAGTAAAAGCTTATGCTTGGACTCAATAGTCCAGTCAATGCAATATATAGTTTTTGGCAATGCTATATTTAGAATATGAAAACTATTAGAGTGACCTCCCAGAGCTAGCAACTTAAAACTTCCAGCACTTTGGTACAATTTCTGGACATTGTTTAGTTTTAAGGCTGGAACTTTCCCAAAGGATTGGATTGGCCTGCATTGTTACTCTTAGGCAGTAAAAATAGAGCATAAAGGGCATCTATACACATGCTCTGGGGTGGAACAGGGCAGGGGTGCTTTCATGAGAGCGACTTGTTCAATGAGCTTTAGTTAAAGCACCCCTGCCATCATTTTGAAATTTGGGGATGTGGAATACATGTGACACGGAGGCTGATAGAGCATACTAGTTAGCATGCTCCAGCAGACTTGCAGCAAACTCGACTGAGTCTGCTCTGATGTGTGCTAATTACTGCATATTGGAACAGAGGTCCATCATGTGTATAGTAGGGGTGTGTAAAATGGACAGTATTCAATTCAGATTTGGATTTGGCCCTATTCGGTAGACAGTGATTCAATTTGCTGATTTGGATCACTATCCTGATTCGATTCGGCCAAATCTGAATCTGGAGATTCGATTCTGATTTGGAGAATCAGCGATTTGGCCACAGACAAGCTTCATATGTTTTTTCTACATACCTCAAGGTACCAGGAGTGGCTTGTGAACACTGAAATGGTGGGACGGATGGAGCATTCCATGGGAGTGCAGAGGGGGTCCCCCACACACTCAGCGGTGGACCCAGAAGTGGACTGGAAGTACTTCCATGTCCGCTGCCAAGCATGCAGGACGGGGCTCCCCCGCACCCCACTGGCTCAGTGATCAGCCATGAGGGGACCCCAGGTTCCCCCAGACCTAGAAGGCACCAGTCACTGAGCTTGGGGGGCAGGGAGGGGTCCCCCGTGCACTCTGCGGTGGACCTGGAAGTGGACTGGAAGTACTTCTGGTCCACTTCCGGATCTGCCGCCAAGTGCATGGGGTACCTCCCCATGCTCCCATGGGATGTGCCATCTACCCCACCATCTCAGCATTCACGAGTCACACCTGGTACCTTGAGGTATAGAAAAAATGTATAAATTCGTGTCTATGGCCAAATTGTCAAATCTCTCGGAATCTATTTGGAGGCTTCCAATTTGATTTGGAGAGATTAATGGGTCTCCTGATTCAATTCAGATTCGGAGATTCGGCCACTGAATTGGGCCAAATCTCCTCCGAATCAAATCAGCGACTGAAGCTTTGCACAGCCCTTGTGTATAGGTGCCCAAAAATACCAGGAATGGTAAAATATCTGAACTAACTGTTTTAAGATGGATTCACAACAGGTTTGTGTGTTTCAGATGCTTTTGTCCTGAGAAACCAAGTCAACAGGGTGCTGTTGAGCTTAGTTGACCTTCCCAGTCATGCAGAACAGTGTCAGCCAATTAAGGACATAAAGCCAATGCTTAATGTCAAATGGCATTTGTTCTATTTCAACAAACAGACCTTCTTCAAAAGCATCAGTGCTTTCAGCTGGAGCAGAATGCCCTCCAAAGCTTTAGAAAATTTGTGACCTAAGGAAAAAAGAAGGGTTGACGATAATATATGGCTGATTTACGAATGCAGATTAAACTTGAATCAAAGCTGATTCAGGATTTGCTTCAAATCAAGTATTTCATACACTTTACTGAAGAACTTCAGGATGAAAAAAATGGCACTATGCAAGTGTGAATATTTGGCTTTCCCACATCTTCATTTTCTGGCTCTGAAAAGATGCAAGAGTAACTATGCACATGTGCTTAGTCCTGTTTACTGTATGTTCATTTATCCAAAATCTACACTCAATCAGGGCACAATTTCTACCATTCAGCATATTTATATTACTTTTATCTTGACATCTTAAAAGGAAGTCAATAGTGATGGACTTTTACTGCTTCTGATTTTAATCTATATGAAATTCTTGAGCAAACTGCAAGAGAACTACTTCACAATGGTGCTGCAGCCAACAGGAAAATAGCACATTACCTTCCCAGTGCCAGGGTCTTACAAGGTTAGCAGGCTGAGGGGAATCAGGAAGGCAGAGGAAGAAATTGACAGATATTTTCTTTCCCTGCAGGGTTGTACACCCAAGGATGATGCACCTTAAGAAGTGCCCTCCACTGCAGAGTGGCAGACGGTCACCTCCCGAACCAGGGCTGCTCATAACACAGCAGTACCAGTTCCTCCAGTCTGGCTGGAGAACAGGTACAAGGCCCTGGCAACCATGGAGGAGAAGGAAGGAGAGGAGGACACCGGGGAGGAGGCAACTCCACGCTCTCCATGTCCTGTGCAGGCCAAAGGAGACAAGCAGGCCAGGAGTAGAAAGTGTCGCATGATCGTCATAGGTGACTCCATCCTGAGAGGTACGGAGGGCCCCATCTGTCGCCAGGACCCCTCGGCATGTGAGGTCTACTGCCTACCTGGAGTGAAGATTCAGGACGTGAAAGGGATGCTCCAAACCATGATCGAGCCCACTGATTGCTACCCCATGGTCCTAGTCCATGTGGGTACTAATGATGCGGCCAGGAGAAGCCCTGATCGCCTGATGGAGGACTATCATGCTCTGGGGTGCGTGCTAAAGAGGATGGGTGCACAGGTGGTTTTCTCTTCTATCCTACCAGTGAGTGGACATGGGAGACAGCATGAAACATGCATCATGGAGACCAACTGGCGGTTTCAGGAATGGTGTCTCGAGGCAGGCTTTGGCTTCCTCAACCATGACTGGCACATCACGATGAGAGACATGCTTGGATGGGATGGGCTCCACC
>NW_017728913.1:5452717-5501971 GCF_001723895.1 Crocodylus porosus
GCAGCTCCACACTGAGAGCGGGTCTGTCAGGCTTAAGTCCTGTTCTCAGCACGGAGCTGCCACAGCCCTACAAGAGGAAGCTGCTTCCCCAGGGCTCTCTTTAATCTGAGTATCTCAACTGCCCGCGCAGAAAATGGGAGTCATACTTCTCCACCTTCAGGTGCTTGGTACTCTGCTGTAGTGATTGATGACACAGAAGACCTTTTAAGTCAACAGCATATAAAGAGTAACTCCACAGATCATCTTAAATTATTCTGATCTTTTAAAATATTCTGACTCAACAAAAGAAGGAAAAATCAGTTATGCGGACAGGTGTTTGTTATCAAGGGTTTGTTTTAATACAGATTTAAAAATTATTCTGTAATACATAGCAGTCTGCTGTGAAGGTAATTTGATATTGGCGAGTTAACATGATGCCACCAAAGGTGGAAATGAAATGTAAATAAGACTCCTATCTGAGTATATAAGCTGCACTAGCTGCTAAATCTACACGGAGTTATTCATATAACTATATTTAATATCAGCACCACTTGCAATTGTTGGATCTATTACTGCAGAAGCTAAACTCTTCTCAGTCCTTTTTTGGACCTGCTCCCTGGCACAGAAATAATCATGCAACACTTGGTTTCAGCAACTCTCTCTTCTAGGTAATTATTGCACAGCTTCAGATAATGAAAATGTATCCAGAAACTTTTTAAGCCTGCAGAAAGCTACAAGTACTAGCGCATTAACTTTCTGTCTGTGAAGACCCATTCTCAGATGATTTAAAGGATATCACTGAAGTGAAGTTATAACTGTGGTACATTTGTCATAGATTCATAGAAGTTTGGAAAGGACCTCAGGGATTATCTGTTCCAACTCCCAGAACTTGTCTCACTAAAAGTAGTGAGTCCAAGAGTTGGATCAGCAGTTCTCAACCTCTTTAGACTCAAGGCAGCCCAACATAACTTTTCTGAATTTAGCAGCACCCACTACATGTGGGGACAGAAGGAGCCCCTGTTCCCCATGCAAAGGAAATATGCACCTTCTCCCTTTTCCTTAATGCATGAAGGAGCACTCCTTGTCTGCTAGGAAGTACAAGGACAGGGGTGGCACTTACCAGGTGCATCCTTTTTGCAGTGAGAGCGTGCTGGTCTGAGCTTTCAGGTGGGTCAGCAGCAGCAGCCTCATAGTGCCCCCTCCCCATCACAGATTGTAAGGTCAGAAGGGACCTTGGAAGATCATTGGGCCCAGCCCCCTGCACCAGGCAGGGCAAGGCTGTGACAGGTCACTTCCTCTTGCTCCATGCCATGTCCTGGTCCCCCCCTGCATAGCACCTCTCAGAAGCAGAGGTGCAGTGGGGCAGTTCTACCTGGCAACAGAGGTGGACTGGCACCTTTAAAATGAGCTCAAAGCTCCCCAGAATGCCCTCCCCCACCTTTTCTGCTACAAATGTGAGTGGTTTTTTTGAGCCTTCTTCAGGTTTTTTAAACCAAGGCTGGGGATTTTGAGTGGGGTGTGCTCCTGCTGGGAATTAAAACCAGAGATTCCTAGCTAGAGTGTCTTGCCCCTCCACTTAGGGTCAGACCGATTACCATATCTGGGATCAGAAACAAATTTTATCCCATAGTCAGATCAGTATGGACTAGGAGGGTTTTTGCCTTCCTCTGTAGCAGGGGGTATGGCCCTCTTTAACTGCAATCTCTTGGGCACATATTGACAACCTTTTACAGAAGCAGCAAGTTGGCTGCTGTGGTCTACTTGCTATGCTTGTGGCTGGTTAAGTGTTAGCTTAGGTGTTAGGTCTTGTGCTGTGCCATGGTTGACAGAAATTTTACTAGGAGGTTAGATTATGGATTTGTATGAGATGGTTTATATAGGGATGATTGGACTGGACGATCTATGGAGGTCCCTTCCAGCCCTACTTCTCTATGACTTTTGTGATAATATGTTGCTTGAGAATCAGTTAAACATATTTTAAATGCTTGCATCCTTTACTTGAAGACCTAAGTCCATTATCTGGCAGAAGTGCAAATGATAGAAGTGTGCTGGCTTTTTTGCGATCACTTAGAATCGCTCTATTAATGTTTACTAAAATTCCCTAAGAACCTGTCTACACTATTTTTCATCATAGTGGTGGGACAGTTATAGTACAGCCCTTCTCTCAGAGTCAATATATATAATATATGAGATCTGACCATTGCAGAATCATGATGTCCTCTAACACATTTGCAGGACAGTAGCATGGTAGGTGTTAAAATATGGTTCAGACATAAGCATTTCCTCAACAGTTTTTTTTTGCTGAGGAACTGATCTTTTTCTGCTTCTTGTTCTCTGGACCAAGGAAGGGGTGGATCCAGTCCTTTCTTCTTTGCACATTATGGGGTGCCTTAATTTCATATTACAGTACACAAGTTTTCTGTAGCCAGGATCTGGCTTCCAGTCTGTTGGATGAAACATTTGGGCTGACTCAGAGTTTCTGAAGGTAGCAGGCTAAATCTGGAAGCTGGGCAGCAGAAGACGGGGGCAGGATGAGAAAATATAAATTGTTAGTGATGTGTCAGCTGACCCATAAAGTTACTAGTTTTTCCATTTCCTGCCCATAGGCTGATGTTGCTTCCTTTTTTGTTAAATTACAAAATCGTGTTTTAAATCCTTGGTTTTTTTAATATTTCTGTAACAGTGCACTGCTAATAACAAAAATAATAAGGGATGCTAGGTCATGCTGTTAAAATGTGCAGTTTTCCATAGTAAAAAAAAACCCTAGCTGCTTTTTGGAATTTTTTTCCACTTCTGAACGCTGTACACATTTTCAGCAGGGTTCTGTCCAGATATATTTAGACATTATATTATCCTTCAAACGTGAGGTGATATGTGATGTTTCTTACAATGTACATGAATGTTGCATTTTTAATTAATTTACTTTGAAATGAAACCAAAATTAAATGCATGTGTTGGGGCATAGTGAGAGGGAATGAAATATCAGAACACTCAACTCTAGTCTACCCTGTCTGTGTTTGGTAGATGCCAATATCAATAGGAAACTCTCAAATTATCACTAAAAAGGCAGAACAGGAGGATGGACTTATTAGCAAAGGGTTTTAAACAGTGTGAATAGAAACTATTTTACTTCTAAATTAATAATATTTCATATTACTTAATATCTGTAGTTCCTGTCAGCTTCCCATTTGTTTATAGAAACTTCCACTAAAATAACTCACATCTTTTTCATGCAATTAAACCCATATTGATATTGCAAAAATGTGTGAAATAGTGTGTGGCCTGTAAACAAGGTACTGGTTTGAAGTCATTGAACCAATTACAATAACTTTGTATATAAAAAATAAATGGGAGAAACCAAATCCAAAACACTTTTGGACATGGTCACAGGCATTGATAAAATATAAACCATTAACCTTTTTTTGGAAGAATAAAGAATTAATATATTTATGTCGACATGTCAGTGCACTGGGAATGGATTACTATTTTCTTAGTTTTCTGAAACTGACACTGATTTCAAACCATGTCTTCTTTACAGAATCATCTTATTGAAAATCCTCTGTAGTTAGCTAAAATGGATGGCATGTACTGGTCAGCACTGCCCCCTAGTGTATTTTGCTTGAATTTAGAATGGTCTTGACACAGGATTTTTTTAAATGTAATTTTTTTTTTTTTTTTTTAAGAGAAATTTTTTTCTACAAAACACTTTAATTTCAGAATTTTATCTTATAAAAATTTACACTATTACATGTTGAAATTGAAACAAATTATTTTTGGGTCAGTCAAACTATGCTTTTCCCCAGAAATTATGGTTCTGTGGGAAATTTCAAAATTATTTATTTTCATTCTAGTTTTTAGAAAAAATGACTTTCCCTTTAAATAAAAATTCTTGTTCCCAAAAAGCTTTAGTGATATCAGTTGAGGAGGCTGTAACAGGAGCGGAGTCCTAGGGTCGCTGTGCTCTCCCCTAGTTGCCCTCTACCATGCCAAGCTGCCTACAAGCACCCTCGAATCTCACCCACCATGTCTTTGGTCTTATGTATATTATTGGGTGGCTGCCTTTCATCCCCTTGGCCACAGTTCTCCCGCTATCACTAGTTCCGTTTCTTATAATGGGTGTTCTGCACACCCCAGGCTTATGGGCTATGCGTGGCTCCATCCACCCCTGTACCAAGCCCCAAGCCTCGCAGATGTACTGGACGTTCTTCAGTCTTACTCGATACTTCACTGTCACTTGGGCTCACTGCAGCCCTATCTCGATCAGTGCCTCGCTGACGCTCTGTTCCTTCACAGCCTTGTCTCACTCAGCGCCTCTCTGGCGCCCGGGTTCCCTACAATCTTGTCTCGCTCTACTGCGCCCCACTGGGCATTCGGGCTCTCCGCAGCCCGGTCTCACCCTGCACCTCACTGGGTGCTCGGGTTTTCCCCAGCCTTATCTCGCACTTGCACTGCACCTCTGGGCACTTGGGTTCTCTGTGACCTAGTCTCTCTCTGCCTTACTGGGAGCTCAGAGTTGGCACACTCCCGATACTGCACCCTTTTGGCACTCAGGGTCAGCACACTCTCAAATGCTGCATCCTCTCTGGCGCTTGGGGTCGGCTCACTCCCAATGTTGCCTTTTTGGCTTTCATCAGTTGCTGCCCCCTTCTGGGGCTTCTCGCTGCCCCCTCTCTGGGGCTTTCAGGCTCCCTGCAGCCCTGTCTCACTGCCCCCTCTCTGGGGCTTCTTGCTGCCTCCTCTCTGGGGCTGGGATCTCCATGCTGCCATGGGTCCTGTATGAGGCCTCCTCCAACCCCTAATAGCCTCACCCACACCCCCGGTCGAACAGCAAACAAAACGCAAGCCCCTGGGCTATAACATAACTCTAAGCCATCTGGCTCCAACCTTCTCGCCACACCAGAGTTGTTCCATCCGTCTCCAATCTCGGGCCATACCTGCAGTTTGGCCTCTACTCATTATTCACTCCAGCAGAGTTCCTTCCCCCTTGGCTGCCACCAGGGAACTGCCTGCCTGGCCTCCCCCTGGGGTTTAAAATGGAAGCCAGGCCCTGCCCCTTCCAATCAGCTGACCGCTAGCAGGTGTGGGTCCCTGGCTCCCTCTAGTTGCCCCAGCAACCAGCACCTAAGGAGTTATCCCTGGTCTCCAAGTAGCAGATACCCGAGTGCCCTGCTACAGAGACCAACTTTTAAGTTATACTATTTTGTGTAACCAGTAACTTGGAACGCAGCCTCAAAAGGAAAATGTTAAATAGTGTAGTCATGTAGATGCCTAGAAACTGCATACATTACACTGGTAGCCTCATGGGAAGGATACAGAGATAAGTATATATGTTTTCATACAATGCATGGGGATAAGAATTCTGAAAAATAATTTGCAGTCATATGATTTCATCAATTTGAATGTTGTAAGCTGGCATAGTTAACACCTGAATGGGAGATGAACCACATAGCCAGATACATTAGGAACGTGTTGATAATTCAGCAAAAAAGGTGGCACACTGCTTTCTGAGTTAGAATTAACCAGGTATGTCAACTGGATGTTAGTGGCGCTGTGCTGTTGGAAATTCTGCCTTTCCAGCAACATAAAAAAGAAAACGTGGTCTTTGTAATTATTAGTTATCAGAGATTCTGTGGCATGAATTAATATAGTATACCATAGTATATTGACCACATTTTATTTAAGATGTTTTCACGTGGTATTCATTACGTTTAGAATTCTTACCCTCCTCGGTGGTTATGGTATCTTTCTATACTAGTATGTCTCTTGTGTCACTTAATTATGTGTGGCAGCTCTGTTTACACCTGAGATAGCTTCATTTCCAGTGTATAGTTTGCAAAGTGCTTCTGTATGTAAATAACAAAAATAATATATGTTTTACCTATACTATAATGTTTATGAATTAATTAAAAAGTTCCTTCTCTTTCAAAGAACACAGTGGGTCATATGGAGATAATATGTAAGAGTGTATGGTAGTTCCTGGTGTTCATACACATTCCTCCTATATGCAAGCTGAAGATGGTTTACAGTTAAGGAATGGGAAGTAGCTGTAAGTCAGTATATATTCCGGCCTTTGCTACCACACGAACCTGCATTTAGAGAGGAGATCAGTATTATTATGCTTAAAGGCCTAATCCAAACCCCACTGTAGTCAGAAGTCTTTTCAGCGGGGTTTGCATGAGGGTTTAAAGGCTAGATACCACCAGCTGCTGAACCCTCTGGCCTTGATCTAGCTTAAACCAGCATTTTACTTTAAGCACAGAGCTTAAAGTACATTAAGACACTGTGGGTACTTTAATTAGAGTGGCTTTTAGAGGTCCCCCCCCCCCCCAGAGCACATATATTGCCAATTGCTGTGGCATCATGGTTTTTGCCCACCAATGCTACGTTGCTGTAGCACGTTGCTACAGGGAAGTAGCATAATGTGTAGACACTCTCAATGGTTCATAGACTGTTTGCTTGAACCCAGAACTGGAGGTGATACGTAAAGCCATTATTCTCCTTCACTTACTGTGATACTGTGATAAGGCTCAATATTGCAAGATGCTGAAAATGTTGGCTTGGATTCAGCACAAGCTGCGTGCTTAGAGTAAAATGCTGGTTTAAGCTTGGGAGGAAAAACTCCAAGCTTAACTCCAGCCAGTGGTATCGAGCCTTTAGACTTTCATCCAAAGCCCACAGAAAAGACTTCACACTTCAGTGGTTTGGATTAGGCCTTTAAGCATAATTATACTGGTCTCCTCTCCAACTGCAGGTTCATGTGGTAGCACAGGCTGGAATATGGACTGACTTACAGCTACTTCCCATTTCTTTGTGTGTAAACCATCTTCAGGTTGGATATAGGAGGAGTGTATGTAAGTGTCCTTTGGGCTTGCTGATCCAGGCTTGGCTCTAAACTCGGGAGGCATGGAGACTCTTCAGATACCCCTGTGGTCTCCATGCCTTCCCTATAGCCACACTCCAGTCCTCAAGTTTAAAACTGAATTTCAAGCAAAAACTTCCCCCACTCTGGGGAAAAAAAAGAAAGTCTTACCAGCCCTCCTTCCCTTGAGCTCTCATCTCCTTGCTCCCAGTGTGTTTCAGTGCCTTCCTGGGTCTCTCCTGCAGCCCTTCTCTCCCAGGAGCTCTGCTCCCTGCAAAACACCAGGCCTCGCTGACCACCTTCCTCCAAGAGCTAAGTTTAAATGCCCTGGAGCCCTGCCCTATATTCAGGTGACTCCCTAGTCCTGCACTGGGGGGTTTTCCTCCCATGTAATTTTTTCCTCCCATGTTTTTTCCTTCTTTCCTGCTTCAGCTTATCCTCGCTGCTTTATCCTATAGCTTCCTGAGAATCTGCCCTGATCATGCAGTTTATTGCTGTGCAGCTGGCCATGGCCCAGCTGCCTGCTAACCTACACAGCCAGGCTAGCCTGTTGTCCCTTCCCCTTTTTCGTAACAGGGGCTTTTGGCTCCCTGTTACACACGGCTACAACAAACACCATCTATATTCTATTCTATCCCCTTTGTGCCACTGCAGTCTAAACTCCTCTCCCTGAAGATATTTTCAGGAAGCCAGAGTACACAGAGCAGCTGCTATACTACCCTTACGCAGCTCCCAGCATAGGCAGTGGGATGGCTGAAGTCCTTTACATTCTGGCTATACCACTGGCTTATGAAGGTCACCAAGGTAGAGACCAGGGAGATATTACTACAAAAAACAGCAGAATGTTTGTCATGATGTGGCATGATATGTTTGTAATGGTGATAAAGGGGTTAGAGCTTGTTACGGTGGAGTTGGTATTGGTCCACCATCACTACTGTTGTAACACCAAAAGTTTTAGGTGCAACTGAAATTCATTTTTCAATCAGGAGCATCTTATATATGATTGAACAATCATTTTTGTCAGTACTCTTGTAGAATTTAAAATTAAATGTCAATTATATTTTCAGGGATTCAATATCCTGGACTTGTGTGATTGAAATACTCTACATCAGGAAATTTCTAAATGTTTAATTCAGTCACATTTCACATCCTGGGCATTTTATGCATCAAACTTTGTTACTATATAAGGTTTATTTTTAGCAAGGAAGGGGATTGCTCAGCTGCCCTGCAAATATGTAGTACAGGTGAAAGAAATCAGTGGCCACATCTACACAAGACACTGTAGTAGCGCATTACTATTGCACAGTAGAGTCACATGCATGAAGCGTGGTGTGATGCTATTGTGCAGTAGTAATGAGCTACTGCGCAGTCAGTGTCACCTAAAAGCTGTTTAGTGATGCTACTGCTCAGTAACTCCGGTTACTGCACAGTCATCTTCTACTTGTATACACAAGTACTTTTGCATTTCCCCCCCAAATGTATGTACTTGTATATACAAGTCCTAGATGATTGCACAGTAATGACTGTGCAGTCAGCATCTCGTGTACACACAGACAGTGAGAAGTTTCCATATACCATAAATAAGCCATTGTTTGTCAAGTGTACATGAATATTTACAAGATAGAGTAAACATGCCTATCAGTCATCCCTCCAGTCTTTGCACTGTCTCTGAATTTTAATAATAATACTAAGCCAAGAATTTAAAAACTTTTCTTGCCTTAGAAATAACTGACAAAAAGATCTGCTAATTGGGGATAGCCTTCTTTTGGCTATCATACATATAATTTTATAAGATTCTAAGTGATTAGTTGTATACTATACCTGCAGTTGAACTAGTAATATTTGCATATGGATAAAAGCTATATCATCAATACATGTACATTGTGCAGATTTTAAACTTCTCTCAAGTCAAATCATGCATGTCCCATGCTCATGCCTTGTATACTTCATGAATGCAATAGTTTATAAAGAGTAAACACAAAATGGAATGGGATGTAACATAGGGTTCCTTTGCTGGAAACTTGGAAACTGAATGCAAATTTCAAACCTTGAACCCATCTAACAATCATTCTATGATTAGTAATAGTTTTGCGGTAATTGTTTGGTTAGGAATTTTACACTGAAAATGGAGTTTTTTAAAATCAATCTTTAGAGATTCCTGGTTACTTCAGCTTAAAACAAACCTGTAACTGGTCAACAGCTTCCATGGAAGAGGAGTTGACACACTAGCCATTCTTTTTCTGTATCACATACTAAAAACATTGTTTTTGCACCCATAAAAATGTAAGAGGAAAAATTGACTCAGATGACTTAAAAAAAACAGTTTCCATTTCATGCCTTTCTGTTTTAAAATCAGTCTTGAAGGAAAGAGATTGGTCCTGGCATCAGGATGTAAAGACATTAAGTATTACTGGAATTTTTATGGAGCCAAATATGGCAATGTTGTATACTAGGTATTCAAATAATTGATATGAAAACCAACAGCCATTCAAGAAAGGGATCCAAAAAGGCCTTTATTCTTGTGAGGTTGACATTTTCCAAAGGAAATAAAACTTCTGTGATCTGGGTTTTTCAAACATTTATGTGATAAATCATTCCTATGCATTTCTGGTTTGCAAAGGAGGGTATTGAATGAGGACATAACATCTTTTTTCTCAAATCTATGCAAACAGCAGGGTGGAATGCTACCATTACTTTCCAGAGCTGTAGGAAAAACAGTCCTAACGATTAGGCCAAACACGATTCATCAGTGAAGTGTGGTCTTCAGGTCAAGGGGAATTATTAGCTCCCAGTTAGCAAAACATGCATAATAGTCAGTGGCAAGAATAGGAAAGCACCAGGGCTGGGGCAATTATGCTGTGGCTCAAAAATATGACAGCCTATGCTTTGCAAACTGTGGCTCTGATCCACCTAGTAGTAGTCTACCAGAGCAATAAATACATCTCTGGTTTCCTTTCCACCTCATCCAGGACTGGATTTATTCCCAATCTCTTAAAGAAAACTTGGAAAAAGAGAGATTGTTAATTGAGTTATTCTCTTACTGTACACACTAGTAGAACTGTGGGGAGAAAATGTGGGTGAATACTGTCACATAAGGTGTATCAAGTGATTTTTGTACTATAGTGCCAGGATCAATGCAGTTCAGATATAAGATACAGAACAGTTTGGGATTCCATCCCTTTGGAGCATTCCTTATAGCCGAGATGTCAAGTCAGTACTGTTGAAATGCTACTTGCATAAGCATTATTTTTATTACTTGAAGGATTCACCAGACATAGTGCATAGCTGAAAAGAGATTTGGTTCTCTAGACAGAATAATAAGCACATGGCTCAGAATTCATACCCCTCTTGGAAGACAACTGGCAAAGCTCTCAGTCAAAGTGTACTGTGAAGCAGAGGGATGACAAATGTCCTTCTGGATATAACAGAATAATGAATACAATTGATAAATATGATTCCTTGCACTTAAAGATCTAGACAAAAATGGTCCATGAAGAATTATTCTGCTAAACCTAAATACAGCTCCTCTTCTCTGCTTCCTCACGGTCCCCTGTAGCTATAATTTAGATAAGTAGGCACGTCCCTAGATTTCCTCCTTTCCTATAATAACTTGTGCAAATCCCTTTTGAACTCAGGTGCACTGCCCAGCTGATTCTAGTAGTTTGTTTCCTATTTCTTTTCATCTTCATGTAAATAAATTCTGCTTGAATTGCTTCTGTGCGAAACTTCTCCTTAGCCCCAAGTGGCATTCACAGTGTTCTTCAGTCTTTCCATTGCTGTCAATACAACAGTTTTCATGTCTAGTGGTATGAAGAAGGGGTCAGTGTCATGCCCTCTTGTTTTTGCTACTGGCGGTCACAGCTAGCAGATATCTATTTTTTTCTGTTGCATTCAAGAGCAGAAATGAGAATCGGTATGAGATCCTGGTCCTCACAGTATTTACATCCCTCTGTAAGCCTAATTTACCTTTATTTGTAATATTTTACACTGCTACATCCTGACTTCATCTGGTCCACTTGAGCATTGTTTGAGTTTCCTTTCAAAAGTCTCATGAACAGAATGGAAAAAAGTGTCATAATGTCCTAAAAGTATTTGCTTATTGTCAAATGCCAATGAGTAGCAGAATAAGTGAGTTTTCTGCTCTGTGTTGATACTTTTGGAGTATTTGCTGCCAAACAAATTACAGATGGTTTCCTCATATTATTCACAACTGCTCTTTCCTATTCTGTATCTTTCCAAGCTCAGTGTTAGACAAATATCTAAAATTACTTTAAAGGCATAATCAGATGACAGAATTTGGATGCCACTTTAATCCTTGAAAAGTATTAGGGGCTAGGGCAGGGGGCTAATTGTAGTGCCACTAGTTGGCTCTTGTGGCCTGAGTTGGCCTGGTTGCCAGTGGCTTAACCAGTAATGTAACAAAGGGGAGGTGATCAGGGCATCAGCCCTGGGCACTGTTCCATTTTGGGTGGAAGTGCAAAAAACACAGCAGTAACCAGGGGTGGATCTGGGCAAATGGGGAGGGGTTGCAGTGGTGCAGTTGCATCCGCTTTGATTCCTGATCCACCCAAACTTTAAAGTAAACTGGGAGAAGCAGCAGAATTTCTATTCAGGCAGTGCTGGGAGTCTCAACTGATTTCACGGATCATTGTCATCTCCCTGATTCCTGCTAATCTTTTTCCATGCCACAAGTGTTAATGACCCTTTATCCTTTTTAACAGTCTTGATCTTCCATTATTTTAACTATCCTTTCTTTTGGAATTTAGCTTTCTGTTGATCATTCCTGGTAATATCTCTTTTTTGTTCCACAACTCTGAAGACTGGTTTTAGCTTTAGCTAAAAACTGCAACTTGGGTGTGGTCATATTAACTCAGCTGTAAAAATGACTGACAGCGTAGCATTGGAGGTACTGTCAAGATGCTCAAGAAGGCTAGCTAGATTTTGTTTTATGAATCTGAATAGGAGCTGTATATTTTACTATAATGCTTATGGGACTTATGACAATATCCTTTATTTTTTCCTAGTTTCTTGTGTTTTTTAAAATTTAACATATACTCCAGCAAATTAATGCACATTCCAATAGTTATATTTGTTTTTGCTTTGATCGTAAACATATTAGTGAAGCTTCTTATTTCTCTTTAATTGGAAAAAAATGTATTGTGTTACATGGGATGATGTGCCACACCATATGAACCCCACTCTTCAAAATCCTAGATCCACCCATGGCAGCAGGACTTCCACACTAGCAGCAGTACAGCCACTGACACTGCACTGTGCATGGCTGCCACCAAGATGTAATATGGCAACTGAATTATATTGAGTCAGTAGTGACAGATTTTTCAAAAGGTCTTGGGCTGCAATCAAGTCTTGCACTTCAGAACAATTCAACAATCATTTAGGCATCAAAATAAGTGACTATATTTCAAAAGCTCAACACTCAAGGGAACTATTGAACATTTGGCACAATTATCTTAAATAGCTGACTGAGTAATGAGCTTCTTGGAAAAGTTTGGCTCAAAAATGGGTACTCGGCTCTTGAAAACTAGTCCAGAACTATTTAAAGACCTGGCTTTAAACCTTTTGTGGATTACTTCAAGTTATCCTGGAACATTCCCTTGCTGCTTATCTTCTTTCTGGCACTCTACCTGTTAATGATAAAATCTTCTCCTCAGGATAAAATGGGAATAAAGGCAAAGTTTTTCTCATCTTAAGGATAGGTAGGAGGGTAGGAGAATGGGATATGCTGATCATTATTAGAAAGAGAAATGGAGTTTAAGAAGAGTGTAAGTTAAGGATGTATGTAGCATAATTGCATACATGGAGGACATAAGACAGAACTGACCATTAAAGTAATGGTCAGCCCTGTTTTCATGTAATGTGATATGGAAAAGAAATGGTATGCCCTGTAATACCACTAGAATGAATAAGACACATGTATGTTGTGAGACAATACAATGAAATAGAAATAGAGTGATTATGCAGGACAGTAATTACATGGCTAAAGCTTACATACATGTCTTGTAAAACTGGGAACCTTTGCCACGATTCACATACAGACATGAACATAAGACCGTTTATACCTATTTCTTCACTTTGGACCCCTCTCGCCTCCTCACTCCTTCTTTTAAAGAAGTTGTATTGCAGCTATAGGTGAATGATAAGTATTACTGTCTTGAGAGAAAATGAGATACATGTTTAAAAGAACTGGTATCATGATGCTAATGACATTTATGACTAAGTACTGCACAATGGAATCAAATATATATTTCCTCCTGGAACTTAGGCAAAGTTCAGTCATTTGCATAAATGTGGGCAGCGAAACAGAAATTTATCTACAAAGGGTAATGTGTTTCAGAATGACAGGTTTGTGCTCCCTTAAATGGATCAGAAGGAGATTTTTTGTGTTTCACAGAAACTAATGGGGACTTTTCAAAATTCAAGAGACATCTGGGATGCATTCCATCTGTTGTTTAGTGTCTTAAACTACGAACTCTTTCTTCTACATTGTTTCAGGGGTATTAGAAACACTTGGAATTCAGATGACTTTGGGAAGTGATGGAGAAATGGATGAAATGCTATGAGTTTGGGTTAAAATAGTTGTGTGATAGCACTGTTTTGTACTTATTACATAGAAGAATCTCTCAGTAAGTCCATCCTACCTTTAAATAAACTACAATCCATAATTCCCTGTTCACCTTCAAGCAATTCTGAAGATTTACTAAGACTATTTCTACTATGATTATAAACTTGTTGTCCTTCTCTTGGTACAAAATAAAATATGGAGATTTGGTTAGCTGGCACTCTAGGTAGATAGAAAAAAAAGTAGGAGGGCCATGGAGACTTTATCCAAGCAGAGAGCCATCAGGATAGGTGGTTTATGAAAGAGTAGACATGAGCGGCACTATAAAACAGGCCCAATTAGGGCCCTCCACTGCACTGTTCCTTCCTTTGAAATATGTTCCTTACTCTAGCTTTATTCTCTCCAGTTTTATTTGGTTCAAATGAAGCAGCAAGAAACGTTTGTCCTTTTTTCATAATTGAGGAGAACTGCTGGTACATAGCTTCTGGTGGGAAAAACACAAATGGAGGCACAGCCTTGGCTTACTTCTCCCACATTATTCACCATGATGCAGTTAAGAGCCAACATGCACTAATTGCTCTAATCTTTCTACTTAGCTTTTAATCTTAAACAGCCAATAGTAGCAGAATCACAGCTGCTTTCATCGTGCAGGAGCACTTCAAAATGGAAATCTCCTAATATTGTTTAATTTTTACAACTTTGAGATCACAGAAGAGACACCTGTTTCAATGAAACTCCGTGAGCCAATACAGGCTGAATGATCCATTTCTGTTTTAGAATTTAATTTGAATAATCTAGATTTTTCTCATTAGCATAAAAGAAATCAGCACTTTGCCCTAGTTTCCCACGCACCACTTTCAACAGCATGCCAGTCTTAGGATTGTGTGGGTAGAAGGCAAGCACTCAAATAACTTCGACGTGCTTACGGTGTATTGGTCACATCCATTGTTGGTTTCAGTCATCTTTCATGAGGTTGTGTACCACTCACAATCATTTTCCATCACATCCAGGCATAACATTGATAGGTCTTATAATTTAGAGGCTCAACATATTTTGATGACTATAAATTCTAATGAAATAATTACTGATTTAGATAACTGGAAACATTTTCACTTGGCAATATATTACTTAAAAATATATAAATGCATATAAAGGTCTCAATCAGATCAGATATGAGAACTTACATTTTTCCACCTCCTTCCCAATTTTCCAAAATTACTCTTGCGTAAGAAACCTTATTTTATATATTTAATAAATCTCATATAGAATTGAGAAAAATATTGCTAGAGTCACACTTCTTTAATTGGGCTTTAAAAGTTAAGTACTATAAAACAAAACATTCGAGCTAATAAAGAGTAAACTGCAAAGGAGTTTGGAAAATTCATGGAAATATTTTGCATACATTTTTGTGGGGGGGTTTTTTGTCAAATACATTAAAGTTTTTTACCAAGTCCAGTAAACAGTACTGAGATGTACCAATGAAACAACCAACCTCACTTAGATTCACTCACAAAAGGAAAAGGGAAGCTTACCCAATGTTCTAGGTATATGTGCCATTAATTATAAGAACAAATAAACCTCAGCTGCCCACAGAACCACCAAACTCCCCTTCTACCCACAAATCTGATTTCACTCTAAAATCCACCTCCATCATAGCACAGGTGAATAAATTGCTACACAAAAGCAATGCTATTTTGGTCCTCGTGCATTACTTAGAATTAACCATATCACAAGTTGAAGAGAAGGATGGAGCCCACAGCAACATGAAGGCACTGATCCACTAATTTAGGGGTCAGCAACATTTTTCAAAAGAGGGGCCAGAATGACTCAGCTTAGGTCAGCAGTAGGCAGGCAACAAGATCCAGCTGCTACTGTTGCTTCTCCCTGCTACTCAGCTGCAGTGTGGGGTGGCAAAAGCTCCCCTCTACTGGAGCCCCAGGCAGCTGTCTATGGTGCAGGGAGAGCCTCTGCTGCCAAAGATACGGCTCTGTGTCATCCTCTTCCTTCTCAATTATTTGTAACTGAAGATCTCTGAGCTTAAAGCAGAAACTCTTATTAGTCATTTGGGGTCTGACCTTGCATTTTGTAATATTGACTATTATTCCTTATTTCTCTAGTATTTAAGGTCACTCTAATACAAGCAAGTAAGTCCTTGACTTACGTCTCATGTTACAACATTTCACACTTACAATGTTTATAAATTGACACCCCGCTTCAACTTTCTGACGTCAATTCCGACTTTACAACGGTTGATCCGACACCACACCATGCCAGTGAATAAGTTCGCTGCATTGCCCATCTCCCTGGAGAACATCTGTCCAAACTTTCTTGGAGAAAGCAGATAAGATTCCAGAAAAACCTGCAGCCAAGACTCCTGAGAAGTCTCCAGAGAAGAGCTGTTCAAAAAGTCCAGCCAAGAGCCCTTCAAAAAGTCCAGCAAAGTCACCTCTAAGAAATCCTTCCAAATCAATATGATTGCTATTTACAATATAAATACATTACTGTAGCTATATTACTCATCTATAATTGGTCAAGTACAAAATTCTGGTATATTTTTGGTGAAAATAGGGTATCAGGCCTTGGTTCAGGAACCAATCCCCCATTTATAACATTGTTTCCTATGGGAAAATTGGTACCGAGTTACAACGTTTTGACTTAAGACGCAGTTTTCGGGAACCAGTTGTGTAGTAAGTCTGAGGACTGCCTGCATTCAAGATCATCCACTTTGAGCCTTGTGTTATCAGCAGATTTTTGTGCCAATGTCAAATAAAGATGTTTGGTAGATCAGCCTGAAGTTTGATCCCTGAGGAACTCTGCTAAGCCTCTCTCTAGCCTGAAGCTAGCTCCTTACTCAGCTTAAACTTTTTCTATTAATCACTATCTTCTCCAGGATAACTAATTATTTGTCACTGATGGCACTGCATCACATGCTTTTTTAAAGTCCATAGATAGTCAAAATTTATTTAAAAGGTTTGCATATTGTTGAGATCAGAGTAACAGATCTGTAACTGTGCATAATCACTTAGTTTGGTATGTATTGTCATAATAGAACAGATATCCAACATTTCCCATAAAGTTCAGGCTTCAGAAATAATGGATCCTTGTGAAACTCAAAGCGATGCAATATTGTCATCAAAAAGATGCAGTAATCATAAGTTTCCAAGTCACCTTTTTCTTAGCTTTCAGACAGTTTTAATTGCATGAGATTTCTTGTGGAAATGTTTTGTAAAAGTAGTGGATTCTCAGCTATAAGTGATGGGTATGCAGAGTTTTGGATTGCTTGTTCCCTGGCTAGTATTCCATCAGAATTACAGTGCAGAGACAAATCCTGAATTCAGTCTTACTAGCCAATCTGTGTGCTTCATAGCAGAGATGGCGAACTCTCAGGATGAGAGTTGTCTTTTTTATGGTGTTTGTACAGCACAATGAAACCTCGAGCCTCACTGGCAGCTGTGGACATTCCTATAATATAAATAACTAATAATATTAATAAATCTTCTTCATGAATGAGTGAGGAGGAGGCTGAGAGAGGCAATGCTGGAGAAGCCTCTAGATTCTCTAGAGCAGTGGTCTCCAAAGTGGGGCGTGAGCACCCCAGGGGGTACGCAAGACAATCCATTGGGGTGTGGGAAGAAAATATTAGAACTTCTATTTCTATAAATATACATATATTGGGGGTGCGTGCTCAAAATTTTTTTACTGATAGGGGTGTGCGATCAAAAAAGCTTGGAGACCACTGCTTTAGAAGTCCTTTTAAAGCCATCACTGGTAGAGGGATAGGATGGAGACAATATGAACAGAAAAAATTGAATGAATACTTTAAACCATATGCCTCATCCAATTTATCTCCATGAAGTAGCTACACAGGGAACCTGTACCAGACCCTACCTGTAACTATCTCATACTCAGTCTACCCTGAAACAGCTTCAAAATATACTGATTCAAGTACCAGTAACTCTCCTGCCTGTTTGGGGAACCTGAGTTTGCCCTTAATGGACAGACTGGTGATCTTGGCTTTTGACTGAAGTTCATAATCCAGAAGCTGTTTCAAGTCAGTAGTGGATAGCTACCAGGATTTACTGCTTCATATACCAGTATTTCAAATGCTAGGACAAGATCAGAAGTGCTAGAAAATTTGTTAACTGAGACATACCAAAATACCACCCTAAAATAGCCATGTGTTCAAGGTTGGTTGTTTGTGACAGGGGTGGGTCCAGTGTAAAATCCAAAGCTGATGTATTGGCCATCACAAAATTTTGCTCAGTGCCACCTCTAAGATTTGAGGTGAAATAGGGGATAAACAGACTAAGACATAGAATATCATCATTCTGGGATTGTGGGGGGTGTTATCTACAACCTGAAACTGAAGACTTAAAATACTGTGTGGAGGTCTCATGTTAT
Source organism: Crocodylus porosus (assembly GCF_001723895.1). Classification (NCBI taxonomy): domain Eukaryota; kingdom Metazoa; phylum Chordata; order Crocodylia; family Crocodylidae; genus Crocodylus; species Crocodylus porosus. The sequence continues at coordinate 5,470,537 of NW_017728913.1, forward strand.
TTCAGGTCTGGCAAAAAGCAGAACGTCTTTTAAATATTGGCAGAATGTCTGCTCTTGCAAGGTTTCCTATCTAATTTTTTGAGATGCTTGTTAAATCTTCAGTGGCTCCAGGGTTTTTACCCAAGTTGGCTCCAGCTACTTGGAGAAGTATATGTTATTTTAGTTGCTTATTAGGTTGGAACTGCTGAGGATTTGTAGCATCACCCACCACTAACCAAATCATGCTTTCAGTTCTAGGAATCAAATTCATTGCTGGCACTTCTTTGGGTCAGGGGAGGTGCGGGGGGGGATGAGGAGCTCAACTGATATCAGAGAGAAATTGGGTCTAGTTTTCCTTTTCTGAAACACCTTATACTTAATGTATGACACTGACCTAGAAGAGATGCACCTGCTGGGATTCTTTTATTATTATGAAATTCAAACATTTATGACTCAGATTTCAGCATACTTAGTGACTGGTCAGCGTACATGTCAGGGTCAATGATCACTCCAGCTTCTAAATGTGGAGAAATACTTTATACTTTTCCCACAGTGAAGGCATCTGTCCCTTTACATAAAGGGCCACATAATCAGCTCCACTTATCAAGTCAAGAGATTTAAATTCCATTTACAGAACAGACATTGAAAACGGACTTGGTGCTTCAGTTTTTGGGTGCCTGCCTTGAGACACTTCTGAAGAAACCTAGTTTTCAGAAAGTGCTAAATTTCCCTTCCCTCAAACCCTCTGTGATTTACAAGAAGTGAATCTATTGTATGCAGCTCCATATTTACAATTGCCATTCAAATCATATCCTCTTTTGAACTAGCACAATGCAAATGTAAACCACGAGTTGTTAATGTGAGCAGAAATCTTTGCAGCCCCTCCTTTACCAGGTGCTTTGAGATCTACGGATGAAAAGCATTATTTAGCAAAGAAAGCATTATTTTCAATGCATTAAGCTATCTCTGGCTACAGCAAGACACTACTAGTAAAAGTTACCCTTGTTCAGAAGGACCTCATAAGATCTCTACATGAACCTAAGTACCACTTAATTCTAGGTAAGCCTCCACACAGGCCCAAATGAACAAAGGCACTATTAAATGAATGGCAGTTTCACTTTAGCGATACTAATATTACCATAGAAATAGTACCAGAGCAAATTAAAGCAGCCTTATTTTAGCAGTTGTCAAAATTAGTCCTGTATTATTTTAACATGATGCCATTTGTAATATTTCCAGTTTTGATTTGTAGAGTTGAAAACTATAGTTCCATATGTCTGCTTTAGTTAGGGTCGTGAGATGGAGATACTGAAAGAAGAATTGTGTATATGTGTCTATAAACAGCAAAATACTATATAGAAAGCCAAGGAAGATTAGTAAACCCTCATATTTTCTAAATATTTTTTCTTTTTGACTGGCAGAAATAATCCAAATGGCTCTTTGTCTCATCACAAAATAAAATTGGCCAGAAGCAAAAACATTTTAGAAATTAAGAGATTTTTTTTAAAAATTCCCAAATTCTATATGCCTTTTTATTGCCTGCTTTTAATACCAAAAACAGAGTTATGCCAAAGTTGCATAGCTAAACACCTGATTTACATAAAAAGTATGAAGCACTCCTTATGCAAATATGAGTATTTGCACATACAGAAATGTCACAGGCCATCAACTTGATCTGCAATTTGGAGGCTACATTGAACTGAAAATTGGTCTCAAGCTTAGTTCTGAGAACTACAACATTCATATTTAAAAGAAATAGGAAAACTAGTTTAGGCAGTGTTGGATCAATGAAATCTGGCACCTTCCTGCATACAAAGCCCAAGATGTATTGCAAAACCTCTTCCTCTTCTATTTCCCCTAGATTCCAGTGCAGTTAGAGATGTGCAAAAGGGAATGGGATCAGTACAGTTATACATTTTCATTTGCAGAGCCATGAAAGGAAAATGTAAATGGGTAAATCCCACTTCATGTGGCACATATTAAGCTGTACCAATATACTCAGTTCAGTTTCTTAGAACATCAGCATTTCCAATGCAGGGCATCTTAATCTCCGTTCATTTGCCTCTTTCTTCGGTTATGTTTATGAGATTGCATTTTTTGTTTAAATGGAATTTTTCAACATTTCATTCCACTGGCAGTGGCAGAGCTTTACATGGACCCTTTTGTCTCCTGGCAAACATTAGCTATGCTAATGGTGCTGGCAGGGCTGGCAGGGTAGTAGCTGCTATTTTTGCACCCCTCCTAACCTTGGCACTCACGGCTGCTGTTCTGGTTGCCCCCCAAGCTATGCTACTGTGAAGCAGTATTTCATGAAAAGCAGGGGTAGTTTTTCTTATTCTAGGTAGCATGTCTGTGTGCTGCTTTGTTCCTTTTTGACCTGCTTGCTGGTTTTCCCTTTTTTAGGGCACTGTTGTGCTGAGCTTTCGAGCAGCAGCCTTGCTCTGTGACCATCCTCTGCTCTAGTTCCTGGTTCTTTGGGAATTCAGAGAACCACACGCACTCTCTAGAGTTGCTGCTGCTCTTTCTTACAGATCCCTGCTGTGGGCTCTTTGTCTGACCCACACTGCTCCTCACAACTTCATGGCAGTGGTTCCCACCAACACTCTTGAGTCCACTCCGTTCTTCTCCTGTTCAGTGATTTTTCAGCCTTAGAGGAATAACTTCCATTGAATGTCCTCTATTCCTACTCCATTATATCTCTCCCAGAGCTTCCCATTCCCCAAGAGACAGATGCTTTCTTGTGCTCTTCTCCCCATAGGAGTCCTTTAGATTCCAGTCTTCTTATAGCCCAGAGAAAGATAGTTATTGGATGATGTCAAGTGTGTTTCACTGATAAGCAGAGGTTTCAGGAGTGTGGTTTCTACAGTGATAAAGCAAATGTAAGAGGGAGCAGAGAAAGTGAAGCTGAGGTAGGTAAGAAGGAAAGAGTACAAAAAATAAAAATGCTTCCATTTTATTAACTCTTTCCATCTGTACATCTCAAGGCATTTACATAGGAGGTTGATGCTATTATCCCAATTTTACAGATGAGGAAACTGAAACAAAGTGAGGTAAAGTGACTTGCCCAGGGTCACCCAAGAGGCTGGTGGTCTCCTGAGTCCCAGGCTGGTGCTTTGACCACTTTTTGCCCACTTGAGAGCAAATTAATAAGTGGATAAGGGTGGCTGAGGGAGAGAATAAACAAGTCTTTGTAAGGGAATGATTTGAGAAATGGAGAGCTTATGATGGAAGGTGGGGATGTGGGTGGCAGGGAATCAGCAAGCCAGAAATAATTAGAAGGGAAAATATAAGCAATGGAAATATAAACAATGTAAAAATCTGGAATGAGAAAGAAAAAAGACTCGGAAATAAGCAAAACCCTCGGGACTGTGGAACACATGCTATGATAGATGCTAACCCTTGGTTCTCTGCTTATTGCAAAAGAGGTAGGGAAGCCTCTTGTTTTTATCTTTTATCCTTTGCTATATAGATTCTGGCTGTTTTTTGTTGACTCCTATGCTTAGCACTCTGTCATATTTTTACTGTTGTAGGGATGGGGTGCAGTTTTTGCAGGATCCTCTCATTAGAAAGGTACTGTCACATGAATGATGCACATCTTTCAGGCGAAAATATTTTGCAATGTTTATAAAACACTAGCAGGTTAGTATAAGCAGCCCCCGAATTTATAGTAGTAGAATACTTAATAGCTTTCACAGCAGTCTAGACATACCTGTGAAACATTTAACTACAGTTTGTCAAAGACATATTGGTTGTTTAAAATAAACACCGAGAAAAAGAAACAGGAAACCCACTACCTCTTTCTAATAATAGAAACTTATCTACTAGGATCCTGGCACCTCAGTGGGCAAAATATAAAACTTGAGCATTGTGAATAGGCTGTTGTGGTGGCTTCTTAAGGCAATATGTGAGCGATCACAAATGACAGTGGCTGATTAAAGCATGAATGAAAATATAGATTGCTGACAACTTCTCTTACTTGACTAAAACTGAAGCTGTCATCTGACAGATGGCAACTTGGAAAAGAAGAACAAACATCTGGAACTTGCAGCACTGGAGTTTGTGCACACTGCTGCACATTCAGTTTGCATGTGCTTTTGCACATTTAGATCAAGCATTTTGAAATATGGCTGACAGTTTGAATACCTAATCAGCCTGTTGCACATGCCAGCAGCCAAACTTGTGGCATGCTGTTGCTTGGAAAATTTAATCAGTATGGATTTTTGTGGGAGCCCTTGGGTTTTCTCTTGATTCACTCAGAGACAGGTTGCAAGTTTTGGAGACAGTGTTGGCTAGTGGACAGAGCAGAAAAATGGAACTCAAAAGGCCAAAGTGCTATTGCCTGTTTTGTGACTTCGAACAAGTCTCACCACTTTTCTGTGCCTCAGGTTCCCCATCTGTAGAATGGATTGTGCGATATTGGCCACTTTTGTTCAGTATTTTGAGATCTTCTTATGAATAATGTTGCATAAAAGTTTAGTGGCTCTGGTTGGATCTCAGCCTAGGATGTTATACCACAAGGGATTATTATAGCAAATTCATTTCCTTTCTACTACTGGTAGACAAACAGTTTCTTCAGATTTGTTGCTCCATGATTCCATGCTCTTTGCTAAAAAAAAAACAAAAAACCTTAAAATTGGTATAGGAAAGCAATAGAAGTAGTTGGTTAGGGAGATGGCATCTGTGCAGGAAATGGCTGTTGATTGCCAGCAAGTTGTACTGCTGGTAAGTGCTTAGGTGTTGCTGTGGAGAATGATCTTTGGTCTAGAATTGCTAAGTGAAAAATGTTACTAGTTATCAGCGCAAAATTAATCTAAGTTGCTCAAATAAACAGATACACGTACATTTTGGACTTACCCATTCAAGCTGCACACAGCCGCTTCTAGTGATTAAGCCTGTTTGTGCACAACAGCTTTGCCCTTTTTTCTGACCACCGTACAGGAATGGGTAAATCAGGGTCTTGAGGTATGACATTTAATTGAGGTATGTTTATTTTGAATAAGATATATCAACAGGGGTTCTGGTTCAACTTTGGCATAAAATGTGAGATCTAGCTGACATCACAAATAAGGTAGGCAAAGCCTATACTATTTTTCATTAAGTTTTAGGTTCAGGTATCAATTAGGAAAAAAAAGAGAGAGAGAGGCTGTCCTCCATTTTTGGTCCTCCTTTTTTTCCCCTCAATTTTTTTGGTTAGCTTCTACTCACCCCTTGCCCAGTTCAGAATAGTTGCTTGCTATCTTGGCCTGCAGCTCATGCAGGTGATGCATGGCAGGCCATGCTTGCAAAATCCTTTTTGGTTTTGTTACTTGCCACCCTTTCTTCCACTGACTCAGCTACCATAGGAGATGAAATGGACATGATGACCTTATATGCTGCTTAATTTCTCACCTACTCATTTCTTATCTCGGCCACAATAGCACAGTCCCTTTCAAAACTCCATGACTTGTTTGCACCGTGTTACGTGCCTTTATCTCTATCCACATCGTCTGTCTCATGCTACCACTATCCCAGTTGCCCTTCCTCCATCATGTAGACTCCTTCCTATGACCCTCTGAGAGCATGCTGGTGGGCATGTACAGAGAAACGCTTTGAGGTAGAGGGCAGTGTAGGGTTTGAGAGAGTAGAAGGTAAACTCAGAAATGAAAAACAACCAAGAAATAAGAAAGAAAGGATGTACAAAAGACACACACTAGTAAACTGATTTAACCTAATCATAGAACATATTCTAAATGCTGTTTGGTAGGAACCTGTGTTCTGTTTCAATAGACAGGATAGATCATACAGAACAGTTAGGGTTTTATAGGTTCATAGTGTCATAGATGTTAGGGGCTGGAAGGGACATTACAGATCATCAGATCCAGCCCCACTACACTTGGGCAGGAAAGACTGTCGACCAGACCCCAGCAGCCTCAAATTCTTTTTACGGAAATGGATTAGCTGTATTTGTAGAAGTGTCACCTTTTTAAATGACAAAAATGAAGACATATATCCCAGATAGGTTGTACTAGGTTTACCCATAAGCAGTAGGTTGCATATTTACCTCAGCTTTAAAAACCAGTTTTCTGTTTTGTGGCACCAAGTCAGGAAGTATGATTTTTATCACAGGCAGCCACAAACAGTTGTCAGTTGATTGACCGGAAGAAGACGAAAAAAAAAAGAAAACAAAATAGATTTTTACTCTGAAATGTATGCAGCCTTTTCTCAGTAATTCTCATATGAACATTTCTTTCCAGCAGCCTGTGAGTTGAATGTGAAGGGGACAATTCAATGGTAGAGTCTCCCAGGTATCAGTGTTAATATTGCATTTCTTCATATTAGCTTTCAAGGTGCCCTTGAATCTCTGAATGCATTGCCTGCATAAATTGTGGGTCAGGATAGGAAGCAAAAGAATCTCTTCTTTTGCTTACCTCTAGAGCAGTGACCATCAGTGAATGGGGAGTATAGGACCTGTTTTGGGAGCTAGTTGTCAGACACCCTTAGGACATATGTCCAATGGAGCTGGTTCCATATAAACATGGCTTCAATGTTGGTGGTGTTTGCTTGGGCCTGAAAGCTGGTGTATGTTCTTCTTCCAAATCCAGTATGGAGGATTTTCCAGAGACATTGCTGATGGTCATGTTCCAAAGCTTTCAGGTGTTTCCAATGCATCATCCAAGGTTCATGCCCATACAGTATGGTAGGGACGACAACAGCCTTGTAAATGAGAAGTTTGGTTTAGGTCCTTATGTCATGATCATTGAAGACTTGATTTTGTTGATGTCCAAAGGAAGCACTGGCAGATTTTATTTGGGATTGAAATTTGTCATCTATGTTTGCTTTTGGAAAAGCTGGCTACTCAGGTAGGGGAAATGTTCAACATTCTCCAAGGATTTCCTTGTAATTGTAATATGTGGAGGAATAGCTGGTTGGTTAGGGGTGGATTGGAAAAAACCTTGGTTTTCATGAACCTGGAAGAGAGTCCAAGAAATTCATATGTTTCACAGAAACAGTCTGGGGTACCCTGATGTGCATCCACCCAATTGGAAAGTAAGGCATAATCATCAGCATATAAAAGATCAGTAACTGAGGTGTTGGTTATCTTGGATGTGAAATGTAACTGGCTGTTGTTAAAGAGATTTCTAGCCATGCTATACTGGATTCTGACTCCAGATGAAAGTCCATCAACAATGAGATGTGGAGTATCTGCATTTGAAAAACCTACTTGAAAAACCTTAAAAAACTTGTTTCTATAAAGTAAAAGAAGTGATTTACAGAAATAGATGGGCAGAGCTGTAAAGAACACATCTGCCTAACTTTGGGTCCATTCTAAATAATCAAATAACTCTTCTTATCAGCAGGTTTCTGTTCCAAGTGAACCTAAAAAAGGTTAGAATGTGGGTCTTGACAAAGAAAGACCCTAGAGCACTCAGGAAGGGATTTTTCTTGGAAAGCCATTACTTCCCTTTCAAGCCAGCATATGAAGCCAGTCGTTCTGGTTTCATACTTACATTGCAATGTAGAAAGGAATGATACCGTGCTCATTTCTGAAGTTGGTGTTCATGAAGTTCTGCTGTTAGTACAGATAAGAAATACTTGCTGGCTAGTGATGCTAACTGCTCATTCCAAGTTAGCTGCTGCTCATTAAAATACTTATTTAAAACTTGTAGTTCACATGCTTAAGTCTCTGACATTTTTGTGTTGAAGTCTTTGTTATCCCAGCAAGTTTATTCTCTTTCTATTTGGGAAGGTTGTTTTTATCATATTCATTCAGCCTGCTGTTTCCCATTATCCCATTAACTTCCTCTGGGTCTTCAGATCCTATGGCTTTCAGTTGACCCAAAACCTCACTTACTACCATGCAGAACTCCCAGAATCCTCCATTCTACCTGCCACTCTTCACATACTTCCTGCACTTTTTGATGTATCTACCACTATAATGACAATGCTCTATCCATGACTTGACCAAGGAAACTTGTTATTTCATTTCTCTTTTCTTCAACACTCTCAAAGGCTGAACTTCCCCCCTCATTTGAATTGTTTTAGCTCTAAGTGTGCTGTTTTGCAAAATTGTGTTGGGATACTTACAGGCAGTAGCTATATTTCTGAATGACAATGGGAGCAAGAGAAAGTGACTAAGAGATGGAAAATTTTTCTAATGCCATTCTTACTATCTATAAAAAATGGTGTGAGCTACCCCGAGTCACTTCTACATGAAAAAGCTGCCTACAGTTTTGCATGACTAAACTAAACAAAAATACATTGCATCAATGCACTGCCACCTTTGTGGGTTACATTCACACGGTGAAAAAAGATGGGGGCATTCCAGAAGATCATATTTTTCACTGACAGCTCACTATAATTTAAATAAGCACACACAGTGGTGACATCTTTAACACTGAATCCAAATCAATTGGGTTTTGTGGTAAAGGCAAAGCTTACACTGCTGTTTAAAGGCATGTTGGCACATCCACATCCTTCAGTTAACTGCCTGATACAACCGCCTCTACAACTAATGTGACATTCAGCGTCAGTCTTCTTGTGGTTTTCTGAATGTGGCAGAGCTACGCTGTTCTTTGTGCCAGCCTCTGCAAGCTTGGATAATTCATTAAAATACAGGCAGGAAACCAAAGATTCTGTGGAAAGCAGATATGCTCTCATAAGGATGGATTGTGCCATTTTGACACTGCCTTTAGGAGGAGATGGGACTGAGCTGGTTTCCCTTAATACCCATGTGTAATGTGTCATTCTGTACAGAGGCTAGATTTATTTCTGAGTTTACTGCAGGGTGTAAAGGCAGTGTGATGAGCCTCTTTTACCCTATATATAACCATGTGAAAACCAGGTAGAATAAATAAGCAATTATGCGAACTATAACAGTAATGTCATTCCTATCACTTTTGCATACAAGAACTTTTCCATTTCCTGTTCCATCCCTGCCTTATTACTCCATCTCACCTGTGGAGGGCCCAGCTGTCCATGAAAGAAAATGGTGTTCTCTACTGAGGAAAAGCCAAGAGAGATGCTGCAAAAAACAGAGTCAGGAAGATGGGAAATGGTAGTTGCATGTGTGTGTGCGCGCGCGCATGTGAGAGAGAAAGAGAGAGAGACAGAGAGACTGTGCATGTGTGTATGCACAAGTTGAAGTTGGTTGGTCTCCTTGCATACAAAAGAGCTCCCTTACATAAGTCAGAGTATAGAATCAGGGCCATGATATTGGTACAGCTAAGAAGTGCTTTGGGGAGATAAAGTTCCTTGACTGCACACACATTTCCTGCAACCCAGTCATGAGGGTTGGCAGTGCAAAGCAGTCATGCATTGTGGTTTCCTCTGTACCAGAGAATTTCTGGCACTTGCTTGCCATGATGCCATGACAAATTGTTCCAGTGACTTGCAAATACTGCACAGGTATTTTCTGCACAGGTACAATATCAAATAACTATGGGCAAACCCCCAAAGAAAATGGTAAAAGAATGCCTAGTCTAGAAATGGAAGGACTAACTGTAGGAAGGATCATTTTGTCAACATTCAGAAATAATGGGATCTCTAAAACAGAACACAAAGAAGATCACAACACCACTAAGATATAGTGAATGAGTGAGACTGTCCCATGTATATAATATAATTAGCAAGTAATTTTTGTAATTTTCTACCTCTATGCATAAAATCTAGACCCTATGACAGACAAACAGATAAGTCTTGTGATCAAGACATCATATATATCCTTCATGGAAATAAACTGAAGTGAAAAGAATGAAGCCTTCCTATCACAGCTGCTCCAGCACACTTTAATAGAAAAAGAGAGATTTCTTACTGTTTCTTTCTCCCCAACACCGAGTACAATTTTTGCAGCGTCGTATCCTGATTTGATCATTCCTGACTTATGTCTGGTTTTTGAGATATTGGCATTTCATAAAAACCTTCTTCATGATTCTGATTTATAGCTGTTAGATATCCACAAACACTAAGGGCCAGAAAACCTAGAATTAAACAATCAGCTTTATTTTGGTATTCTGAATACTTTTCCATTTTCTTTTGTGCCTGTGAGCAGGAGGTTTTATACATTTATATGTAAACAGAATTCCTGAGCAAGACTTTGGTTTATTTAATTTTTCTGCTGGCTCATAGGAGCAGAGCAGACAAACAGTGGAGAAAAATACTATGTTATTTAGGTTACACTCTTGTCAAGATTAAAAAAAAAAAAGGAGTTTGTCATCCTGGATTGATAGTGAAGAGTTGATTTAGAAAGTCAGACAGTCTTGTAGATCTTTGTGAGGGAGTGGGGCCTAGGAGCGGCCGTGAACTCCCTAGTGCCCCCTACCGTCAAGTTAGGGTGGACTCAGCACCCTCAGAATCTCGCCCGCCACGACTTTGATCTTAAATGGTTAAATCGGAGGCTGCCTCTGTTCCCCTAGTTGACGGTACCAATCTTCCTGCCCCTACTCTGAAATGGGGTATCTCTATGTGCCCCACCTTAAGGGCTATGCGTGCCTCCAAACCTCCCCTTCAGCACGCCCCAAGCCTCGCAGCTGTTCCGGGGAATGTTGTACGGTCCCTCTCCCCTCTGGTGCCCTCTCTCAGGCACCCTGGGCTCCTCGCCCACCTGGCGCCCCTTTGGGCCGGGTTCCCATCTTCCAGCATGCTCCCAGCGCCCTGGGCCTGTCTCACCAGCATCCAGCTGTTGCCAGCGCCCTTGGGCCTGGCTCGCTACTGCTGCCCTGTTGCCGGCACCCTTGGGCCTGGCTCGCTACCGCCTGATCACTCTCTCTCTTTCTCTGCCCCACTCTGGGGCCAACACTGCGTGCCTCACGCTCTCTCTGCCTTCTGGGCAAGCACCACACCTCTCTCTGGCCCACACCGGGCCTCTCCAGCGCAACTGTAGTGCCCTGCTGGCACTGTGCCCCTACTGGGCACTAGGGACCCCCAAGCTGCTGGGGAGCTCCCCTGAGGCCTCCTCACTCCCCTACAGCCTCACCCAGTCCTCCGGTCCAGACTGTAACATAAGCTCAAGCCACTCAGCTGTAACATAAACCACACAGAGTCTCCCTGCTCCAAACATAAACCCCCACCAAGGCTCTCAAGCCTACCTCCCTTTAGGACGTTCTTGTTCCCCACATCATCACAGCCAGTTAGCATGGTAAGGCTGCAACCACTAACTCAGGCCACTCAGAGCTCCCACTCCTGCAGCAGCCAGGGGAGAACTACTAGGCAGGCTCCAGCCTAAGCTGTTTATAAAGGCCCGGCCTTGCCCCCTTCTGGCCATGTGACTCACCTGGTCACCCTGGTAACCGGCACCTGAGCTGCCCAGGTGATTGGCAGTTCTGCCAATCACACTCACAGTCACAGGGCACTTACGTGACTCTGTGACAACCTTACTTAGAAAAGTTGGTAAGTTTTTTCATAAATAGGAGGACACTAAAAAGGCACCAGTAGCAGAGTTCTGAATAACTTCTATGGACTGAAATGTCATACAAGCTTCTTCTTTCCCAGAAAGTTTGTATGAGACCCAGTGTGGATATTATATTATAACTATTATAATAGTTTGTATGAGACCCAGTGTGGATATTATATTATATTATAACTATTCATTTGCCTATGTGAAAAAGTATCACTGTCATGAAGCTTGGAGCTAACTGGGGTGGCTGTTGGTATAAACTGTGAGTGGTAAGTGAGGGCCAAACTGCTAAAAATATTTGGTCATTGCTTCATTTGGCATTGAAAACCTGGACTCAATTTATTTACACATGTTACTCCCATTGAAATTTATCTTGACTCCATGAGAGACAAATGACTAAGAAGGCTTGTGACCAATATTTCTTTTTTATACTTCATTTGGATATACTGAAATGAGTAGCTTTCTCATTGCAGTCTCACTTACTTACTAGTAAGCCTTTACGTACTAGGAAAGACAGCCAGAGGCTTCTCTAATTTATACGGACCCTCCAAAGAATTGTCTGTGGATTTCTAGCCTAAAATAATACAGAATACCCATGGTATTTAGGTTGTGGATACTTTTTGGACAGGTTGTCTCCTGTCCTCATGTTTAGCGCTGGTGTATCTCTAGCTTCAGGGCCTGAATGGGCACAGAGGTTGCTTACTGTAAGCTCACACAGCTGGCAGCAGTATGTTTTTGACTTTTGTATGCTACTGGATCAGTGTACACTGGTCACTGCAGAGAGAAGGATTCCCTGGCAGATGCAGGAGCTTATGTTGGCAACTTGCTGCAAGCCTTGTGTAAACATCGTTCTTCTGCCCTCCTTCCCTAGTCCCTGCCACCATAAGAAGCCTTTTTTCTTACCACAGGCCTCTGCTCATTCAGGCCTGGCTTAACCAAACTCTTGAGCTTCCACGTCTGACCTTGATCCTACGCTAATGCCACTGTCCCAGTTCTCTGTAACTGGATCAGATGCTGAAAGAGCCACTCAGCCCTTTTAAGTACACCTTTGACAACAGCTTCATTCTACTCCAACAAACCTCATTTTCACTGCTCTCTGGTTCTCCTGGCTCCTAACTTAGCTTTTCCTGACCCTGATTTTGGATCTTCCCTGGAACTTGGTACTGGCTCTCTGATTATCCTGGCTTCTAACCTTGGCTTGCACCCTGGACTATATCTCTTAGATCTCACTCTTGACTCTCATGGAACCTGGTCCTGTGTTTTCCCCTCCACTGATCCAGGCCCCAGCGTTATACCCCAGTAACCTGTACTCCCATCTAGCTGACATCCTGGTTGTCCTTGAGGGCCTGTCCGCAGGCCCAATTGCCTATGTCCCAGCTGAACTCTCACAGAAAAGTATGCCTCACAGACCAATGGTGGCACAGGGGGATGGTTCTGCCGCTGAGGTGGATCTCTGAAGGCAAGAAAGAATATTAAGACCCAAAGACCAACAGCCAAACTGGACCATTTAAGGCAGTGAAACAAATAAAGCCCATAGCCTTCAAGTTGCAGCTATCAGAGACATTGAAGATACACCCCATTTTCCATATATCCCTACTCAAGCCTGTCATCACAAATTCTTTTCCTGACCATCTGACCCCCCACCTCTGGTAGTGGAAGGTCACAAAGAGTATATTGTTAAGCTGGTTTTAGATTCCAGATGTTTCTGAGGCAAACTCCACTACTTGATTACTCGGGAGGGCTGTGGCCCCAAAGAATGATCCTGGGAACCTGTTGACCATGACCATGCCCCCAAATTAGTGCAAACCTTCTATCAGAGGTACCCAGAAAAACCTGGTCCCAGACCTCTGGAAGATGACCCTGTGGGCAGAGGGGGGCAGGTTACTGTTGGGACCTGTGGTTAATCAGGCCTGGTTGGGCTGGGCTCTTGAGCTTCCACACCTGACCTTGATCCCAGGCTATTGCCACTGCCCCAGTTTTCTGTAACTGAATTGACTGCTGAGAGAGCCACTCAGCCCTTTTAAGCACACCTGCCTTGACAAAAGCCTCAGTCTGCCGCAGCAAGCCTGGAATCCACTGATTCCCCTGGCTTTGACTTTTCCTCACCCTACTCTTGGATCTTCCCTGGAACTTGACATCTGGTTCTCTGATTTTCCTGGTTTCTGACTTTGGCTCCTGATCTTCCTCTTGACTCACCTGGAATCTCATCCTGCATTCACTGCTCCACTGAACCAGATCATGACCTTATGCCCCAGTAACCTGTATCCCCACCTAGCTGACCTCCTGGTTGCCTTTCAGGACCTACCCTCAGGCCTGGTCACCTGTGTTTCAGCTGAACTGTTGTGACTATTCCTACTGTAACTACCTAAAGACAGGAAAAGCAAGCAGTAATTTAAAATAAACATGAGTTTGGAGAAAGTGACAGCATCTGCTAGCAAAAATCAACCCGAGGGAAATGTTCAACTCCAGCCTTAAGACCACTTAAAATCAAACTTGATTCAAATCAGCCCGCATTGGTGCTCCAGAAGTAGTGCATTAAAATGGTTTTGTATCAGAAGTCTTTCATGAACTCTTCTTACAACCCTTCTGCTCTACCTACTTGCCTGTGGCTATGATGAAGCCCCACCTATAGAGGTATTCAAGTGTGTTGCTTAGGAAAGAACACCCTATTTTTCTTTATTCCAGTGTTGTGGCTGGTGACTATCAAGAGAAACTGTTTTTATTTTGTTTTTAGAGACAGCAAGAAAAGCTGCATTTAACTGGGGCCTCTAAGCCAGGATTTAAAAAAATGACAGCTCTGCAGTTGTCAAAATCCCTGTGTTAGCTTTAGTCTTGTAGGCAATTGTCTAATACAGTGGTTCTCAAACTTTTTTTTTCACGGACCACTTGCAAATTGCTGAGGGTCTTGGCAGATCACACAATACATTTTTTTTGTTCTACAAATCAAAGCCCACAACTCATATTTTAATATTAGTAGTCTTACCTTACAAGTACAGATAGTCTCGATTGTTCTGCACCCTTTCTGTGGACCACCTGAATGGAGCTCGCAGACCAGTGGTGGCCTAAAGACCAGAGTTTGAGAACCTCTGGTCTAGTATTTAAGATATACTTAATTCCCTCTACTGTACATATATATATAAGTTGGAACTCATTTAGGTATTGCTACACAGTTCCATATTGTTCCCTATAGGTACACCTTAAGTTTTGGCCTGAGGAAACAGATGACCTTCGTTGAGTCAGTTTTATAATATATATATTATATTCTCCAAAATGAAATTTCTTCTGTTTTACAGCTGAGGCTGACCCTGGGAAGGGACTTGACCTCACTTGTACCTCTCCACTTGTCTGTCATCCACAGCCCTCCTTATCTTCTCACTTAGTGCTTTTCTCAGCTCTAATTAATTTACTTGATGTGTGAAGCCATGTTTTAAATTTTGCTCTCCCTTTTCTCCAAAAACTCCACCCATTAATTGCTAACAAAATATTAGATATTTTCTAATAGAAAAATTCAGAGGCAATAAGGCAATGAATTTATGTGAACCTATAATAATCCAGGCACTAACTAGGAGTTTGAAATTTAATTTGAGCGTTTGACATGCAGGCATATGCAGGGAAACTTTCTGAAATGTTGGGATGTGCAAACCAGTCCAGATTTTTATACAGAAACACCATTAACCCTTTTTTAATATAAATTTTAAGTGTTTGTGTTTTTTCCTAAATTATAAAATACTGTTCACACATCTTCTGGAAGGTTGATTTTAATTGTTTTCCAGACACATTCTCAAGTCTAAATAAATCTTGCTATTTGTAGGACAATCATAATGTCCAAATTAATAGAATAAAGTATAAAATATATATCTAAAGTAAGAAAAACCTAAGTCCATTACCCTCTAAATTCCAGACACACAGGCTACTTGTTTCCAGTTTATTTCAGCTCAGCCACTCTATCTTATAATGAATCTCCTGGATTCAGAAATGTTTTAGACATCCTTTTCTGCAAAGCTTTTTGCAGTCTTCATTATTTTTAGAAGCTCTTTCCTTATGTGTGCAAGCCATTTTTCTATTACCTGTCTGATGAAACTCTATAGTCAGGTAAGGAAGCAAATCCTGCTGTCTGCTTTGTTACACCTCAAGATGCTAAGAAATGGGGGTGAATTCCATCTTCTTATTTAAAGACGGATCAGGAATTTTGGATGTCTCTGTTAATCATCCCCCACAATAATCCCATCTTTAAGGGTATTAACTGCTTCAAGATTATAGATTCCAATCAAAATGTATTTCTGGGTTACAATGGGATGCCTATAGCAGGGCACAGACAAGTTACTGCTTATGTGAAATGAGGCTAATGGATGTACAACAATGTTTCTGTTCATGGACCAAGACTCTGCTGTACCTTAATCATCTGCTGGTGCAATAATATTTTGCATTGAAAGACAGAATATTTTTCCTTTATTATTCAGAACCGGATTCTCAGATGGCATAAAGTGAAATCAGTCGATCCATGCCAACTTCTTTTAGCTGAAAATCTGATTAGAACTTTTTAAAGTTTTCCAGAGTAAAATCAAAAGATACTGTGTAAGGTTGTACAGTTTTCTACTATGCTGATTTCAGTCCTTTAAAAAAATACTTATAATTCAATGTGAAAATGAAAATAAATTGCTGACAGTTATTCTTTTTAATCCAAGTGTAATCTGCAAATGTCTGCTAGTCACCCTTTACTATTTAATGTTGTCCCTTAATTTGTAGGAAGGAAAAGGAAATGTCAGCAAATGCTATTTAAATCTGAAGCAAGAAAGACAATACTTAAGAGATGGATTACTCATAAGAGGAACTTCAACAATGAGTAAACCCCAGTGAAGCTACTCAAGTGAGTAAAGATTACATAGAAATGTAATTTATACTACTAGTCATTGGTATTGCTATGGCAAAAATATCTATGGGCCTGATCCCAAAAGGCAGTGAGCAGCTCTTCTTCCACCAAGCTCAAAAGGAAATGCAGTTTCTCAGCACCAATTAGTAGCCAGGTCTTTTTGCAACATTGTAAAACTTATTTTAGCCCTAGACAAAGCAATTTAAAACTGCACACTGAACATTCTGTATGACACTGCCCCCTCCACACAATGAAAGAAAAGTAAAACTCTCCTGTTTTGATATATACATTTAAATACATGTAGGATTTGTCAATTATGACAGATGAAGGAAGAAGGAAGAAAACAATATAAAAATGTAATTTTCTTGGAAAATTACAGATGATTTACTTCTATAATTCACAATTAAAAACACTGCATTACTTTACCAACATAACACTATTGTTTCTTCCTAGATTAGTTGGTTTTATGGTGAGTAGTTTGATTGCATACAGTTTTTAAATGTTACTAGTATGCTCTGTCACCTCATGACAACAGATTTGCTACCTGAGTTAGATTTAGTGACAAACATTTATGTTTTAACTTCCAGTGTTCAACTTCAACCCATGTAAAACAGAGGGAGCTAGATTCTTGCTTTTCTTGCACAACAATAGGAATGTTTGATAAATGTATGCATATGCATATTCCAACATGAACACACACCTTTTATTTTATATTGTACTTAAATATGCATAAACACAAACACATAATTGTTTTATGCAGATATGAAATATATGTACGCATGTGGGCATGTGTTACACACCTACAAGAGAGTTCATTGAAATTTATTACGGAGGTACTATTGTGACAGGCAATATTTACAAGAGTTTGATTCTTCTTTCACTTGCATTGATTGTACAGGCGTGTAACTCCATTGAGTTCAGCAGAATTATTTCTGATATAGACACAGAAAACAGAGATCAAGGAATATATTGTAATCACACACACACACACACACCAAGGGAGAGATCACATTGCCAATCTCTTAAATGTAGGGAAAGATTTAAATTTAGAATTTTAAAAGTTCACCTGAGGGACAAATTCATTGGTCATATAATGTTATTTTACCCCCGTCAGTCTGTCCCAGTTGTTTAATTAACTCTAGGAATAAAGTTAAACTTTATATATACATGGATAGAACTTGTTCTATAGCCAGCAAAAGCCTGCTAAAAGGAAATAATCTACTAACAACCATGGTAAATGGAGACAATTCTTGTAATTTCCTATAGCAACCTGGAATGTAAAGACTTGTATATCTCTCAATATATCGCATAGAGAAGGGAAGCCCTGTGTTACCTGTGCTAGTAAACTAACATGCCATCTTTCATGAAACCCACCAAATTAACTTTCCTTTTGCTCTATCTATGGATGATCAACTCTTTGCCATCTCTCAGGATCAAATGTTCCTAACCATTCTGTCATCCATGGTATGAAAGTCACTTCATTAACTTTGATCTCAATGCATGGTTTTAAAGCTGCTAAAGAGAGCTGATCTCTATAAATATAATCAGTTTTTAATTTTTTTATGGCCGTCACCATGATAGATGACCCAATGCACATGACAGAGGGTATTAATAATATACTATAATACAAGAAATAAGTAATCAGATTATATGTGCCAGCAACTAACAAAAGACTGTTCTTTTATGGTTTCTGTTCTTATAACTGAGTGGGTGCACATTAATGTGAGACGCATTAATGTGCATTAGCCTAATTTAATGTGCATTACAGCTGCGTGTCTACACATGAACATCCTTAATGCATGTTTAAAATTGCAAAATTAGGTACCTGCATTTGCAGGTATCAGATTTAGGCACAATTAGTTAAAGTGCATAACTCATGTGTAGATGCGAGCTGGCACTAAAGTTAGTGCCAGGTCTGCCCACCCACAAGGAGCACATGGCAGGGCTGCAGAGACTTGTCATTAACTTTAGACACCTGCCAAAAAACACTTAATGAGCATTATATTTAGTTGCGCTTAAATGCACGTGCAGATACACCCATTGTGTTGTATCTACAGAAGTCATATAGTACCTGATTAAGAATACTGGATATCCAGGGAATTAGCTGTAATCATTATGAATAATGATAAAATACAGGAAAGAATGAAAAAAGAAATAAATTATAATACATTCAGACATTTGTTCCAAACGAGACAATTAAAACAGTGTGGTGCACGTGGAAAACAAGCTTGAAGAAAGTAATAAGCTTATTATGAACTCAAGAGTCTGGTGCAAAGCAAAACAATCATAAACCTGAGGAAATGTAAAAAGTGATTTGTTTATGATAAACTGAAAAACACGACAGCTCAGAATGTTTCACAGAGACATCTATGATTCCTGCAATGTGCATAGAGCTCAGCACAGGTATTTACCAAGCACTCAGTGGCCACGTCCATAGATGCAGCATGTGCACTTGCAGCAGCTCAAATAGCAGTGGCACAGATTTATGGCAGAGATTTGTACCTCAGCACACGTGCCTGAACATACACTTTGGTGTGTGGCAAACTGTGCTACTTGAGGCAAACTGCCAACCTCCTCCCAGATCTGTAGCCAGGGGGAGCTGGAGGCTGGGGCCAGCACCTGTGTTGGCCCCAGCAGTATAAAAAGCTGCTTTGAGGCACCGCAACAGGCACGTGTTCGCTCATCTGGATGCAGCCAGTGGGTGCATGTACATGTGTGCTTTACTGTGAATAGACTAATTAGCTCTGCAGTGGGCGTTTCTACATGTACAAATGCTGCAGGATGGGTTTACTCCCAAGTAATTTGCTCTGGAGTAAATCCATCCTCGGTAGGTGTCTACACATGCCCACATTTGGGAGCAGATTTGCTCCCACCCTGCTCTGCCCCCCTGCAGCAGCCACTCCTACCCCTTGCCATCAACACATGCCTTACTACACAATAATTGCTCAGCAGTTAATTTGCTACTTCCATTTCCAGGTAGCAAATTAGCTGTTGAGTAGAGCAAATTTATCTGTAGTAGATGGTGGTACTTACTATGCAGTAATTTGCTCAGTAAAGTGTCTCATGTGGACATACCCAGTAAAGTGTCACTGTCTACAAATGCACCAGTATTAGGGTGCAGTAAACAAATTAACTCCACCATAAGATAGTACTGTCCCTAACAGTACTATTTTATGGTGGAATAATTTACTGCACTGAAACACATGTGGATACTGCCCGTAGACATAAATTGTGCCCTGTCAGCCCAGTCAGGGGCCTACTCCACCCCAGCTCAAATTGCTGCTTTGTCAGGTGCATGTGTAGACACTGCACCTGAGAGCAGTTCACTCTAGCTTAAACTGCTCCAGAGTTTATTGCTCCACATTAATTACATGTGTAGCTGCATTTAGTGATGAGCAAATCTGTCACTACTATTAAAGCTGCTCTTATTAGATTATTGCACATAAATACTCTCATTATAGGAACAAGGAATCATCTGTGCATCTTCAGAGGGTGATCCTCTTCCTATAATGGGGTCACTGACACTTGCAGAGTGGATAACAGAATTGCTTCTGCACAGTACCCACGTGTTTGCTTGAGTTTGCCTCAACCTGCATTTTGGCCCTCCACTAGGTGAAATAGGATTTGCCCTACAAGTCCCTTTTCAGAAGTGGCTTTGCAATTAGAAGCCTAAGTCATATTGAAAGTTAATGTCCTAATCACTCAAGGCCAGATCAAAAAGACTTTCTTTGGTACCCATCTCCTATTTGATACAATCAACCAGTATCACTTTAGGATCATGAATAGCTTTTCTGGATCTGGCCTAATTAGTGCTTTTGAAATGTTTCTCTGTGAACTATACAATTTTCCTTATGATCCTGGGATCTAGCTGTGTAGTGGTAAATGGGGCTGTGTGCTAATGTTCCTACTCTCTATCCCAGGATGCAGGTAGATAAGGAATGGGGAGAAGGGAGTGGGAAGGGGCTGGAGACTTCACTATGCCATGTAGCACACATGCGCAAGTGTGGGTGGGAGTCACCCAGCAGCAAACAGCTACCTCTTCTTCAGAGTGATCAGGAAGCCTGGAGTGAGCCGTGACTCAAAAGGCTTTTCTGAAGGCTTCCTAGGCCTCATCTTGTGGTGGTGTAACTTTCTAATCTCCCTTCACTCAGGGCTGTGCAAAAGCCACAACCTAGGCCTTGAAGGAAACCTGCTGAAACTAACTTGTTACAGTACCAGCTGTTCTTCAGAAGTCTCCTAGTTGTGTGTGACAACCTAGCCTAAGCTTGCTGGGTTCATGATTTGGTTATAGGAGAAAGCGTTGAAAATGTAAGGCTAAATCCCACTTCATCTTTGTGTGCCTAAGCAATTGCATAGCTCTGTAATTGCCATTTTGACATTTACCTGTATTTTAGATTCCACATAGCTATGCTCACCCTGCTGAACATGCCCACTAGACTACACTCTGCAGAACAGGATACAGGCACACATATAGCACCAGGTAAGTCCCAAAACGGTGACTGCAGAAAAGCCATATCTAGCTGGTGCTTGATGGGAGTAGTGGAGGAAGTGCTCTCCCACCTTTTCACCCACTAAACTCAGGGCTATGGCATTTGCCCACAGCGCCAGAGACCTGGATCCTAGGATCCCCCTCATCCAGATACAATTTGAGCCTGCATCTCTTGCTTTCTTGTACAATGCTCTAACAATGAGACCAAACACTCTCCAGCCTTTCTCTTGAAACTGACCCCTGGGCAGCCTGAAAGGTAGAATAGGAGAAAGGAAGCAGAGGAGAATGAGGGTAGCTCAGTGAGAAGGATGATGTTCTAGAAGGGTTGGGGTCCTGGCCCATGCCATAGTGGGGCAGAAACTATTCCTCTGGTATTTATCCAGTGAATACTGGTGCACTGAAACTTTGGGCTACCTGCCTTGCAAGGTGAGCACCCATTTCACTGAGCCACCCTCCCTTAAACTGATTAAATATCTCCTGGCCCCATATATTTTTCCTCCTGACTGCCAATGGGCCAGCATCAAGACAGGAGGGCTAGAACAATTCTGAGCCCTGCTTTGAATAGTTTCCTAGGAAGGAAAAATTCACATTTAAAGCCCCATTAAGTTAAGAGGGGCCTAAAATCCAGTTCTCATGCTCCCCAGGCAAGTGCCCTAGCCACAAGGGTAGAAGGGCCAAGAGCAACCTGCTGCTGCATTATTTCCATTCAGTATGCCTGAAAGGGGATCTTGTTTTGCCACAGGTGAAAATAGAATACAGACTGTGCATAAGTGTTCCAGATCACAGCTACAAAGTGATGTAAATGCCACTCAGGCATGTCAAGGTGCAAGAAGATTTGGGCCTTAGCCTGCCCACTCTGTTGCAGTGAAGGGCTCAATTCTCACCTGAGACATAGCATCATTACTACAGTCAGAAAAAATGAACTTCTCCTGACTTCTATAAGATCATGGCTAAATACATATTTAGGAAGTCATTTCAACCCAAGGAGCTCTTTCTTCCTAGAATGGTTCATCTCACCTAGGACTGAGAATTTACACACACACACACACACACACACACACACACACACACACAGGAAAAGAAAAAGACATGCTGTGATGTCGTAAGTTGTCTTTTATATAGTTGTACCACTCATGTTGGAGGGGAGAGGTTAAAGCAAGCTTCAGGTTATTGATATTTTCCATGACTGTATCATAGTGGGGAATCTCTGAATGACCAAGCAATCAATGATTAGAATATGAAGGTTAGGGAAGGGGGTGGAAAAAGGAAGGGGCCCTGCTGAGAGAGGCAAGGTGGGTGGGAAAGAGAAAAACAAATCAGTTAACCTATTGAGGGACACAGGTGTTATAAAAGCTAATCCAGATAGACTATACATAACACAATGTTTTTCCTTTCTTCTGCCCCCTTACTTCCCTCAGCACTGCCCCCTTCTTTTCCTCCCCTTTGTATTCTAATCACTGCTTTCTGTTAGCTCTGCTTCCTGCAGTCCCTTCATTGCATCTGATGAAGCAAGCAGCTGATTACAAATATTTATACATCTCTGATTTTAGTTAGTCTATATAAGGAGCACATCTACCCTGCCTTCTGCCTGACTTCATGCTAACAAAGCTAACTACCTCTCTCCAAACAATCAGTGCCATTATTAAACACCTCCTTATGACAGCCACAGGGAAAGCACTATAATATACATAATGCGAATGCATTAGCACCATCAGGAATGCTTTGTGAACTTTTGGGTAGCATTTTCACTGCTGACTTCACAGAATCTAATGTTTTCCAGTATTTGAGCACAATCCTCTTTCAGATGTGCATGGGGTATCTAGACTCCAGTTTTCTGCTTTTACATTTTTATGGACCTGAGTTCTGTGAATGTGGGCAAAGCATATTTCCATAACTGATGCAATATTTTGGGAATCCATAAGAGGATATGCTTTAGATATGTGTCCTCCTTAAGACACAGCAAGCTAAATCTTATTTCACTTTCATGTGCATAAGTGGCAATTACCTCGCTACCAGTTAAAAACTGTCATTTTTAACACTTACCCATACTTTGGATTCCGTGTTGCTATGTTTACCCTCTGCTTTTCTATCGAGTGAGATGAAAAAGAACTTCTAGTCATGTCTATGTAAGATGTATAATGATTTAGAATGTATAATATTTACTCCCAGAAGATTTGTTAATAAAACAATGGTGAGAATAAAGCTATTTAAAATTATTATTCAAAACATATAATTTGATAGAGGAACAGGGTACAATTTTAAAACCACATGAAATATAAATAAAAATACAATATTCCCAATACCTTTACTCACTAATACTCTTAAAGCTTACTGATTTATTTGTTTTACCTGATAAATACATTGTTTCACCATATAAATCCCATTCAGTCTTTGACAAGAATTTTTTTGGCCAAAGGCATTTTTTAGGCTGCTACTTTGGACTATACTTATATAGATTATTAGCAAAACACAGCAATGGCTATCAGTTGTCCTCCAGAGTTTATTAATGCAAAGTGGAATTGTGATTCTCACAGAATAAATGACAATTGAAGCGCACACTGTGTAACCCCTGACTCTGACGAGGTAATGAAAACTGTCCTTATGGTAGCTAGAAAGTTCTCTCATCTTCTCACTTCTGTCTGAAACCAGGATGGGAATGAGTTTCACATCTACCATTTAATCACCTCTGGGGCATGAATGTTAATTGTGGTCTCTCTTAAAAATACTTAATTTAAGGTAAGTTGACAGATATTTTAAGGGCAAAAACAATGAAGACAAGTCATTGTGAGGGCTAGTTAGTTAAAATGGGAGAAAATATTTCCGGCATTTTTTGAATTATATATTGCAAAACAATTGACCTTTTAGTTTTGAGTCACAAATCATTCCTAAACAGATCTAGTTTTCTACTACACAAACATTTGTAAAAAGTGCCAGTCACACAAATATTTGCAAAGATCAAACAAATAGGATTTAAACACGGATGACCTGAACTGCTGGCTGAGAATGAACAAATATTTGTGAAGGCCATTTCTACAGCGTTCAGCTAGCACCATTTGTTACCCTGTATAGCACTAATCTAGTAAAGACACTTAAACACATGCTTAATGTTCAATTAATCCAACTTGACAATGATATTTATTTAACCAAAGTAAAATCTGCAGAATATTTCTACCATATATCAAACCAAACCAGGTGATGGATGATTCTTCAAAAGTTTAGATTTTATTATTCTTCTGAGGAAAGATAGGTATAACTGCAATTCTTAGTAAAACATAATGTAATTGTGTAATTGTTGTAATGATCTTATCCATAACTTAGAATATGTACAAATAAGAAAAAACATATCAGCCATTTATTAAGCACCTGGAAGAAAGTGGGGAACATTTCCAATCAGCCTTCTCCAAGGGTGGATCCACATGGGGCATTGTGGCACAGTCACATCCCTTCTGTTTGGCTGTGCTACATGCGATCTCTCAGCATGGGGTTTGGCCAGAGCCCATTGGGTAAATGTTGCTGTTACCATTTGTCTTTTCCCCAGCTGCTGAATTCAGCAGGGAGGGGAAGAAAGGTAAGCACTAGTGGCATTCAGTCCCAGGATTTCAGAACCACATGAAAGCAGGACTCTGGCCAGACTTCACCCTAAGGACCTGGTGAGGTCAGAGCTCACCGCTTATGCAGGAGCCGGCAGTAGCCAGACAGCTCAGAGCTCAGTGCACATGCATTGCACAGACAAAGTTGCAGGGTGGGGACAGGAAGGGAGGCAGGACTTGTGCCACTTACCCAGTGCCTGGACCTGCTATTTTCTGTCTGTGTTCTAAGTGGGAGTTTGTTCCTGTGTTGTCAACAGCAAGTACCCCTTTCACTTCAGTAGTACAATTCTGGGCCTTTTTCTCCCTTCCCTTGATGTAAGAAAGTGAAATGATTTTATTTTTTCATCGCTGTAGAATGCTGAGTATTAATTACAATCTGATATCACTCAAATTCATAATATATAGTAGGAAGATACACTGGCACATTCTGAAACAGTACAAAATTGGTCAGTTGTCAGTCTTATTTAAAATTTTGCTTCTTTGTGATTTGCCTCTTCTGGGCACTTCAGTGGCTGCCATTACTCAAACATCTGAGTGCCACATCACATAACACCTCTGTGTGGTAAGGAAACGCTATTATTTCTGTTTTAGAGATGGGGAGCTGAGGTTCAGGGAAACCAGAAGCAGTGTAATATTTATGTATAAAAATATCTTATTCAGAACTTCCCTTTTCTTTAGTTCACTGAGTAGAAGACAAGCTATATACAAAAAAATTGGGATTAACGTGTTCCAGGCTTTTGTTCAGGTACATTGATGGGAGCAAGGTGCACATAAAGTTATACTTGCACCTCTTTTGGACTTCACTGAGGGTACAAACAAATATTCAAGGAGGTTAGATCAAGTCAAAAATGGTCTCCTGATCTAAGGTAAGTTGAGATGCGGGGGCTAGTGGATAGGCTTGAGGAATCAGGGGATCAGAAGTGTTCGGTGTGGGGCTAGCAGGGTCTATGGGAGGATCTGGGAGACTTGGAGGGGCAAATGGGGTCTCTGGAGGGCCAGGGGGCTAACATAGTTCACCATGGGGATCTGAACATCTGGGGGGGCAAAATAGGACCATAGGGGGGCGAGGTAGACTCGGGGAGGGTTTTGGTGGGATCAGAGGGACCAGTAGGGTCTGGGGAGGGGGTGGGGCTTGAGGAGATGGGGAGTTCTTTCCCTCCTGGGACAAGAGGCTATTTTTCATCCCCAGATGAACCCCCCAGCATTGCACTCTCCACTTCTCCCATCCCAACATAATTTCTTGGCTCCCCACACCAGCTGATGCCAGTAAAACCAGCACTGGGAGCATCTTGCAGGATGAGGAATTTGGCAGGCTCAGTGGGGCTGGTTGGTCCATGGTGAGGGCTATTCATCTAGGGTGGGGCCCAAAAAATAGGCCAGTGCCAGGGGGGCAGGTAGGCAAAGTGAAGCCTCCAGACTGGGGCTAGTGGCTGGGCTTTCCCAGTCCTGGCACTGCTGTGAGAAATGTATAGAAATTCAGTTAAATTGGTTTCGCTGGACCCAGTCTAAGTTGGACTACCTCCAGGTTACAGTTGATTTAGATTGGGTGGGCTATTTTTAAACTAATCTAAACTTTCTGAATTGTGTACAGTTTTCACTTAGATCAGCTTAACTAGAGCTCTAGGTCTAAGGTCCATGCCTGGGCAAACTAAGTTAGATGAGGGAGCCATTTTTAACATGATCTAACCTCCCCCCTATCCTTCCCGAATGTCTGTGGGTGCATCTACACATGACCCTACATCACCATAGCAATGTGTTACAGCAACCTAGTATTAGCAGGCTCAAACTGTTACACTGAAGCTCTGTCACTGTAGCAATGCACTCCCGCACTATAATGCATCGCTACAGTGACGTCGTCGTGGCTAAAAATAACTGTGAGCCACCAGCACGGTGCAGTACAGGCTGTTACTGCACTACCATTTAGTATTTCCAGAAGGAAGTACTAAATAATGGCGCAGCAACAATGGCACCATAGGGGGCCTCTCTAGATGTGCCCTGTAGAAGCGGGAATATCCTAGTCTCTACACTCAGGATAGCACAAGTGCTGCATCATCTATAACACCTTCCTTCTGGTTATGTTCAGGGCTGCAAGCCACCTCAAAGAAAGGGGAGAGGGACAAAGAAAAGGAAGAGACATAATAGCCTTGCATGCTGGGGACCTGGGAGAGACACTGTGCCTCCAGCATTCCTGTGGACAATAATACAAGTCCATATTGATTCCAGCCTCTGCTTCAGTGTTGTGGTTCAGCTGTTGGAAAACAGTAGATGTGCCTACACATGGATGTTATTAGGGTACCTTTACATTGTGGACTGCAGTGTAGGACAGATGTACAAACTAGAGCTTTTAGAGATAACTCAGGTCCCAGATGCATCTAGTTGTGATAACATGAAGTGCCGCAGAAACTAAATTACACTGCTTCTTGGCACAGTAAGCTAGGGTATGAATTTACAATGTACTACCGATTCTGCTTTATCGCTTCATGTGAACCTTCTGTGGTTTATGTGCAAGGTAGCTTCCTGCATTGCGAAGATGTATGGTGTCTATACGGTGATTTTGTACAGAGTAACTAGTGGGCTGTAAATTCTCAGCCAAGCTACAACACAGTAATTTCCTTTTGAAGACATCCCTGTATTAGGGGACTTGGCTTTTTAACAAGGTCACAGTGGAATAGGAACAGAAGGAAATGGATAAGGGAAGATTAGTAGTAGCCAGCAACAATTAACCTCTGTTAATTATTGCGTCTAGCTTTACTGATTCACAAAATGTCCTGTTAAAGGAGTTTACACAACTGATTATGCCATTTTCTCTAATTAAGCAGATTTCCTGGAAGATTCAGTCATATTCATTCTTTTTGTAGGAGGTGTTAAATTGCTGTGAACTGAGAGGAATTTCATTTCATTTCTCCATCTAAAAATGACACAAAGGAAAAAGAGAAACATGAAAAATGTACATGAATTAAGAGTAAGATGGTAAATGCAGCTATTGTACTGTATAATATTGTTACATAAATAGCAGGGACCATTAAACATGGTTTGTAAGTGAACCTGGTTTCCAGAATAAATAGTGTTTCATGGTTTAATGCTATACCAATAGGCATGGACTGAGTTTTATTTGAAGATTTTCTCAGTCCAGAACTCAAAATGATATTTTTGGGGCAGGAGACTAGTTTGGAGGAAACTGAAGGAGTGCTGGTTTAGACCCTGTGAAGCACAGTATCAGAGACTAAAGCATAACAGCTATTATCACATACCCCTTTCACACACAGTCTTTCAGAATCAAGGATACCAAGAATACACTACCTGATTTTGAGGCTGGCATTTCAATAGTTTTTAACGGAATGCTTGAATCGTCTCTGCTTGTATCTCCTCTTTTGAGGTTAAATTGATCTTTCTGTGCAGGAAATACAATGATGTTAACACAGGTATTGTATATACCTAAGAACAATGGTAATGATGCTGTTAGCATTAGCAGCAGATAACATCTTGTTCTTATTTTTCAATCTATATAATGTGTTTCATATAGCCATCTGCTTCTGTTGCACCCTGATATTTTAAGTGCTTAATGCCTGAACATACTAGTAAGCCTTAGTTCTTTTTAAGCAATATGATTGCAGGGAAAGGCCTGAACTTTTTCTGTGTCAACAATATTAATATACAATAAATTGCAGTGTATTATCCTCAAAGTATTATAGCACTCAGGCTAAACTGAGTGTGCTGGATTCATTTAGAATATATCTCTACCCCACTTCTCCAGTGCTTATGGGGTGTGCCACACTCAAGTATACCATGATCATCTGCTCCCATTCCATGTATACCTAATCTGGAAATGAGGCAGTGAATCTTCCCCAACCCCCACCCTCTCCTCTACCCCACAAGACTCTCTCTAACATGCTGGTGACAGAGATCTTGTTGGCAACAGAAGAGCTGTGGGTTCTCCCTAGATCAGATTAAGCATTTAATTTCCGAGTGCGGTACATGCAGAGGGGGAGTGGATAGATGAAGAATGTTAATGCGTGACAACCCAAGAATCAGCAGGGGAGTAGTGCAGACATCCCCACAGGGTCTGTGATGTTTTCACAGACAGTTTTCTGCCAGTGCATGGTTGCTGGTGACAGAATAGAGAAGGAGACAGATCAGGTGATCAAGGTAGTTGGGGATAATATGCTGATTAAGAGTAATAAAATTAAAAGTGCTGTTCGATGACAGAAATCCCCAAAGGAGAGCAAATAGTAAGTAAAACCTTTTTCAAATGAAAAGGAACATTGAAAACTTGAGAGAGTATTGAAGGAACTGATAAGCTACTGAGAATAACAAATATTGTGACCATTAGTTTAGACTTACCTTTAGCTTCATCCAGATGTAACAAAGACAGAACGTGAGAGCAAGAAGAAGGATTACAAAGACAATGATGAGTATCGTCACTAAAAGAGCAAAGCAAACAAACAGTAGCAGTTATCTGCGTGGTATGGTATTGTAAGTTATCAGGAAAAAGACAGAGAATACATACCTTTGGTGGTGAGATGATAGTACAACAGGGAAACGTTATTATATAGTACACTAAAAACTTTTTCTTGTGCTTTGAAATAAAAATGCACTACATCAAAATCTGATGAGTGTAAAAAATGAGTCACGTATATGGTATTTCATTTCTGTAACTGACTTTGTTGACAATGCAATGTAATTTTCTTACAGCTTAAACTTTTAGTGAATCAACCTAGAATCACCAAAGTTTCACACCCTCTAAGTATCTGTTGAACATCATGGTAGTTAGCCTAAACCAGGGCTGTTCAACTTCTGAGTAGCTGGGGGCCACATCCCCGCTCCCCTCCCCCCCTTGGCCACATGCTGTGTGTGCCACAGGCCATGCCATGTGGCCATTCCTGCCATGGGTATCCCCACGTTGCATTGTGAGGAGGGCCAGTAGGGGATGCTCTGGTGCTAAGCTGCCCACCTCACTGCATCTGACCAAAACCAAGCTTCAGATGCCTCCCAAAGGGTGCCAGCTTCTGGCCAACCCCTTTCCTGGAGCACACCCACAAGCCTGGGGTAATTGCTGCCACCACCCAAGCTCTGGCCTCCATTAGGGCTCTGTGCCACTCAGGGTACACAAGCCCTGTAGACCTAGGGGTTGCTTAACCCTAGGAGGATATAGCTGGATGCTTCTTATGGCCTGAAGCATAGAAAGTAGCCTCCCTTAGCTGAGCAAAG
Organism: Crocodylus porosus; assembly: GCF_001723895.1. Lineage (NCBI taxonomy): Eukaryota > Metazoa > Chordata > Crocodylia > Crocodylidae > Crocodylus > Crocodylus porosus. Next base: position 5,500,044 of record NW_017728913.1, read on the forward strand.
GGAACAAAAAGGCTTGCTTGATCTCTTTCAGACATTTACTGCCAGGCTTCCTATGATACATAGCTTTATTGCTTGGAGAGGGAAGGCATAGGGAAGGAATACAGACCAAAAAAGAATTCTGAAAGAAAGCCCTGAGCAAAACAGTATAAGGGGCTTGTTGGCTCTTTTAATACCCATCTAGAACACCCAGATTTAAGTTACTGGCTACAATTCAGATATGTTACTCACAACAATGTCCAGAGAATTCTGGAGGTACCCAGCTTGATTCTGTGTTCAGAAGGATGTCTACCTCCACCAACATAGTAGCCCTACCGACCTTATCACCTGGACCCAGTCAGGGATGGGTGTTATGTGATGCCAACCAATCAATTTGAAAAAACATCAGCGTTACCTACTGGAGTGACATTGGCTTAAGCCTAGCCCCCATGTCATGTGGTCAGAACTCAGAACAATGGAAAGGCTAGATGCACCCCCTTTTACCTGAGCCAGGTCATGTATGCAGCAACCTGGTCACCAAGGCAACCAGGTTGACAGACATGTGAAAAGACAAAGAAAGAGAAAGAAGAAAAGAAACATAAGTGAGGGAGCAGAGCCACAAGCTCTAGAAGTTTTTTGTCACACACTGCACAAGTACCCCTGTGCCATGTGGGCATCCCCCACTGCACAGCCAAATCCTACCCCACCACACCAGAGTCCTGGTCATGGGCTCCTTTAACCCTACAGACATACCATGCCAACCTGCCCCCAGGGGCAGGGACAGGTAACAAAGCTGGAGGACGGAGTCAGAGCCTGGAGACTCTGGTAGTACCATCAGGAGAGCAATGTGGGGAGCAATGCCTAAAATGGGAGCCCGAGTACTGCCTGTGGACTTCCGGCTGTCAGACAGTCCTGCTCTAAAGAATACATCGCTGCTTTATATGAGAGTACTTCCACTTTTTTGCCCTGTCACCAGAAATTTTGCAGAACATGATGACTTGCGCAGTTTTGTCAAGAGCTTGTGAGCTCCATCTTGGATGTGTGTGGACTGCTTCAAAGCCAAGGTAGACTCAACGTTATAGGCCTTTTGAAGCAATACTGCTTGTATTCAACAATAGCTTGATAGAGTTTTTGTTTAGTTTTTTCTTTTATTTCCTTTCAGTCAGGAGACTGATAGATCAGATATAATAATGTGAGTAGAAGTATTTTGTAACATCTAAAGAAACAAACAGCTTGCCATTAAATATAGGTGAACAGTTTAAAAATAATATAAACCCAGCACTTCTTTTTCTGTTTCTACAATTGAAGTCAAATCTTTGGATGGAATTTCTCCCTTTCCCCATTTTATTTCCAGCTGGTACGGAATAAAGATATTGAAATACTAGAAATAAAAATACTTATTAGACTTAAAACCCTAAAATATCAGGTAATCATAGGGCTAATGCCTGATCTACCTGTGCTTATCTGAACCAAATTCAAATACACATTGTCCATGCTTCCCTTATCATGATTTGTGATACTTTACCATTCAAGAGATAAACTTATGAAGTGTTGGGTGTTTTGGATGATCAGCACAGCCTACTGAGATCTGAACACCCAAAACACATTGCAGCAAACATTTCTTTAAAAAAACAAAAAAAGGAAAGAAATCATGTCATGTAATGAAATCATGTAACATCAACTGAACCAGAGCGCCCCATGGGATGGCGAGGTCGAATGGTCACAAACTCCTGCAAGACCGTTTTGGGCTGGACATCGGGAAGAATTTCTTTACTGTCCGGGCCCCCAGGGTCTGGAATGGTCTGCCATCGGAGGTGGTTCAAGCACCTACATTGAACATCTTCAAGATTAAATTGGAGCTTATCTTGCTGGGATCCTATGACCCCAGCTGACTTCCTGCCCTTTGGGCAGGGGGCTGGACTCGATGATCTCCCGAGGTCCCTTCCAGCCCT
>NW_017728913.1:5501982-5523186 GCF_001723895.1 Crocodylus porosus
GGTTGCTATATATTTTATTTTAATACTTTTATATGTTGTTTCTCCTGTTTCGATATCTTTTGCCTGTTTTATAAAAGATACATTTTTTCCCTTTTGTTTCATGTCTTCTAGCTAGTGACCATAGTATATTCCATCTATATCCCAAGTCTTAGCAAAGAGTCATTACAATTAGGCGTCTACTCAATTCAAGATAGTGGCCAGCCAATTTCAAGGGCAGGTATTTTCATGGGCTTATAGTTGTGGGGTGCCCCCATTCCTCTGATTGGCCGAGGGGCCCCAGGGACACCAACCCCTACCACTGACTGGTGGAAAGGGCTGTCTGCCATGCAGACCCACTCCGCATTGAAGGGCCACATGACAGGAAGCCCTTTCAGTCAATCAGTGGCATGGGTTGGGGTGTAGCCATCTCGTCTGCTCGTTTTCATGCAGGCATCCCTGTTTATGCCAGGCTGTGTAGCTGGGAGGACTTCTGGTTCCCACTGAGGAGCCAGCATTTTATTTTTAGTGAGGTCCCCCCCCTCCTCCACTGATTTTGCGGAGATTGCCCTATTTCAGGAATCTGCAAAATTGCAATTTGAGTAGGTCCCTAATTATAAGCCTACTTCACAGATGCAGATTTATTTCAGGCTAATGTAGGCATTCAGTATATTCTTCAAAACTATCCATGGGAAAAGAAAAAATGCTTCACAACTCAGAAAAGAGAGACAAAGTAGAAGGGGTAGGGAGAGAGGACAATGGGTGATTTGTTGGTAAGTAGAAAAATGTACGTTAAAAGTTATTGATCTACCTAGATTAGAGTGTTGTCTTGCCTCTGTGAAAAAATAGAGATAAAAGTATAACAACTAGAAATACTTTAAAGCTAGAGACCTTGCCTTTTTTTGTAAGTTTTTTATGCATTATGGGTACAACCAGAAGTAAATCACAATTTGCAAGTTATTATTTGTTAATGTTAGTAATTATGCAGCTACTAATTATGTCTGTGTCTTCACTCTGACTACCTTCCTTGTTATTTACTCTGTCTCAATCTGGTTTTCATCTCATTATGTAAAATTGTTGTGCCAGGAACTGCCTCCTATGTTTGTATGACACTTAACACAACTGAGCCCCAGCCATGCTAGTTGCTTTCAGCTGATCTTGCCACTCTGGTGATTGCACAGATGGGAAGGAACAGGAAAGGCTGCTGCTAAATTTCACTTCCTCCTTCCTCCAAACTTGCATCCACCTTTGACACTTGGCAAGTCTGTGTAAGGAGTCCTAATGGCTTCATCCTTTATGTCTTAGTCTAGGTAGTTTCAGGGCAGGATTTGTCTCTCCCTGTGTGATATTTGCCAATTATGGACCATTTGGGGGGGGGGTTGTATTTTTTTAAAATTTTTGGTAATTTCTTCTAAAATTAACTAATTTAAACCTTTTCTAGAGCTTGTCAAAATCACAAACAGAAAAAGAAAAAAAAAATGTTTCTATTTTTCATCCATGTTTTTGTGTTTAAGAAATGTCTCCCTTCAATTTCAAATGAATACCACTTAGAGTTTGCAATACTGTTTTTATCTCCTTGCAACAAAACTTAAAACTGGAATTTGGTAGCTATTCCCACAAACTAAGACTGGCACAGGAGTTACTGAGTCCCTAAAAGTAAATTTCGTAGCTGATTATTAGGGCTATGCAAAGCTTCAGATCCTGATTCAATTCAGCAAAGATATGGCCCGATTCAGTGGCCAAATCTCCAAATCTGAATCAAAGCAGAGGACCCTTTAAACTCCCTGAATCAAATCAGAGCCCTCCGAATCAATCTGGAGAGATTTGGAAAGATTTGGACATAGACACAGTTTTAAATGTTTTTTCTACATACCTCTAGGTAGCAGGGACTCGTGAATGCTATGATGCTGGGGTGGATGGAGTGTACCACAGAAGCATGGGGGGCTCCCCAGTGCGCTCAGCAGCAGACCTGGAAGTGAACCAGAAGCACTTCTGGTCCACTTCTGGGTTCACCAGGGAGTGCATGGGGGGACCCCCCGTACTCCACCGGCTCAATGACTGGTGCCTCTTGCATATGGGGGGGACACCCAGGGTCCCCCTGAGGCAGGGAGGCATGGAGGGCCTCCAACACACTCCCTGGCAGAAGTACTTCTGGTCCACTTCCGGGTTCAGTGCCAAGCACATGGAGGGCCCCCCTGCACTCCCATGTGCCCCAGCATCACAGCGATCACAAGCTGCATCTGGTACTTCAAGGTATGTAGAAAAAACTTTTAAACCAGTGTCTATCTCCGAATCACTGATTCTTCAAATCAGCATTGAATCTTCAGATTCTGATTTGGCCAAATTGAATCAGGGACAGTGATCCTAATCAATGAATTGAATCACTGTCCCTGATTCGGGCCGAATCCAAATCCAAATCAAATAGGGCCTGCTTTGCACATCCCTACTGATTATTATTTGTACTTCTTATTTCTTAGGGCCACATCGGGTTCTTTTTGTTACTGCTCAGAGGGTTCTTTCTGCTTTTAATCAGTTATTGCCTAGTGTTGAATGCGCAAAGTATGCTGGGAACCAGGGACTGGAACCCAGAACTTACCTTTCCTCCCTGAGCTTAAACTCTGAAACACTAATCACGGTACTTCTTGCTTGCACACTTGCTCTCTCTGGTCCCATACCTCTTGCAATCTTGGCTTCCCAGAAGTCTAGCTAAAACTGGAAGGGGGTAGATGGCTCACTTCCCCAATACTTTTCTAGCAGCTGATACTTAGCATGGTTTCCTGGGAAGTGAGGGCTGTGGAAGGCTTAAAACTCAGGTCTCCCATTTCTATGTGCCTTAACTTACTCTACTGATTTCTCTTGATGTTTGTAATTCTGTCTTTACTTCCTTAAAACAAACCTAAAACCTGGACTTAGGCTTTCAAACTTCATGGTTATTGCTTAGATAGCTCTTGTATTTTAGTATTTTGTATTTAATAAGGACTATCCTTATTACTGTGTTTGTTCTGTTAATACTTGGAGATGTTCGTTCTTCCTTACCTGGGGGTTCTGCAGTAGGTGTGTCTGTCCCAATGGGTCCTAGAGTTTTCCTGGTCATCCTGATTTCATGTGTGCTAGTCATCTCAGGTACTTGTGTGGTTTCAGTGACAGTCTTCACATGCCTGTGTTCAGTGTGATTTTCTGGGACCTCTGGCTCTGTTTGGTACATTTAATTAATTTAAGTTAAATTTAAATACAACATCACAATGAATTAAAAGTGCAGCAGGAAATGTTATTTAGTAAAGTTGACAGACTACATGATCCTGCTTTGCATGACACTTTGCATGTCTTATGATTCCTGTGGCCTTTATCCTCCCTTTATGAATACTTGCTGCATCCAGTGTAATCTACATGACAAGGCCTGCAAAGCAGGATATGTTTCTTATTGTGAGGCACTGGGATTCAGTGCCCCAACATGATGGGATTGTTCCTAAAGGTTGAACTGGGCAGAAAGTGCTATTCTCCAAAGCTCTGCCCATTGGATACCAAAAGAGCACAACATACATGTTAGATGGTACAGATTCTTTAAGCATGATCAGGCAGCCTCTGAAGAGCTCCACTATATCCCAGGGCCTGTAATGGGGTCAGACAAAAGGTTGACTGGGGGACAATTTCATCCAATGGCATTGTTCAGATAGTTCAGTTAACTCCTACCCTTTGTTTGGCTTATGCTGGGTTGTGAAGAGAAATTTGAGCATGTGATCAGAACATTAGCACGGTGACGGATGCCTGAGTTTGCCTAATATTGGGGAGGCTAACTGGCCTCACATTCGGCATGCTAACATACCACATTTATCTACTCCGAGAGTTGATCTGGGGAGGCCTGGACATACTCTTAATTTGGATGTCCCTCTGGGCTCCATTGCTCATCTCCAGCAGGGAAAAAATGATGATAATGCTTTATGTGCCTCCCTATTCATGATAATGAAGGCACATGCCCCTCACAGGATATTATACAGTTCTTTGTGATGTAATTTTCCCTGCACCCTTTTTTTTTGGGGGGGGGGGGCAGGGTTGCTATATATTTTATTTTAATACTTTTATATGTTGTTTCTCCTGTTTCGATATCTTTTGCCTGTTTTATAAGTAAATTTGCTCTCTTTTGTAAGCTCCCCTGAGCCTCAAGTGGGGCAGCATATAAATCAAATAAATACATAAATAAAAATAATGGATAAAGTTTCCTTTTGAATTATCATTACTGAGTATCTGGCTACCTTCAGTTAAGTAGATGAAAGAGGCAGGGCATACCTCATAGAAATATTTGTTTCGACTATCTGTGAACTTAGACCAATTTGCCTGCATCTATTCTACAACATGTATATTTTTAGATCATTATAAGGGTAAGAAAACTGAAATTCTAGGGAACACCACCACACCTTCGGGGTGGGGGGTATGCAAAAAGTGAGTCATCAGTCTGATGTGACCCAGCCAGTTTCAGTGTGGAGTAAAGGTATAAGCTGCAATAACTGCTAAAATTGTGCTAGTCACTCGTATTCTTACTCACCTGTCATATGAACGGGCATATATTCTTCATTCTGTTCTTGAGTTACATAAATAATGGGCCAGAGAGTTTGGTGTACAACTACCTATATTAGGTAAAATACCATTAACATATGCCGCACTTGTGCTCTTGCCCCTGTTTTCACTGGCTAGATAGCAAGACAGGCTGCAACCAACTGATCTGGGCAGCTAATAAATTCTGGGGTGTGCTGGGGTTCTCAGCTGGTGGCAAGCCAAGGTGTGGGGCTCCTAGGCCATCTTCAGCTCCAAATACAGGGAAACTTTGAGAATAGAGGGGAAGCATGGAAGTGAAAGTCATGGCTGGAGCATGTACTACTCTGACTATGCTGGAATGCAGGTCCTTAGGAACAGTGGCCAGCTGGCACAAGTTAGAACAGTCCCCAGGATGGCACTACTCTGTCCTGAGAATCAGAGAACAGTTCCCTGGCAAGCATTTCCTCTCTACTACAGTGAACACAAAAGGAAGCCAAGTAAAGAACTGGGGACGTGAATGGTGGCAAAACTGCAAACTTTCCCCATGGAGAGAACATCTAACAGCAATCCCAGGAACCTCTGAGTGATCAAAGCTCTGCTTCTGCTTAAGTGAAATAGTTTTATGATTAAATTACTGGGCCGGGAATCAGTGGACCTGGTGATTCTCAACAAGGGTGTCACGGCACCCTGGGGTTCCTTGTGATCCTTTTAAGGGTGCCATGGGGTTGCATGTTAGGTGTGCAAACATGATTGACACAATAAATCCAGAGATTCCCAATAGGAATCCATAGTGTTAAAAACATCCTTCCCTTTTGTAGTTTTCTGAGTTCTTTACAACAGAAGAATTGCTTTTTATTTTACCTTAGTAAAAAAACAAGTGAAAATAAAGAGGTGGCATTTTTCTAGGGGGCCTGGCACCCTTCCAAGTCTATTCAGGGGTGCCTTGTGTCTAAAACAGTTGAGAATCACTGCTTTAGACAAATCAAAACTCCTCTGGGTACATCTACACACATGCTTTACTGCAGAGCTGACTAATTAGCTCCCCAGGAAAGTGTCACCATCTACATGTGCTCCCATATTAGGGCACAGTAAAATAACTAACTCCACTGTAGGATAGTACTGTCTGGGACAAGTACTATCCTACAACAGAGTCATTTAGTGCACCAAAATACACATGTAGACAGTGACCAGGGCTGGCTTGTGCATGAAGGTGCTAAAGTGCAGGGACTGCTTGCCAGCTACCCAACACTATAGCTCTCTCAAGCCCCAGCCAGCCCCTCTTCCATCCACTATCTCCATCTGGAGCCTGTGACTAACTCCCTAAGTCCTCTGCCAGCCCAGGGCTGCTCCACCTCAGTTCAAACAGCTGTGGTCCCAGGTGTATGTGAAGACGCAGCACTTGGGAGTAGCTGACTCTGGTGCAAACTGTGCTGGAGTTTATTGCTTTGTGATAATTGGATGTGTAGATGCACCTTCTGTGCCTCAGTTTCCAATTCTGTTAAATGGCACAATAACACTTACCTCTATCTGAGGCACATTGTGCTGAAATAATGCTTGCAAATCTCTTTGAGAGCTTTGGATGGAAGGTGTGAAACAGACTCAAATCAACATCGGTGTAGAGAACTTGACACAGGGACCATATAAACAGGCAATATGGCTACAATGTTCTAAGAGTGCTAGAGTTCAATGTAACATCCAAAAGACTAGAGCTACCCTGAAGTATACCCCTGCTACTAAGGAATGCTTCTAAAGTATCTGTATATCACAGAAAATGGATCCTGTGAAAATTCTACCCTGCTAGAAAAATCATAGTAATATCCCTTGGTCAATCAGGCAGTGAATACTGAGCAGAAAAGACCCTCTAATACAGTAGTTTCCAACAAGGGTTCTTATAGTGGGGTGGATGAGTAGGAAACACACATAATATTTTTATCTGTATGAGTTTATGCCTCTATCAGGAACAAACCAGCAACTTGTAGTAGGGAGAAGAGCAGAAATAACAGATGCTTCCTTTGCTCAGGGAATAAGAGGGGAGAGGGAGAGAATCCAGGCATGTGTGCAAACACACCTCTGCCCCTGCTGCATATAAGACACAGAGGGCATCTTTAAAGTGCCCTCCCACTGCACATGTACGTAGAGCGGCTCTGAGAGCTGCTCTAATTAAAGCACTTGCAGCTTCTAATGTATTCAGCATCCTGTGATTCAACTAAAGCTTGTTTGATGTACTTTAGTTAAAGTTCCCCCCACCACCATTTTGAAGCATGGGGACACTAAATATATGATGCAGATGCTGCTGGAGCTCAATAATTGGCATGCTCCAGAAGACTCAAGTAATCGAATCTGCTTCGATGTGCTATACTTACAGCATGTCGGAACAGAGTCCTCGCAAATCTACAGGCACCCAGAAACATGTTTTAACAAACCAAAATGAAACCCAATACAAATGACCAGCCAACCTGTAGAAACTGAAGATGGGCTGTACTTTGGTAATGTGCTTGCCCGTAAGGGCAGCACGCGCTCCATGGTTATCTCTGTGACGTTAATCTTCTCGGCTGTAGTTGATGTTCCTGTGACATTCTGTTCTGTCTGGTTCACTACATCTGTTGTCTGTGCAGAAACTTTGATATGCACATTCTTAGATTTATCATTAAACCCTGAAAATGAAAATATTGCTGGTGAGGCAGATGGCACCATTTATTACAAAAGTTTACATTATAGATTTTCATATTACAAGATCCAATTTTTATTTGCTTAAACTTTGGCAAACTTTGGCAAACTGTTTGGACTGAAGTTGGTTATGCCAGGCACTTGCCTCAGCTTGACATTTTTGGACATTTGACATTAAATGGTTTGGTTATTTCCCAGGAAAAAAGTCAAGAAAAAATATATCAGTTTACATATGTTAAGTGCGCCTATGTTTTGGGGCAGGGATTTGAAATCTTTGAGGATCTGATGCTAATGTCAGGGGTATGCCTTTCATCTGTACATTCTACCTACATTTGGCTGAGTTATCAACTAATACATATTTTTGTTTTTGCCTGCTCAGAGAAGCCTTGTTAGGTTTTGGGAACTAAGATTGCTATTGATGCTCACCTTTTTTCCTTTCCTCTCTATGAGGTAGAGTTTCCTCATCTATACCACGAACTGCCATTCCTCACTTGGGACTTCGGTAACTGGTGCTTTAACAATCTTTATTCAACCCAGAGTGATTCTCAGTAGTCTCTCCCTCTATCTTTAATAATTCCTTCACTAAGGGCAGGTAAAGAAGAATGCCTGAATAATTCAGAATTTACCTGGTAATCTCCTTCATCACCTTTCTTTAGAAGGTGCCCTCACCCAACTGGATCTCTTTCATGAGTCTGTGTTCCCCATTCAGGCCATAGCAGAAGCATTCACAACTTGGTCCCTATCAGATTTCAATGATTCTGCAAATTCTGCTAAAACCTTTCATCAGCAATCTCAGAATGTATGTAATGTAAACTTCTAATTCGCAACAGGTTGATCTGCTATATCACAACTGTTGTCCTTTTTCGGGGCCAGCACTGACAGTCATCTCTAAACATAGAGGGATTCACAGAGATGACTGTCAGTGCTGGCCCCGAAAAAGGCCTATGGTTGTGACACAGGACATTCTTAGACAGTCAAACAGGACATTTTTTTTCCCAGGATTTGCATCAACTACAATGGTTGTATGCTCTGTCTCCAGGAGACACACAGAGGGCCATCGATCCCTAGGATGAAATTAGCCCTAGAAAGGCTGCACTGGAAATACTTCATCTCTATGTTCATAAAATCAGACTTTGTCATCAACACGACATCAATGACAGAATAAAATGACATAGAAATCTTGACCATGAATATGGACAACATCTCAGTAACATCCATTTATAAGTCTCAATGGAAGCATGTTACCTTGTAAACCCAGGAAACATAAACAATGAAAAAGCATGTGTGATCATCGGTGGCTTTAATAGCCACAGCATCATATGGGGTTACAGTTAAAATGATGAGAATGGCAACTTGGTTGAGATGTGGGCTGAGGCATACCACCTGAGCCTGATCTACAATTCAAAGCTACCTGGGTGACTAGCCCCTGATGGAGATGGAGCTATAATCCTGACCTCGCCTTTGTTGATAGCAATATAGAAGTGCAAAAAAGACATTTTGGAACCCATTCCCCACACACAGCACAGCTCAATTGCTGTCAGTATCACAGTAGCCATAACTCCAAACATACCAATAAATAGTCATTGTCATTTTAAGAAAGCAGACTGGTGGGGCTTTCCTGAAAACCTTGACAAAGAAGTGACACACATCAAACTAGTCTCGGATAAGTATGACCTCTTCGTGAATGCACTGCGCAAATCTCTAAGAGGTATATAACTCAAGGATTCAGAACAGAGTATGTACCAGGGCTTACTCCCATACTAGAAGCTGAATACAAAAAATACCAGTAAATGCTTCAAAAAGATCCTTTCTCAGAAGAAGACACTACTGAGGCACGGACGGTCCTAACTAACAAGCTCCAAGAAGAAACGTAAGGGAAAAGGAGAGAATTGATTGAAGGAATAGATATGACCCACACTAGCAGGAAAACATGGTTAACTGTTCACAAGCTGAGTAACAACCCAAAGAAAGTACAGCAATACCATAACACCGCAGCCAATCAGATGGCTCACCAACTTCTGCTCAATGGTAAAGCTATGGAAAAACAGTCTAAAATATGGATTATGTGGCAAACTGATATGAAGGAAAATCATTTTAGCATGTCGTACACAATGGATGAACTTGAGGGCAGAATAAGTCATTTGAAGAATAGCAAAGCACCTGGACTTAATGACATATGCATGGAGCACATCAAATACTTTGGTCCTGCAACCAAGTTATGCGTATTATGCCTTTTTAACAATTGCTCATCAACCCTTGAATTACCTAAATTACAATGACAGGCCTGTGTAATATCTATATTAAATTCAGGGAAGGACGCCTCTGGCCCAAAGAACTTTAGGGCAGCATCACTTCTGTGCCATCTTTGTAAGCTTTAGCAAGGCCTTTTTCTCATTACCTTTCACGCCATATTGAACAGCATCTACTACCAGAACAAGCAGATTTAGATTAGGCAAGTCCTGCACTAGCCAAATACTAAACATCAGCTAACATATAGGGACACAGAGAGAAGTGACAATTTTGCCCGGTTTGGTCACTGAAAGCAGTTTATAGCCATGACCAAACACAAGTTCATGGCTGCAGGCATCTTAAAAAATGGCCAATTGAGTGAAATTCTGGACATTTCAAGACAGAACATCTTCTGTATCTTCTGTCTGCACTGCAAAAGGTGGATGCAAGAAAGGGATGATAACAGGTGTTTGGTTTGTAGACCTATCAGCAGCATATGACACAGTCAGACACCAAAACCTGATTGCCAAAGTCTACAGTATGATGCACAACGACAGCCTAGTATAGCCCATCCAATCTCTTCTAGAGAATAGACATTTTTATGTAGAACTGTGCAAGAAATGGAGCCACAGTATTTGACGACAAAATGACCACAGTATTTGACCACAGTATGAATATGAGCCGGCAGTGCGATGCTGTAGCCAGAAGGGCAAATAATACTCTGGCATGCATCAATAGATGCATTCCCGTGAAACCAAGGAGGTGATTCTTCCACTCTACTCAGCCCTGGTGAGGCCACAGCTGGAGTACTGTGTCCAGTTTTGGGCACCACACTTTAAAAAGGATGTGGACAAGCTTGAGAGAGTCCAAAAAAGAGCCACCAGTATGATCAGAGTCTTAAAAGGCAAGCCATACGAACAAAGGCTGAGGGATCTGGGACTTTTCAGCCTGAGGAAAAGAAGGCTGAGATGAGACCTGGTAGCAGCTTGCTGCTACACTCGTGGAGTACATCAAGGGCTCGGTGAGCAACTGTTCACCAGGGCACCCGAGAAGAAAACCAGAAGTAATGGCCACAAACTCCTGGAAGATTGATTCAGGCTCAGCATTAGGAAAAACTTCTTCACAGTCAGGGTGTCCAGATTGCGGAATAAGCCCCAGAGTCCCTCCAGAGATGGTGCAATCACCTACCCTGGAAGTCTTCAAGAGGAGACTAGACAGTCACATTGCTGGGGTCACCTGACCCCAGTTGTCTTTCCTGCTTGGTGCAGGAGGGTGGACCCGATGATCTTCCAAGGTCCCTTTTGCCCTTACAATCGATGAATCTATGATCCGCTGCAGGGTAGCAGGCAAGCACTGATCTTTTTTAGCACATATACGAATGAGCAACCCATACAGAGTAATATGAGGAGCTTCATACATGCTGATTATCTATGCATCACACCACAAGAGAAGGACTTTGCCACACTGTCAAGAAACAAACTGACATACTCACTGAGCAACTTCTTAGATTACTATAGTCAGAACCAGCTTCATGCCAACCCAACCAAGCTGCAGGTCACACCTTTTCACTTACACCATAGAGAATCCAAACAGAAATTAAACAATCTGGGATGGAATCCCACTGGGTAATCACCAGAACCCTGTGTACTTGGGGGTTACATCAGCCCAAACACTTGCCTTCAAAGCACATGTAGAGAAGACAAAAGGGAAAGTCGGCACCCACAACAACATACTTCAAAAGTTGGTCACCTCAAAGTGGGGAACTAACCCAGCTACATTACAAACAGGGTGGATAAAAATCAGTGACTGTTTTAAAAATGAAAAAAAATCGATTTTATGAGTTAAATTGGATTTTTTGATTTAATCTTTTTTGTTGATGTTAAGACGCTGTAAAAAAAACCCCTATATAAAGATGGTGTTAATTTAAGATAGGTTAAAGTTCAAAGATATTATCATGGAATGGGGATTATAACTTTTAATGATATAATATTTGAGACAATATATTCATGTAACATTTTTAGAAAAGTTTTATAAATAAGTGACAACAGGCCGTGGACTATATTAGGGGCCCAATTTTACAGTGGCTCCTCTATAGATTAGTAAAGATTAAAGAAACCCTCTCTACCCAATGGGACTCAGTGCTCAGTCTAGAAGAATCCCATTAAGCATCTATGTGGTACTTTCAGTTCTCAAACTGTGGATTTGTGCACAGGTAACATCCTTTTTAACAGCGGTATATGGAGATAAGAGAGAACAGAGCTGATTACCTATCCTTCAGCCCTATTGTCTCTCTGCAAGTATTTTAAGTTTCTCATGTTTACCTGGCTGAAATCATCTATTTATTTTTTGTTATAAACACATTTCACATTTATAACTAAAATAGTTAAAAATTCAAAAATACACACTTGTTTTGTTAAAATAATTATACATGTCTGCTGTTGAAGAAAAATATCTAAAATACATAAGCTAGTTGTTTTAGTTGAATAAAACAATTTAAATGTCTGTTGTTTTGGTGATGGTTGTTGTCCTCCTAATAAAGCACGGCAAAAATATCCCTCAAATACCCATGATTAATCTAGTGAATTGGAGATAGTTCACTCCCCAATGACTTCATAAGGCTTCAATTAGCTTAGGTAAATAAAATAAACAAATTATAATTCAGTTTTCTGATGTAGCTACAAAATTAAAATGAAAAAATATCAAAATAAACCACTGCTTTAAAATGTATAGCGTGTACCTTCTACAAATGAAACCTAAATCTGTTGCTGAGTTGTGAATGATATGTATTAAGGTTATATCAAACAAGAAAGCACTTTTTGTAGAAAACAATGATTAAATCAGGGTTCCTGACCAGTGATTTAAAGCAAATCCACCCTGATTATGAACTACAGCTATTGCCTTGTGTTACTCCACTGCAGAGTATGCATGTACAGTATAGGAATGATCAGTTCATGCCAAGGAAATAGACCCAGTTCTAAATGACAGCTGTCATGAAATAACAGGCTGGCTAAAGCCAACGCCAAGGGATAGCTTGTACTTACTGGCTGCTATTGTACTACCTGATATCAGAAGAAATGTAGCGAGTCAGAAAGAAAAAGTATGGAAGAATCCAGGCATTCATTCTATGTTCACACAGATATAATTATACGGCTTAAAATGCAGAAGAGTTTTATGACTAGTGTTGCGCCATTGGATATGATGGCTAACAGGGCAGGACTGAGGTTACGGAAAGAAAGACTCCATGCAATCAGGTGCTCTGAAATGGACCTGAAACCCCAGGAGGACTTTCCAAGAGAGGTGGATCTAGATTGACCACAACATGATGCCTGAATCGCCTGTGCAAGCAAACTGGAAGATCAAAAATAAACATCATCAAATGCAGCTACTCTAATGACAAATATATGCAAGTGCAGTGAAGTGCAGACTATGGAGCACATGGTCATTTGCCAACTCATTGGTGAGACCTGTACAAAGGAGGACCTTGCTGCAGCAATAGAAAGGGCCATCACTTGTGCATGGTTCTGGAAAAAACATCTAGTTTATGACAAGGACATGAGAAGGGGAAGGGGAAGGGGAAGGGGAAAGGGAATGAGAAGGAGAAGGAGAAGGCCTCTCCATCCTAAAATTCTCTCTTCTCCAAGTGTGGTGCTTCCACAGACTTTTCTTCCGGGCTGGTGACCAAACTGCAAACTGTATTCGCAATGCGGTGAATCTTCTTGAAGCTGGAACTGATACATCTTACATTTATTATTCACTGGATAAAATAGACACAGAGGAGTGAGGAAATGTCTGCCCCATTGAGAGCAAGGGATCAGGCTAAAACCCAGAGTTTCTTTCTCAAACAGCAAGTATCTCACTAAGCCACACACCTTCCAGCCTGGGCTCAGCCTCCCATTCTGGACACAGTTATCTTCCTCTTCTGGCTGCCCAGGAGGCCAGCTTCAAAAGGAGGGTGGAAGGTGAGGCTCAAAAACTAAATGAACAAGAACAAAAATAATGAACGTGAAGAAAGAGGCAGGATGGTTAATGAAGCTATGGGAGAGGAAACTGCCACAACCAAAGGAGAATAAAACATGCAGATTTCCACGTGCTCAAGCTGAGGAGGGCCAGAAAATTGAAATGCCAGAAATATGAGAACTAGAACATGAAATCCCAAGTCAAGCTGCAAGGACTCTTAACTCGATCAAGTAGGGAGTGACTGGAGAACAGTGACTGCAGTACCTATATTTAAGATGGGGAAAATAAATGTCTGGGCAACTTCAGGCCTATTAGTTTGATCTCAGTTATATGGAATCTTGAGAACAAATTTTTGAAAGAAAGGATAATTAAAGATATGGATATAAAGATAAGGGTGAAATGTTACAATCAGTTTACCAATTGTTTTAGACTAATCTGATATTTGAATAAGTGATTTTCTAGACAAAGGAAACACAGGAGATTTAATCTTTCTGGTCTTCTGTAAGAAGCATTTAATACTGCCCTCCCTGTGGAAGATTTTCAGGTAAGCTGAAGATGTTGGTTTGTAAAAAAAAGAACTGTAAGTTGAGTAAGGAACAAGCTAAAGAAGAGCAAAGAAAAGTACTAGGCGGGAGGGAATTCCTTAGGGCTCATTCTTGGAACTGATCTTGTTTAATATTTTCATTAATGACCTTGGCACAAAAACTAGGTCTGAGCTAATAAATTTGACTGATGTCACAAAATTGGGAAGCATCATTGATATATAAGATGACTGGGATATCATAGAGGAAGACTGCATGATATTCAAGTCTGGAGTAATTGAAATGGCATGGAATATAAAATGAAATATCATGGTAGGGACTAAAAACAAGGATTGGGGGCTTTTTTGGAAAAGCCTTTGCTGGATTTAAACAATCACAGGTGAGAACTTCCTATTTCTTGACTGCTTTGAAAAAATTGCCATGGTGAATACCAAGTAAAGTTGCCAAACATGCACATTTGCATGCATTATTCTACTCCTGGTGCTAGCAGTTTACGTAATGATGATAGACGTATGCGGTGGTAAGGGTGGGAGGTCATTGTTAGAATGTGCTTTGAGTGTGTGAGTTACCCCCAGGTATGAGAAATCTGAGGATAAGGGAAAATGTCATGTGGAATGAATGAGGCAGGGACGAGACATTTGCGAAGAGCTGACTTCAGAATTTCTGCATTATTTGAACATAGGTTTTGTCTGTAGTGTCTTGTGATTCCTAAACTCAAACAAAAAACACCACAAATCCTACCATGAAGAACCATAATGACACCCATGAAGATTTTTAAAAGGGCTGGAAGCTTCTGATCCATAGCACAGACTTCTATCATGTGAGCTTATTATAGTTAGTGATAATAGTTTCTTTTGCCCTCCCTGCATCTTCTCTCTCCATATTTCTCTCCATGATATAACCTATCCCTGGCCTTCATCTGTTCAATATAATTCAGGCAGCATTATCTTTCTCTTCCATGCTGCATGAATATCAGCAAGAAATTCTGAGAATATAGGAGAGAGAGTCTATCTTGTTCTGACACCATATTGCAGATCCTAGTGGACAAGAGGAACAACTGCTAGGTAAGTCCCTAGGATGGAGCATACCTAAGTAGGATCAAAACAGACTGCCCTTACCTTTTAAAGGCCAGGAGGCTTTGGGCTGCTCAGTCCTGTTCAATTAACTCTGCTACTATTATTGAGAAGTGTTGGATTTAAGCAGGGAAAAAAGCCCAGAAGTAATAGGCTGACAAGGAAAGGTGATAGATAGACAGGTTGCTTTTATTATGAGTAAAAGACTGACAGTTCACCAGCAGACTCTCTCTATGCCTGAAGAAGGATATTTGTGCCCAAAAGCTTGCAAAGAACATTTTTTCCACCTGTTTAGTTGGTCTAATAAAAGATATCACCTCTACCCAAAGAACCTTGTCTTGTTTCTTCTATGACACTGAAAGTCTTTATTTTATCTTGCTCACCTTTGTGCTTTACATTTTGAATGATCTTTCCCATCATTTGTTATCGGTGATCACTGATTTATAATTGCCAGATTCAGCCTTAGTACCTTTTTAATTATATGCATATTTCCCATCTTCCACAAAGTAGCTGATTTTAAAAGTGCATCATTTTGTTAGTAGCACAGCCAGTTACCATCCCACCACAGCCTTAATGACTCTGTTTTTTATAATTTTTTCAAGCACATCTCAGCTGCATAGGCAGTTCCTCATCTGCTAGCAGTTGGGCAAGTATCTCTCCAACCGCCTTAGCTGACACCAGGTCCCACCATCATTATGTCATACAGTGTTGCAGAACCTTCTTTTATTCACAATAAAAGCCATTTTTCAACAGAAATGCCGTTCACAGTTCTAGTACCTTCTGCTACATTTAGACACAACCATTCAGAATAAAATGGGTGGTTATTGGGTGAAGTTCTAGGGTGTCTCATAGTCTTTGCTGACTCATGATTTGTTCACTGGCATGCATCTCAAGTTAGATAGTGGAAGTTAAGAACACATTTCTTCTACTGAAAACATGGATGTGGTACTACTTGTCACTGTTGTTCAGGGGATGTGGAAAAGGAGGAGCAGGCTTGACTGGAATAAAGTGGAGTTGAGGCTGAGGCTGTGGCTGTGGGGGTGCTAAAGTTGCAGAAGCCAGAGATGAGAAGTAGCAGAGGGGCAGGAGATGTAGGAAGGAAGGGACAGAAAGGGAGCAGATGAGAAGCAGGTGGAGTATATAGGATCATTTATGCAATTAGTCAATCATTGGGTAACAATTAGGAATTATCCTTGCACCAAGGATCAGAACCCAGGATTGTCCTCTACCAGCTGAGTGCCCTCATCACTAGATGTCCTGCTGCTTATTTTCCTTTGGGTCACATGATTCTTGCATTTGTGGCTGCACAGCTACCCACCTTCAACAAGAGGGTTGAAACTGTGCCCCTTCCCTGCTTCATCAATAGGCTGGAGGTCAGAGCATTGGGAAAGGGGAAGTGTGGCTTAATCCCCTTTACCCAGATTTCCCACTTTCTGAGTGAGTGCTCTGACCTCTATGCTGCTAAGCAGAGGTAGATGGAGACATGCTGCTTCTGCTTTGTACTGAAATCAGTGCTGGTGATGTGAGCCAGGTGTGCTGAGTATGCATGCTGAATCAGGCCCGTTGGGGCAAAAGTAGAGCTTATGCATTTCCCTATTGCCATTATGGATTGCAACAGAGCAGTTAGGAATTAGGAGCTTTGCCACACAGACTGGATTGCTTCTGGACATGGGCGAAAGCCCAAGTTTAGGTGACTGGGGATCTTTGCAGTCAAAATACAGAGGTATAAGTGGTTTATGGCTGCTAGAGCAAAGTTGAGCAGAATCATTTTCGAAACCTAAGGTGACTAGTCTATTGTCCTGTTGGGCACCTAGTGTACTGATATAGATCTGAGCCTTTCTGCTTAAGTACCTGGCTTGTAAAATGGGTATAATAATGCCACTTCTTTTTTCAACGCAGAATTGGTAATATAAACCCCTTATCTGAAAAGCACTGAGGTGATGATTCCCCTAAAAAAAATCATGAAAAAAATCAGTCTGTATCTGCTGCAAGGATTGAACAATGCAGGTTAAAAGAGAGTGATGGTAACACACTAACTGAAGAAAATAAAAATGAATATCAAACTGCTTGTTAGGAGAGAAAGTACATGTGATCATATAATTAAATGATGATCTGCTAAGGTCCCTCCTGACCTAAACATCTATGACTCTATAAAGACTGCATAAGGGAACCTCAGAGCAGTCTCACTTCTGGGATTTGCAGACTTTTGCATGCTTGCCTTTGCAACCTTAATGCTCTTGTTGGATGTAATTTCAGATGCGCTGAACTGTAATAAAATGGTGTTGCATATTGTCATACTATTGATCTGAAAATCTATGTACAGTTATGTCATATTTTAGCACAGCTTACTCATGGCAATATCTCTTTGAAATATATGTGCACTATATAAGAAACATTACAAGCAGGCAGTAAATTAAACAGCAAGACAAGCAGCGTGTGGTAGATTTTATCTAGCACCTACACAGAGTTTCTATTTTGGTGAACGCCATTTCTAAAGTTAGGCAAAGGCTAGAAAGTATTTCCCATAAAAAAGTAATCGTTTGCATTGTGTAGTACTTTTTTCACCTGTAGATCTACCAACATAGTAGAGTTATCAGTGCTACGGAAACTCCTCAGCAAGCCGTAACAGATTAGCTAGAACTCAAGGCCTCTCATAATGTTAATCAAACATCCTTGCTGCATTTTACAAATGGCATAGTTAAGAAATAAGGCATATATGCCACATTTATCACTGCAGGACTGCAAAAATAAGCAGGTGCTTCTTGAAATATTTACATCCTGACATAAAAAACATAAATCAAATGCAACCAGCTTTGGCCACCAAGTCAAGTCAATGAAGCCTCAGGTTGTTTCATGCAGTAAAATAGGTATCCTGAAATGGTTTTGGGGTCAAAACTGTTTCAACAAAGATTCTTAGACAGACAGATGAAAAAAATTAAACAGCATCATCCAAACACGTAAGGTAAATGGTCTGATTGACTCCTCACACAATACATGAGCCGTTTTCACGTTCTTTTTTCCAGAAGTATTGGGAGCTGATGCAACATTTATGTGCCTTAGAGGTATTATTATAACTCCATTTGACAAGGGTAAAAAAGCCACTGAAAAATTGAAATTGGTCACTGGATCACAGTATAAAATTAATTTTTTCTGAAAATTTAATGTTTATTTTTGTCTCACAAGAGTGAAAATAAAATGGGTAGTTTGCAAAATGACACCTCACTTTTGGGTGGGGTGTGACTCTTCCATATTTCTAAGAGATTTCTTTTTATAGAAAATGACCACATTCATTTTTGAAGCTTTGTTCCTAGAGGTGCCATAGAAATTAGTTTTGCAAAATATCTTTATACTTTGCCATCCTGTTAAGTGATCAGCTGCATATTACTGATTAGCATGTTGATGGAGGTGTAAAATATGAAGTACACTTGTAACAACACATTAGACAACTTTAAGCAACTGAAATTTGTAGCTGACAAAAAGCAAATGAAAAGGGAAAAGTTACTCACCTGAGAGCAGTAGTAGAAGAGGAAGTATAATTTTGTATACCTTCATTTTTCTCTTTTATTTTAAACCACAGTGTGGAAAAAAAATACAACAAATAAAAATCTCCACTGTATTTCCTTTTCACAGTGAAAAAGATCGCTCTACCCTTAAGCAACAAGCTAAAATTCATTATCTCTCTCCTCCCACAGCTTCCTGAGGTTCTTATTGGTCTATAATGAAGCAACTGTAGAAGGTGCTAGCACACAGTACAGGGTGTCCAACTTTAGGAGTTTTGGATGTTTCAAAAATAAAATCCTCGCACATTACAAATGTGAACTGTGCAGGGTGTGTTCAAGGTATAAAACTACCAAATAAATGGTGAAGTCAACTCTCATGAAAAAAACAGTTTTTGAGTGGTGCAATTATCTAGTAATGCTGTCATGAAGATGGAATATACTTAATATTTATCTAATGATGGTATACAGAGATCCCAAAGCATTTTATAACTGTGCATATGTATCATAAACCTCACTTTGCAGATTGGAAAACAAGGGAGTGCAAGTGGTTTACTGAAGATCACACAGGAGAATTTCTCCAACCACATTCTCTTCTAAAATATTTAGTGTCCCAAGCAAATAAATCTTGTATAAAAATAATTGTTTATACCCTGAAAAGCCTTACTCATGTATAGAACCTGATATTACTGATCTAGCTATCTGTCCTGGTTCTCCTGTGGCTCCAATCATGGTAGTACCTAATTGCCTCCCCAGAATATTGCCTAGTTTTTCCAGATAAGTAAATTTAGATGCATCACTGCAGCCTGGCTGAGATTACTAGAGACCCAGAGTGAACCCTTAGCAAAGCAATTAGAATTTGCCATGGAAGGAAGTAGACTGCACCTTATGACAGCCAGTTCTCTGACACTGCAGAAACAATAGAACAGAAGTGACAGTGGACAGCTTCTGTATATGGTACATGGCAGATCAGGAAGGGTCAAGCAGCACAGCAGCAGATAGGGCAGAAAGCAGGGCAGGAAGCAGAAAGCAAAGCAGCAGATTTGACTGGGAGCACAGGACAGATCAGACAGAGGAAGATCTGAGTGGCCCCTGGGGAGGGTGCAGGGTTAATTTGTGGCACACCTACCAAAAAGTGGTCCCTACTGTGATAGAAAATCCAAAGTACAATAGGAAAAGAGACCTGAGGCAGAAAGGTATGGACTCCAAAGTTAAAGACCATAAAAAATCCAATAGAACTGCAAAGCCACAACCATGATTTGAAAAAAAAAAAAAAAAAAGGCAAAAGTAGTAATAGATTATATTCCTTTGCAAGAATTTGCAAGCACCAGAGCTAGGGGTGGACATTCCACATAAACTGGTTTAAGTGATCAGAAACTGGTTTAAACCTGTAACAGAACAGATGTTTAGTGCATGTAAACCAGTTTGAAAATGGCTGAAACCAATCTGAGATAAACTTGGCTGAATGTAGTATCAGACTTAACTGATTTGGGTCAAACTGGTTTATGCAATGTCTGTCCCAGATCCCTTACTGGTTTAAGTTAAACCAGACACCCCCAGCATCTCATCATGCTCTCTGGGCTGGGTGGGGCTCTCTGCTCCACAGGAGAGCTGGCCTCTCTCTCCCCTCTGCTTCCTGGCCAGAGTTCTGGTAGAGACTGAAGGTGTCTGCTTGGCTTCCCCCTGCTCCCCACCTCCTCTTCCCACTCCCTGCTAAGCAGGGATTGCCCCATCCCCTCTGCCTTACATAGACACCTCTCAGAATTTGCTAGTAGACCACATGCTGGCTACGGTCCGTGCTGTGGCAGATGGGAAAAATGCAGAATCAACAGGTAGCTGGTAATGCCCCTCTGTTGTTATCTTAATGGGGTGATAAACACTGCATTATCAATTTGCTGCTGATCTGGTCAAAAGTGGGAGGGAACCCCTCCCTAATCTGCACATCCTGCCAGGGCCTGGCTATACCCCCGCCTCAGCTTAGTACTGTGGAAGGGAAGGGAGGGCTGCTTTAGCACTGCCTGGCTTCTGTCCTGAGCCACTGCAGACATGTGCCTGCATTTCTGGGATGTCTGTACAATTACCATGTGATTTAACCTAGCCAGGTTAGACTAACCTGCAAAGATTGAAACAATTCAGGCTCAGGCTTTTTGAACATCTGTCTCTAGCCCAGCAGGGTAGGTGAGGAGATTGGCAGCAGCATCACTGGCTTAGATAAACTCTTCACAAGTGCAATGGACAGCATGGCAGACAAAGACAAATGGGCTTTCAGCCTGAAAGCAAATACAACCTTTTTTATTATTATTCTTTTAAGTTGGAAATGGGTACTAAAGCCAATATTATATCATAAACATTTATTTGAGCACTGAAAGAAAAGCCACAGGAAGCAAAAAGTAAATGGGTAAACCTCTGTGCTTTCACTGGAAAACACTAAATTAAATGTATAAGCAAATAAATTGTATAAGGTACAATTTGTAATAGTAAATGAATGTCAGTTGCTGTTTTGAGGTTGGTATGTGCACAGATATCTTACACAAGACACCAGCAAATGAGATGCATAGCAGATACCATCATAAACTGAGCATCAGAGTGCCCAAAGTAGAAAGGAAGGAACTTTGGCTTACTGATAATACCAAAGTGGGCCTGGTCACAAACTCCTGCAAGACCATTTCAGGCTGGACATAAGGAAGAATTTCTTTACTGTCCGAGCCCCCAAGGTCTGGAACAGTCTGCCAG
>NW_017728913.1:5523366-5564798 GCF_001723895.1 Crocodylus porosus
CAGGGGGCTGGACTCGATGATCTCCCAAGGTCCCTTCCAGCCCTAATGTCTATGAAATCTATGAAAACATTTCCCTGAAAATGCTGAGGAAAATACAGTTGTGTTATTACTGCTACATTTTTACACATCTTTTACATATAAAGTACACACACATTTTGTGTAGTGTGCATGTGCAAACTTTGGGATCTAATGAGTCAGTGCAAGGTAGCAAGTTTGGTATGTTCACCTTGTTGAAACTAATTCAGTACACTTTCAAATGTAGCATATTCATATCTCCATATGTGCTTGCACTCTACTACATCCTGGTGAATTTGTTGGTGGACTCATTTTCCTGGCTAGGCCTCTGCCATGAATCCCTCTGGTCAGTCCAAGCTCACAGGCTATGGTTTCAGTGTGCATCATTTCTATTTCTGTGTTCAGGCATGAAATGCTGACCAAGACTCTCTATATTTTCTTACATCCAATGGGAAATATCTATGGTAAAACAATCCGTGTGTGAGTTCAGAAGTGTTAGTTCTGAGGTGTTAATTTCTAAGGCATGTCTTATGTTTTGTTAGAGTTTCACAGAAAGCTATCAGGTCCTATCTAGCAAATCATTACTCATGGGATTAAAACATTATACAAAATTGTTAAAAAACAGTTCACTATTGTAGAACTGAGGATAGTAATACAAAACACTGAAAACATGGTGAACAGTAAGACTATTGAAATGGCAAACAGTAACTGAAAAAATATCTTTAATTTCTAGTCACAGATAGCGTGCTATAGTAGATTTTTAAGTTATAAAGGGGAATAGTATCCACACTTGAGGATAGGCTGCTGATCCAGGCTGACCTCAGTAAGCTGGGCTGATGAAAACCTGATGGCATTCAATATGGAGAAATGTAAGGTGCTCCACCTCTGAGAGGGAGTGGGGTGGGGGGAACCTGCATCACACTTATAGGCCCAGCAATGGTACACTTGCTAGCACCACAGCCAGAAGAGACTTGGGGCTCATGATTGACCATGAAATGAATATGAGCCACCAATGCGATACAAATGAACAAAACTCTGGCTTGCATCTACTGATGCATATTGAGCAAGACCCAGGATGTCATCCTCCCACTGTACTCAGCCTTGGTGAGAGTGCAGATGGAGCACTGCATCCAATTCTGGGCTCTACAATTCAGGAAGGATGTGGGAAGCTTGAAAGAGTCCAGAGGAGAGCCCACGTGCATGATCAGAGGGAAGGAGAACAGGCTTGTTGAAGAGAGGCTGATAGCCATGGGACTCTTCAGCCTGGATAAGCACATGCTCAGGGCTGACTTAGTTGCAGTCTATAAGTACATAAAGCGTCAGGATCTGTGGGAACACCTGTTCACCAGAGCACCCCAAGGGATGACAAGGTCCAACAGTCACGAACTCTTGCAAGACTGTTTCAGGCTGGATATAAGGAAAAACTTCTTTAGTGTCCAAGCCCCCGAGGCCTGGAATAGACTCCCCCGAGAAGCACCTACTCTGGACACTTCTGAGAAACATTTGGATGCTTATCTTGCTGGGAGCCTTTGACCCTAGGTGACTTCCTGCCCCTTGGGCAGGAGGCTGGACCCAGTGATCTTACGAGGTCCCTTCCAGCCCTAATGTCTATGAAATACAGTTAACTCTGTATGATTAATGTGTGTTAGGATTACCTACTTCAGTAAGAGCAAGTTCTGAAAGCCAGATCCAATAAAGGACTTTGGCTCTTACGAGTTAGTTGCTGCCTTGCCTGCCCCCCCTGCTCCCCGCAGCAGAATTCAGACACCATGAGGCATTCAGGCTCTCTGTACAGGACTTAAAAGAGAGTCAGGTCTTGGAAGAATGCTCAAAAACCTCCCACCTGCTAAGTTGTGATCCAGCTAGCTCTAGCTAATAGGAAATACTGAAAACCCAAGCAAGGATATATTGAAAGCCTGGTATCATCTAGAATTTAAGTGTCTAATGCAGGCCTGCAGGAAGGAGCCAGAGAATAGGCACCTAAGTCTATTTGCTCTTTTAGAGAATGAAGCATGGCTCACTCTTTCCATTTAAAACTTCTCCCCAGGGCTACTTCTAGACCTTATCCCATGGTGTCTAGCTACACAATACAAAGCAGTCCCACGAACAGGGGCCATAACCTAGGACTTCCTTCTCCTGGCTGAGTGCCCTAGCCTGCAGAGACTTTTGTTGCTCTCTCTGGTTTTATAAGTCTTTTTTTGTCTTCTCTGTCCCATTTCATGGCTTCACCAGGAAGGGTGGAAAGTGTTTCCCCACAAACCCAATCTATAATCTTCCCCACCAAAAAGGTGACATACTCCAAGATTACACCGTCATATTGATACTTTTACAGTCGTTATAACATAACCATGTCAGAAGTCCCCTTAGATCTACAAGAGTTCTTAAAAATTCCAAGTGTATATTGGAGATCATGCAGCCACCCAAACTTTTGGGGCTATGATTTTATTACAGTTATATAGGGAACGAGAGCAAAAAGGACGACTTTTCCGGTATGTTGGGAAAGGTATCATTGTGATATGAGATTATAGGAAATGTTCTCCAAGTTCATTTGAAAAAAAATAAAGTGTGCCAAGATTTTGTACATGTAAGCTCCTGTTTTGACCTGATAAATTCAATTTAGGAGGAGCCAAGAACAGTTACAGATTGTAGAATAGGAGAAAGCACATTAGTAGTTATTTTGCACCTCATTGAGTGTTATATGTAAAATATGCAACACTAAAATGCTTGCTTCTGCTAGTGCTTACTAATCAGGTGACTAATAAAGTAAAACTATGAGATAGCCACCATACCTTCATTAAGGCTACCCATAGCAATAAAAACTATCCCCAGTGTCTGCAATATCACATTTTTATATGTAGTAGGATTGGAATGTTGTATTTATATGTATAATTTCATAATAGATACATTCAGAGATGCATGGAAAAAGAGTGCAAAATTGCAAATGCTCATTAAAATTCTTATATAGAGCCTGATATAAATTCTCATAGAAATGTAGGACTAGAAGACTTTAGGAGGTCTTCTAGTCCAATCCCCTACTCTTAGAAGAATATGTTTCTGTATAATCCAGAATAACTATATGTGTACAGCTGACCTATGTGATACATTGCAAATTTCTTTATCAGGTAAAAACAGCAACTTTGCTGGGGCCAACCCTTAAGCGTGCATCTGTATTTTCTGAAGTACAACTGATAATCATTAGCTCAACTTTTTGTCTTCGTAGTCCTTGCATGGAGAGCATTTTCAGTAAACATTCTTCTTTCTCCTCTTTCTGCTACTGTTTTCAGAGCTGAGGTCCCAACTTCAAGAATCAAATGAAAAACACTTTAGCCATAATTTCCATTGGTGAGTATTGCTGTCAGAATAACAGTTCAATTTTTCAACTACTTTAATTGAAGTATTTTTTGTAGATATAAGGTAGCAGCTAAGAAATGAAGGTAAAAGGAAATAAGAAATACATTATCAACAATTTTTTATTTTACTTTATGGGTTTTATCCTTGCCTTTAGATAGGAACTGGGACACCTTGTTACAAGAAACTACTCCCATTAGGCACTACTTGCCTGCAAAGTATCCACAAATATAGTGAGTGTCCTCTATTCAGCCTTCATTTGCAGTCCACATCTGCTTATAAAATTATCTTTGCTGGCCATGGGTGGTAGCTTGGGAAAGATTTATAGTATTAAAATAAATGACAAATCATGTAGCATGCAAAAAAAATCTAGTTTGGCTCAAAAATGTGTTTTAGTGTTTTAAGGATATTACAGCTTGGACATTTCCTTTTTCTAAACCCAGAAAACATCTCATGATAAACAGTGAAAAGGGAAAACATAGCAATACTGAATGTATCCAAACACAGGGGATCAACTGCAAGTTTAAATAGAACAGAATAGAGTGCTTCAGTTACAGTTGTTAGCACATAGAAACCATGGCATTTATAAAGACCAAAATGACCTTGATATCCCTTGTTTCCTATAAGATACTCATGCCTTCTAATCCATGACTAAAATCTCCCACAGCAATGGGGAAATATGCAATTTATAATGAAATAAGTTTAAAAGGCTGTATGCCCCGCTTTCTGAACTTGATTTTACAATGGGCACTCGACCCACCAAGGAAGGAATAACCTTTTCATTGCATGGCCTCAGGGTCCTCAGGGCTCCAAGGTTTCACCACTGCAGCTTTTCAGACAGGTTCATGGGGAGCCGTGACCTGGAAACCTTAGCTAGGAGACTCAGAGCTTGGGAGCAAACTCTCCCAGCAGTTCCAGGGTCTTGATTCCCTTGCCAGAACAAATTTCATTTCAAAACTAAGCATTTAGGTTTCTGAATATAGTTTTAATTTGTTTTGCAGATAAGCTAATTTTTTAAATTCCAAATCAGAATGAAGACAACTTCCCAAAGCTTGAAATCCTAGATGAAATGGTTACTGTTTTCCACTCAGCCCTGCTCATAATTCTCCTTGAACATGGAGTAACAGAAAGACAAGTTATACAGTATTGTTGCTTCTAGCACACTACCATCAAAGAGCAATCTGAGTAAGAACATTTTAGACTGCAGGCATTGAAGCAAGTCGCTTAGTCATGTCTCTCTGAAAGTAAACAGATACCAAACATATCGTATTATAAATGGATTATGTTTATACTACAGGAATTTATAAGGATAGCTGTCATTAGTCTTGAATGTTAGGAAGGTCATTGCAAGTCTCTTATTTTAATAGAGACCATCATAGCAGTAACTGGTGTAATTTGATGTGCTCTGTTAAAAAAGTCAAGAAATGTGATGGGGGCCATTTTTCGATGAGAACTTCACTGGAACAGCTTCATTTCACAGAGTCCATCAGATATGAATAGAAATATTAGATGGGCAAGTGAAGGAGTCAGTACACGTGCTCTTTTGTCCCATGACGCACTGGAGATCCGCCGCTTCCGAGCAGACTCGATTAATCGATGTGAACTGCACTGTGCCATGTGAAGAGTATAAGCAGCAAAATGCACATTAGTGCACAGAAAATGGTGGCAGCGCTCTTTTGAACAAAAACACCTTCTATGCGTTTTAGTTCAAAAGCGAACTGCCGCCATTTTCTCAGTGCTGATGCTCATTTCACCACTTATACAACTGCAAGAGTTACAATGCCAGGAACTTTTCAAAGCGCCCAGCACTGCATTGCTTACATGTGTAAAAATGCCCTGAATGTCCATGAGTGAAGACTTGTTCCAAGAGGTGTAACATGGCCAGGAGCCTGGCCAGCTACCAAAACAGGGGCGGCAGCTACTTTGAGTTGCCCCCTCAACTATTGGTGTGATTACATGGCTGTGGCAGCAGCTGTTTTTTTCTGCACTCCTAAGTTGGCACCCAGAGCATCTGCCCCCATTGTTCCACTCTAGTTACACCACTTCTTGCTCCTATTAAATCAGTAGGAGGGTGCATTTACATGTGCTGTTAGCATGGAGGAATAAGCTCTGGCACATATTGCACTGGAGTTTATGGCTCCCTAGCACCATGTTTAAACATGTACCCAGAACTGCAGCATGTTGAGCAGAGCAGCCCCAGTTGGTGGGGGATAAGGACAGTCAGCCTGCCAGCCCCGAGCTACTCTGACACAGCTCAATGTGTTGTGGAGGGGCTGGCTGGGGTGCAAGGGTGCTCCAATGTAAGGCTATCCAGCAGGCAGCCCCCACACTGAAGCACTCTCATGCCTCACCTAGCCCCATCAGCATCTACACATGAGCTGCTGCACACTAAGAAATGTTGCT
Organism: Crocodylus porosus; assembly: GCF_001723895.1. Classification (NCBI taxonomy): domain Eukaryota; kingdom Metazoa; phylum Chordata; order Crocodylia; family Crocodylidae; genus Crocodylus; species Crocodylus porosus. The sequence continues at coordinate 5,529,133 of NW_017728913.1, forward strand.
GTAGGATAGTACATGTATTTACAAGTACTAACCTGTGGCAGACTTATTAGTTTCCTACAGCTTAATTGGGCTGCACATGTAGACATTGAGACTTTACTGGGGAGCTAATTAGGCAGCTCTGCAGTAAGCATTTCATATAGATGTGCCCAGAGTCCACCCTGATGCCTTGCCTAACAGAGGAAGCCAGACAAAGACAAGCCAGGTGCAACCAGCTCTGGGTCTAAGACCCAATTTTTTTTGGTTCAGTTTCAGTATTTTGTTCATAGTGGCAAAAACTAGCTCCTAAAACTCTCATTCCTCTCAAAGGACTCCTCTACTTCCCACCTGCCTCGCAGTGCTAACCTATTCAATTTATATTCCATCTACCTTTTGAAAAACTCATACCTTTTAAATTTGGGGAGGGGGGGGGAGTAATCATTGGGTGAGGAACATAGGCCACAAGTTAATCTACTTCCATCTTATATATAGGCCAGGATTGCCTGATGGAGGTCAGTCATCTGTAAAGTCAACTGAGCTGTATAGTTTACTGCCAGTTAAAGATATGGGCTACAGAATATAATGGCACTATCAGGAAGTGCAAAGGCCAAAAGTAAGTAAGCATTGTTATCTCACGATAGTCAGCTTTCTCCTTTCTCTTTCCATAGCCTCTTTCCTACTATTTTTCTTACCCTAAATGATTGTTTTTTGTCTAAAATTAGATTTTAAGCTCTTGGGAACATAAAGCTTTTCTCTTCATTTGTTTTCTATAGTGTCTGGCCCAGATATGTAGGCTCTAAAAATCAAATTACATGAATAACAAATGTTTCTGGCAGCAAATATGAGTAAATAGTATAAAAAAACTTTTAGGACATTATATAAGCACACTGTAGGGAATGCCTGAAGAGCAGAATTTTTTTCCATTGTCTTCAGTGACATATGAAGTCTTTAACTGTGTTTATGGGTTTTAAAGAATATATTTGGGAATAAATTCTGTAAGTTTTGACTTCTGCAGAATATTGTGAACAACAGGAAAACCCTAATTTATACCAAAATAAAATTCTCTGTGTTACCTGATGGTAAGCACTATCTTCACAAGCAAATATATGCTTATAATCCATTAGAAAGTTCTCACTGATGAATGTGAATCAACATTACTGGGACTGCTTTTTATTTTACAGTAGAGATTACTGTTTACTGTTGAATTACTGTTACTGTTAGCAACCGCATAAGAGCCACAGATTATTGAGAAGTCTTCCAAATCTGGTTTAATTCCAAGTAGCACACGATTCCAGTAGCAGTTTCTTGTATCCTATGTATGAGTTGCACAGCAAAACTGTAGTCACTCTGACTACTTCACATCAGCCATGCTAGAGATAGGAATGTATACATTAGCAAGAAAGGCAACAGGAAAATATCAAGGGCACTTGATTGACCCAAAAGGTAATGCAGCTACTTCTCCAGATTATCTTTTTTCAGATGTAAAAAAATACTTTAAAAAACTAATTTAATTCTTAACTGATTATAGGAATGTCCAATTATAGAATAATATTTTTTGAGCAGGCGTGAAATTGGGGTCTGGGATATGACATACTGAGAAATGTTCAGTGGACGCTTTCTGGACATTCAAGTGCCATACCAAAACATCAATTGGTTGAGGGTATTTTTTTGGCTAAGTTAAAAGAAATATCTCCAAAATCTGGAAAGGGAAACATATACCATAACTTGCTCCTCTTTTCATATTCATGAAAGAAATACTAGGTTGAAGCTGGCATTGGAATCCTTTGTTTATTAACAAATTCCTAGAAGTAAGTGTCTACTTTGTAGGCAAATGAGTGCAATTATCCCCTTGATATCCTAAGAATCTGCTTCAATTTTGACTCTTCCAAAGGTCAGCTTCCATCAAACAGGCATCAAAGAAAGATCTTGCACCGCTACCAACCTGAAGCGGGCACAAATCCATGTCACTTGGGAGAGACAACAGTGCCTTCAATCACCTAATCCAATTAGTTCCCTGTGGCAAAATGACCGGATGAAGTTCATGAAGCCTGATTGACAGTCTCTGTAACAAAATGAGATTTTTCAAAGAGACACAGGAGTCCCTTTTGGGCTGGTCACATAGGAAATAAATCAACATACGCATGAATATGGCTACGTGAATGGGATTTATGAAAGTGGTGGAAGAGTGTTTAAAGTGTTGCAGTACAACTCCAGAGGCTTGAGAGCAAGTCACACTATGGCATCGTTGCCTCCAGTTGACTCAGCTGTTGGTGGGAACATGATTATTTGGACTGAGGAGGTGAAGGTAGTCAGCCGTGATTCTAGTGACATGATTGCCTTGTGTCCAGAAACTAGCATGCCTTAACCATATCAGTGCAATAAGCCTCTTGCTCAGATGGACCCTGGACTGTACCTCATTGGAAGTGGTAGAATGCTCTCTAGTGGTGGTAAAAAGCGATTTTTTATTACTGAGAAAAGTGGCAGTGAGACAACTCAACTCTGAGACTGGTCTGTATGCAACAAAGTAATTCTGAGAGTTACCATGCTTTAAGAGGAAAGAGAGCATCCCCTTTTCTCCACTTTTGTGGACAGAACTCTTTTTAAAGTGCAACTGAAGGTGATTTTTATTATAGCAAGTAGTACTTAGAGTGCTCCAGCTGCCTCATAAAGGTCTTATATAGATTTCCCCCTATTGAGGCTTAAAAGTCTAAGGATAGCTATCCAGAGTTTCCTCAAGATCATTCCACTGAGAAAGCAGGATTTGCCCTACTATGGAACTCACAAAAGGGGTGGTCTCAGAAATAAATATGTCTTAGGACACTCACGGAGATGTCTACTTAGAAGTTATTTCTTTAAGTTTCCCTTTTCCCCTACTGTGTATGAGGATCATTCATGTGGGCAACTGTATCTTTCACAGATGTTTCACATTTGGAACTGGCTGTTGTGTTATGGAGAAATGTGTGCGTCTGCTACACAGTGCTGATAAGCCAGAACTCAGACAGTGAACGAAGCAGACCTCTGCTTCATACTTGCACACAGATCCCAGATTTTTAAATAATTATGTAAAAGCAGGAACATTTTTAATTACCTACAAAGGGAGAAATTTTGGAAGAGGTGGCTGAAGCCAAATATTTTTCTATGTTTGATGTGTCAGCAGGGTTTTGGCAGGTACCCTTAGAAAAACAGTTTCATGACCATAGGCTATGAGCAGATTTGGAGAGAACAAGAGCTGGTGGGCTAGAGCTAAACAAACAAAAGTGTTAGTTCTGTGTAACAGCAATAACACAATCAGGGAAAATTAGCACAGGAAGGCATCCAGGTAAATCAAAATAATGTTGAGGCCATCATCCATGTACCTGCCCCAACATACCAGGAAGAGAGAGAAAGATCCTTCAGATTGGTGAACCACGTAGCTAAAGTTGTACCGAACCTGGCTGCCTGAATCAGCTACCTGAGGGCTTCACTATGAAATAATAACCCATGGAGATGTGATGCAAATCTTCAGAAAGAGCTTGAGAAACTGAAGATGGTAACTACAGAGCAAGCTCTTTTACAACAGTACAGCTAATGGTACGATGGAAAGCAGTGGTTTATGCACCGTGAACACTAGCAAACACTGAGTGACAGTGGTCTCAAGAGAGAAGGAGCCTTTGGCTTTTCTGTCCATGGATATGAAAGGTTTTATGCCTGTGTTTATGGGAGGGCTGAGTTAGCTGGCACTGACCATGAAGCACTTATTACAGTATTGCCAACCCCACCATGTCAAAAATCATGAGACAAACTCTTAAAAATCAAGAGATAGGGAATGTAAAATGTGAGATGCTATTTTTGAAGTGTATGGGTGTGTGTTGCCTGTGAAGGTGTGAGGAGCTGTGCGTGTGAGGTTTGGAGCCCAGGGAGAGGGTGTTTCCATATGCCCTGGCAGGATGCAGGGTACTGTGGGTCAGTAGTGAGGGGCAGCAGCAGGTCTAGGGGGGCTGTGGTTGGGAGTGTGGGACAGACATACACATACATACACAATGATATGCACATGCACCCATGGCTCTGTTGTATGACTTGCCCCAGCTCTGGGCCCCATTCACCCCAGCTGCTGTTCTACTCCCTCCCTCACTGTGGGGGCTTGATCTGCACCCCTCACTCTTTCCCTTTCCCTCTGCCCCTTCCCCTCCACAAACTTACCAGCTTGGCTCTCTTTACATGCAAGAGAAGAAAAAATCCTGAGATTTGATCTCTCTATGAGGAGATCATGAGTCAGAGTTAATTTGACTTGGAAATCAGGAATCTCATGATTTTTTTCATAAGAGTTGGCATTACTGCTATTACCTTTGCCAAAGGGGGCCTGGCAAACACTCCCTCATAGGGTACCTATACACATGTCAAATATCTGCTCTGACATGTGCTAATTAGCACACATCAGAGCAGACTTGATGAACTGAGTCTGCTGGAGCATGTTAATTAGTGCACACTAGCAGCCTCCACATCACTTGTATTCAGTAACCCTGATAGAGGTGCTTTAGCATCCCTGTGGTTCAAAATCCCTGATAGGGGTGCTGTAACTAAAGCTTGTCAAATGAGTTTTAGTTACAGTGCCCCTGCACCATTTTGAAGTGCAGGACATTGAATACACGTGACGCTGTGGGCACTTTAATTAGAGTAGCGCTCGGAGCTGTTCTAATTAAAGCCCCTCTCCCACTCCACCTCAGAACACATGTAAGGATAGATGCATTAGATTTTCTTTTCAGCTACAAATGTATGATTTGCAAAGTGAATATAAATCTGGGAACTCTCACTATAAATGACATTATTTTTTAAGGCACCAAGATGATGATTCCTAATCAGGTGTTACTAATGCAGATGTTAAAAGAGTACATTAAGTCATTAGGGACTTGGAGAGGCATAAAGAGAAAGAAAAGGCAAATCAAAACACTCAGTCAGATTAGGGGTCCCAGAAGCAGCCACAGCTTCATGCAAATGATGCTGTGTATGTCTCCACACAGAAGCAGTGGCTTCTCAAGAGGTATCCCAGTAATTATATGAAGTTGTCACTCTAGACAGACATATAATACAGAGAAACAGAAGCAGTTTCATTGAAGGTATCACAGTTATACCAGTGTAAAACTGTCATACGTGGGAAGAGATTCAGATGTGGAAAGTCTTGTTGCACACTGGGGTAAAGGAGAGAAGCCTAATTCAAGCCATGTAGAACACAGCCATTTTACTTCAAAATGGGTATGAAACTTTTATGCCTTCTTGTGTCTTCTCAGCTGGACTTATGCCCCAGAAATTTTGCTTTGGATTCCACATTTCAAAGCAAAATTTAGTTTAAGCCAATTAGTTGGTCTGCTTTTCTAGGAAGATTCACTCATTTTTGTTGTTGCAATGTACTTGAATTGTATTATTACCCATGTTTGTAGGCTGATTATTTCCAGATATATGTCTGTTAAATTCAGAACTCCCAATTATGGATAGGGGCTTTGATGTACAAGACATGACAAGCAGATATAATAGAAAGATAATCTGTGCCTCAAAGATTATGAGTGTATGATCTAATGGGAGACAGCTCAATTTCTCATTCCTCTCACCCAAAATGATTGAATCCTCTTTAGTACCTACAGAGAGGGGAGGAGGTTGATTTGAAAGCTGGCCTAGGTTCACTCAAACCTAAGTCTGAAATTCAGTTTAAGTTGTTCTAAAGGTCTGCCAACTGGAGTAAACTTTCAGTAAACTGGTGCCAAATTGGGGTTTCAAAACAAAATCCCAAACCAGGTGAAAGTTTTGGCTTATGTAGCAAAAGTTTCCCACAGCTCTCATCCCTGTGATTGTCTTATAGGCTAGGGACAGACATTCAAAAAGCCTGAGCCTGAATTGATTCAGTCTTTGCAGGCTAGTGTAACCTGGCTAGTCTGAACTGGTTTGTAACCGCACAGACATCCCTTGTGGACTGAAAAAATGCAGGCACATGCCTGCAGTGGCTCAGGCTAAAAGCCGGGGGCTGCTTCCCTTCCACAGTGCTGACCTGAGAGGGACATGGCCAGGCCCAGGCAGGATGCTTTGATTAGGGAGGAGTTCTGTTCCCCCTTCCCTGGTCCCCCTCTTCTGACCAGCAAGGGAGCCAGTGGGGAGTTGATAACAGAGAACTGAGTTACACAGCAGGGAGTTACACAGGGAGTTGATAGCATTTATCAGCCCATCAACAAAACAAGAGTCTCTCTCATTAGTTCAAACTCTTCTTAAACAACTTTTTCCAAGGAAGGACTGGAGGAATATTATCAGCTACCTGTTGACTAGCTCCAAAAAGCCCTAAGCAGACACTGTCCTGTCTGTCTTTGTCCTGCCTCCCATAGCATAGACCCTGGCCAGCATGTAGTATGCTAGCTAATGCTGAAAGGCATCTGTATAAGGCAGAGGGGAGTGGGGAATCCCTGCTTGATCAGGGAGTGACAGGGAGAGGAGGGGCAGGAAGAAGCCAGGGAGACCCTGCTGTACCTGCAATCTCTGCCAGAGCTCCAGCCAGGGAGCAGAAGAATGGGGCCAGCCCTGCTGGGCTGGAGCAGAGAGTAGAGCTCCACCCAGGGCTGCAAGGCATCTGAGATGCTGGGGGAGTCTGGTTTAATTTAAACCAGGAAGGGGTCTGGGACAGACATTGCATAAACTGGTTTGACCCAAATCAGTTAAGTCTGACATTACATTCAACCAGGTTTATCTCAAACCAGTTTCAGCCATTTTCAAACTGGTTTATGTTCACTGGATGTCTGTTCTGTTACAGATTTAAACCAGTTTCTGATCATTTAAACTGGTTTATGTGTAATGTCTGTCCCTACCCATACTGACCCAGCTTCTCTCCGTTCATAAACTGCAAGTAGTAGGTTGTATTCAGTGCCGAGTCCAATTTGCCAAAGTAAGAACCTGTCAGATTTTTTTTGTATGCCTGTAATTCATGCCCAGACTGTTACATGCTCCATCCTCTCTGCTTTTTGTAATGGAGAATAACATTTAGCCCCTTGTGTTTTAGTTCTCTTGATCTATTGACCACACATTTTAAGGAGAGGCTGACAGCTAGCATGTCAGTTATTTTCAGATATCTGTTGCTGTCAAATTCAGAGCTCCCAAGAAAATAAACAAAGTGCAGGATTGCAAATATATGTGAAATCAGAGCTGTCATCACTCTCAAGGATTTTCCATTGTGCCTGCTGTACTGTTTCTAAGCTAAGATTTCCCAGATGTTTGGTAGGAATGTTTGAGGGGTGAAGGATATTTTCTCCTGTTAACTTCAGCACTCTTGGGTTTAACCTACTTATAATTGATTTTATTTAGATTTTGGTATTTATTCTACCATCCTTGTTTATTGCCATCATCACTTTAATCACAGTACAGTAATAGGAATGAGGTTTAGTAAGTGAAGGTATCTTGAATAGGCCCTGAAAGCCAGTGCTTGCAAATATTGAGGTATACTCAGCTATTCAGAATAAAGTAGCAGAAAAATGTGGCTATGGACAAATGTAATTTTTAGTTGCTTTAAAAAAGGAGGAGGAGCTTCTCAGGAATGTATAGTAGCTGTAACAATCTATTACATCTCCTCATCTGCAGTCACACAAATGAGCTAAATTGCCATAACTCTGACTCTGAATGAAGTATGGTTAAAGTTGAACTGGTTTCTTCTCCCCTCATACACCTGTATCACTACAGGAGCATGTAGATGTAATAGTTTTACTACAGCAGGGGGGTTTTGTGGTATCTTTATCATGCTGATTTATATCAGTATCTTTCCATATTTAGTATCTTTCAGTATATTTTCATATCTTTTTCTATAAAAGTATTTTTTTTTTTCATATAATTATGCCTATCTATACCCTTTGAAAGAGAGCTCTCTTGAGTGTCCCCTCTTGCCTTCCAATGCCAGGAAAACACTTGTGCTGTAGGTCATAAGCATCAGGTGCCCCCCTGCTTTGAACTGTGGTGAAACAGAGCTTTGGTTATTCTCCACAGAACATTCCTTTAGCTAACTAGAAGCTTCCTAATTGAAACGATCCACTTTTAATGATTTAAATAAGCCTTGTTTGTACTTTTTACATACAGACCCATTTATACTTTTTAGAAAGTAAAAGTACTGCAAGTCTGTACTTGTACAGACTCATTTGGACTTTTTTTTAGAAAGGATGCTACTCAGTTTAGATTGATTTCCACTTTAGAAAGGCTGATTCTCATTGGGTAGTATAATTTAGTACCTTTTTTTCTTAACCAGAAGGATATACTACATCTGTACACATTTATTTAAGCTGGCCAGCTACATCCTTAAGGTGGTTATTATGTACCAGAACATTTTCAATTTCTTAAACTTTTGCATTTTTATCATACTAAAAATGGTGACTGACCATTTCCTTATTTAGTAGGGACTGAATTTTATTTTCCTTCTTAACTGGACATTTCCTAGAGGTATACCTTGGAATTTTGACTATGCCTTTGTACTGCAAATGCATACATTCAGCATGCTCAGCACACCATACACTGGCTAGAAGTGAATGCACATACATGAGGGCAAGTCCCAAAAGAAACCGAGCCAGCCCCTCTTGTGTTTTAACCCTAACTGGTTAAAGCAGTTGCCTGGAAAGTGGAAAAAAACAGGTTTCAGACCCCAAGAAGGTCTGAGTCTTCTGTATCTCTTTGTCTTCTCAACATAGTATTCAAACCATCACACCACAGGTTAAGCAGTATTCAGAGCTCTCTCCTGCACTCATTTGGAAGCTCAGCAAATGCCCTTTGCATTGACCAGTCATTCAATAAAATGAATGGAGAGCAGTGTGGTAGAGAAGGATTTGCTCCACTGGGAGCAAGGCAATAGGTTAGAACCCAGGGCCCGCTCCTCTCCCTTCCTTCCTTTACTGAGCCACGCATGCTTCAGTTGGCTGTCTCTCTCCTGACTCCACATACATCTCTCTTGACTACACATGGGGTCAACTTCAAAAGGAGGGCTAGACAAGGTCCTAAATCATATCTAACCTTTGGCATGGTGATTAAAGCTTTATGCTGTAACTCAGAGGGTGTGTCTACATGAGACGTTCAGAGGGTGTGTCAACATATCCACATCTACAGATGCGGCCCTATTATGGTACATGAAACTACATGTAAATAGAAGTAGTAGCCTGCTCCAGAGTTTTTCCTGAGTAGCAGCACATGTGTAGAGGCTTCCCAGCTGGCTGGGCATAAGGATGCTTCAGATTGGGGGCTGCCTGCTGGCTAGCCCTGTGCTAAAGCACCTTAACACCTCAGCCAGTCCTACCACAGCACATTAAGCCCAGATGTAGCAGCCCTGAGCTGTTGCTAGCCAGGGCTGCTCTAAGTGGGCTCAATGTGCTGCACATGAATAAACTCTGGAGCAATATACTCTGGAGTTTTTTGTTCCCAGGTGCACATTCAGACCATGCACCCAGGAACAAAAAACTCCAAAGCAGTAAGCTCCAGAGTGTGCATTAATTGCACATGTAGACATGCCCAGTGACATGCAGGTTTAAGTCTTGTTAGCCAGAAGGATCTAGAACTAGGGTTTTTAGTTTCCTGGTGAGCTCCATAACAACTCAGCTATTCAGTTTAAAGCCTGGGTGGGCTGCCTTCTTCTTCTGGACTCTAACACCTGTTAGTCATGCATTTCTGGCCAGCTATGTTCTTGTGATTTAGGCATATTTATGTATCCACAGTGGGTGTGCATATTTGCCAAGACAGGCTATGCTTACATGCTTATTCATCCATACTTCAAAGGAATTAAAATTATTAACATTATGTCTGTTCACTCTAATTTAAACCTATGCTGATAGGAATAATAGTAATTATTTGGGCCTCTCATAGAGTGATGTTTAAGTTGCAGGTAGATAGCCAATAACAATCCAAATCCTTTTTGAACCCTGTGTGATTTTTACAGGAGACCATTTGCTTTCATGGATGGGAGGTTTCTTTGGAAGGATCCGTGAGAATCTACAGATCCTTTTTCGCTGAACATGAACTCCCTTCAAATGCCGTATTTCCTATGCCTTTCATGGCTCCAGCTAAGCCCTTCACTATGGAGAAAAGTAGGCAGAAACTCCTTGAGCTCATGCTTGGGAGAGATCTGATGAGTGTTTTAACTTCCATAGTTTCTTAAGAGTAAAACAGGGGCTTCAGAGTCAGAAACACCTTAAATTATAGTGTTTCTTTGAACCCATGGAAATACAAAGATCACAAAGGGATCACTAGGTCCAATTTCATGAGTATATCAAGAACTGTATTTGATATCATAGTAAAGGAAAAGCCTGCTCGGGTATTCCGTCTTAATGAAGACGGTGTTTATCTTCACAATGGATCTCGCTTATGTTTGAGTTATGATGTTATTTTGCCTTTCCTACTAAATTCACACATCAGCTGCAGGATGTTTAAAATGTTGCAGCTAGATTGCTTATGCTTACTGGCCATAACCACCAAATTACATCAGAAGTTGAGTCACATTGTCCAATATATAGATTTTAAGATAGCACTTATCCTTTGCTAAATGCTTGTAAATAGATGGGACCTGGTTTACAACATGAGCAGACTACATTTTGCCTCTTCTCCTTGTGTCTTCCCCCTTATCTCTTCTTCTTTCTGTCTCTATCTCTTCCTCACACGTACACATTATTCAGCAAGCTGAGGAGTTTGCTCCATCAGTAAATGTAATTTTAAATACTCTGAAGTTAGACCAGGGCTGTCCAACTTTCACAGCCCCCAAGGATCCTCCCTTCTGTGCATTCTTTGGTAGCAGGATGCGGACCCCTGGACTGTCCCCTACCATGCAGGAGAACAGCCACCAGGCCACATGCCACTTGTGGGCCACTAGCTGAACAGCCCTGAACTAAACTATTAACCTCTTAGGGCTACATCCAATAAAGGATTTAGGTATCTAACAGTTTGGCATAGCAGTGCCTATGTTCAGTGCCTAGGGAAAGTTAGGCACCTAAAAATGGTGATCCAAAAAAACCTGAGTGTTGATTGGTGAGCCAACTAACAGCTAATTGGAACTGCTGAGACTGTGGAAGAAGGAAGGTTTCTTAAGCCCTGCCTTCCCTCTAGTCTACCCTCCCCCCCTCCTGCTTTGAGCTCAGATACCTGAGTTAGGACTTCAAGAAAGATCCTCCATTTACTTGAAAGCCACAGCCTGGAATCCTCCCTTCAGGGCAAGCACCTGGATCCATTCATGGGAAAGAATGGAGCAGACTAGGTTAGTGTTTAAAGCACAGCTAAAGGCAGAGAGGTCATCGACCTTTTAAATAATGACTTATTAGCTAGAACACTCACCCAGAAAAGGAAAGTTATGCATTCACTATTCTCTTCAGATTTATAGGGTTCAAACCTATGTCTTTTATATTCCAGGAGAGAAGCCTAACTATCAAGCTGGAGGGTATACTTGGTAAAGCACTCTCCACCTTCCTGGAGCCCTTGTGCTGCAAAACAATTGAATTTCACCGGACCAGAGAGATAGCTGGAGCACAAGAGGGAGCATAAGTCTGTAGCTTAGGGATCATGGCACTTAGGAGCAGACAGTCTTTCATTCTGATCCCTGCTTCAAGAACTGTGTCCATGTTGTAGTCAATAACTGCCTAATGAAAAATACATGAACACAATCGATGCATATTTAATTCAGTATTAATACCTGTATGCATATAACATATATACATATGTACCACTTTTAGCATTGTTTGTCTTTTCAAAGCACAGCTTGATACATACCCGTTGAGGTTGTTAAACGTGATTTATGCATGATACGCACATGGCTAAACTAATATTAACAAGGGGAAAGTTCTTTTCATTACTTAAGTTTTCTGAAGTGTGGAGCCCCACTTGACAGGAAATGTTAGAAGCCTTTTAAAAGGGACTTAGAACATTCACATTGCTGAAGTGACTTTGGATGCCAGTATCTTTGCAGATGGCACACTTACCTCTTGTGCATGCCAGGGGTTTTGTGGGATCTGTAGTGGAACTGATTCAAGGGAGCATCTTTTCTTCAGTGAAACAATTTTGAAGGAAAAATTTGAACTGAGTTTTTCTCTTAGTTTGTCTCCTTTGGAAGAGACATCTTTGCCTTGTAGTAAGTGGTACTATGCTGCTGAGAGTGTTCACATGCCTAAAATATGAGTTCTTGACCACTGAAGATATTTTTACAAGAGAAGATACTTAGCCTCCCACCAGAGCCCACCCAGTGCCCTGGATAAATTCCAACTGGCTGATGATAATGTTGGCTACTTAAATGTCTTGTGTAAATTCAATGACATCTTCAACTAGAACAGTGTTGCTCAGTACTGACCATCATACAGTGTTGCTCTATATTTCCACTTCAGGCATGGGTCCCCTTCAGTGACTGGAGATATTATTCTGGGTTATAATTTTGGTGAACACAGTAGGATTCTTGGATGTAAGAGACAATGTCAATGCCTAATCTATTACCAGTTGCAATTGTCAGGGTGTGGCAACTTATTTTGAAGTTTCCTGATTTTTCATTTTCATGAAAGAAGTCATTTTCTATATTTTTGTAATCAACACGTATCTTTCTCATAAAACATGCAAAACAACCCCCCTTTCTTCTTCCTAGTTATCCACAACAGCAAAATTAAACCAAGCAGATATGATCTGTATAATGAAGTTTTCCTCCTTGCTAAGATCAAGGTTCTATGTAGTAGTTAATGTAGATTACATGTAAAATATTCTGAGATTAAAGGTTTTGTATTAGGAGTTGTAGCACTGTAATCAGAAAAAGGTTATGTTATGATATGTGATATCTTTTATATGACCAACTAAGCAGTTGGAAAAATTGTTCTTTGTAAGCTTTCAGGCACAAACATCCTTCTTCAGGCATAGGGAGAGTCTGGTGGTGTTTTGTGTGCTCTCCTGGGTGGAATAGAAACCATTTTCAACTGCAAGTGTGCATTTTTCAATATGCAAATCTCATTTTAATGAGGAGAACTGTGGAAGACACTCCAAACTAGTATTCTCTCCATTGAACACTAGAGGTCAGCAATGACACATATACGATTGAAGGAGTTGGGTTTAGTGATCTTAAGTGTTAGAGGCAGAGGTTTCAACCTCTTCCCAGTTTGATTTAGGCTGTTCCTGGAAGCCCTTTGGCTTCTCGCTTTTAAGAAGAGTGAAAAACTCATACTATTCCTTTCAAGCATTAGGTGTCTAAAATATAGGGATATATATGTAGTTGAAAGAATGGGGATTTCATGAAAAATGTGATTTGCCCTGCTGCTGCTTCAGAGCTGGTTGGCTGATGTCTGCTCTTTTTGAGTAATGTTGTTGAGACAGAACCACAGAACACCCAGCAGAAACACATGTTGTTTCAAATGAAACAGCATGGCCCGTTTCAAGAAGGAAACAGTGTTCCTTTGCTGGTTCCATGTGTGAGAGATTCAGTGAAGCAAAACAGTCAAGAACACCGGTTTCATTTTTTTTTTTAGTAAGAGAACATACTATCTTTGAATACATTTATGATTTTGCATTTCTAATACTAATGCTAATGACAACATTTCTCTGTCCCCAGGAATGTGGAGAGCCAGATAACATTCAGAAACCAATGTTTCACATGTCAGAAGACAAAACTCTGGAAAACACTACATCCATCTCTTAATTATGAAAGATGGAACTATTTAGAGAAATTGATTTATACTTACCACATTAATGATTACATTTAACAATGGATTAATCTGTGTGTAAAATCAGTTATGTGACTAATTTAGCTGTAAAAACAGAGTAGGCTTTTTAGAAATTATTAATTCTATAGAAATATACAGCTGGTGAACTGCATAAAAATATTATGGTACTTGGGTGTTATAAGTAGGATTAGACAACTAACAAAACATGTTCTCAAACCTGAAAGATATTCCTAAGTATATACTCAAGCTTTGCTTTGTCACAAGATTTTGCAACACTTGGACACTGACCTTATACAATACTAAAATTTTGGTATACCCCATAAGCCCTAAATAGTCAAGAAAGTAGCACTGCCACACAGATTTTATTCATGCTTATTTTCATCATGTGGCCTCCTTCTGACTTTGAACTTCATTTCACGTTGAGGTGTAGTACATCAGATTTTTTAAGTTATGCAAACTTAAAAATGAAATCAGCCGGATAGGCAACAGAAATCTTACCCTTGAAAGAAGTAAAAGCAACTGGACAAAGTAAGTTATGTATTTTCACTACTTTGTTTAAAGTAGTACATTGCTATACTTAAAACACTTCAAATCAGTGTGTTATTTATGATGCTGTAAACATATAGGAAAGCATGAAAGTCACATTTTCCATTGCATTCAAGGAGACAAACTCAAAATTACAGCTATTGGAAATCTGTTTTATGATTTGTGTGAAAGGTATAGTTAAATGCAAGGCTATAGGCTGCAGCCTACAATATCCTAAACCCTGCAAGTCCTAGATAGTTGTTAACTGAAAAAAAATTGGGTTATATTCACTGGCATGCTCAGATTTCTTTACACCACTCTGCAGAGCAACTGGAGTGTACTTGTGAATATGGCTTACTACATACAATACATTTGCATATTAGTGAGACTAAAGTAGAGACAAGAGAATGAATGAAGAATATCAGTTTTATAAAATTCTATGTAGTCTGATCAAATATTATCCAGTGTTAAAAAGTACCCTGAGAAAGAAGGAAAAGGCTGTCAAGGAACTAGTTATACCTCCTTGATAGTCAGGGTTAAAACAAGACACTGGGCTTTGGTTTGCATTTAGAGTATGTTATGGACAGACAGTCATTTGAAGCACTCTAAATCCCACTGCACTTGGAAACTCTTTAAATTCAGAGCTCTTCATCTCTATATAGATATGTAGTAACCCTCCCTCCCCAAGCCTCTGGAGTGTTTCAAGAAACCTTGAAGGCATGCAACCTCTGGTCTCCAGAGATTCTTGAGGATAGCTGAGCATACAGGAGACTGTTTATTAGCTGTCTGCTAGGGCTGTGTGAAGCTTCAGTAGCCGATTTGATTCAAAGGAGATTTGGCCCAATTTGGGGACCAAATCTCTGAATCCAAATCAAATTGGGAGACCAGTTAAAAGCTCCAAATTGATTCAAAGCATTCAAATCAATTTGGAAAAAGATTCGGAAAAGATTTGGTGGTTCAGCCGTAGACTGAACAGGTAGCTGACACAGCTGACTCCATGTGGTAAGTCTGTTGGGGTTGGGGAAAGAGGGAGGGAAGGGGCATGGAGGAGGGAGGGCTTGGGGCTGGGGCTGGGGCTGAGACAAGCTGCCTAGCTGGGGTGGGGGGTGTGGAATTTGGGAGAGGGGTGGGGGACATGGGATGCAGGCACAGCAGCACTCGGAGTGGGGGCTCTGCCCTGCTGCTGCTTGCTCAGCCAGGACTGGGGAGGCAAGGGGGGAATGGGATTTGGGGGCAGCTTGCTCTGGGTGAAAGGGGGCAAGCAGTAGCAAAGCATAACCCCTGCTCCAGGCACTGCACAGGAGGAGGTGGGATGTGGGATGCGGGTGCAGCAGCAGTGGGAGCGGGGGCTATGCCCTGCTACCGCTTGCTCCATTCCACTCAGAGCAAGCTACGCTTGCATCCCACCCTGACTGGGCATGTGGCAGCAGGGCAGAGCTCCCCCTCGGAGTGCTGCTGTGCCCGCATCCCGCGCCCCTCTCCGCCCCCCTCTCTGAGTTCCATGCCCTCTGCCCTGGCTGGGCAGCTTGTCCCAGACCCAATCCCTTCCTCCTCCATGCTTCTTCCCTTCCCCAACCCCAGCAGACTTACCAGCTGGAGGCAGCTGTGTCAGGTGCCTGTTTAGTTTATGGCTGAATCTCTGAAGTGGTGCCAAATCTTTTGGATCTGATTTGACCTAATCAAATCGGGACAGTGATTCGAATCTCCAAATTGAATCACTGTCCTCTGAATCTGAATCCAAAATAAATACTTGCCACTTTGCATAGGCCTACTGTCTGCCCTACCTCCTTGTGGTACAGGGAAGAATGGAGCATTTTGGGACATCAAAGGATCAAGCAACCCACTGTCATGCTGTATGTGCTCATTTCATGAAGTACTTCAAAAAGAAGTACTTCAAAGAAGTTTCACTGTTTTTGAGGGTCACTTATGAAGCACTTGGGCTATTTTTGTAGTGCTTCCTGAGGTGTGACTGTCTACACCCTTGCTGTCTGTAATGCTTCCTAGGCACTTAGAGTGCTTCAAACACCATGTCTGTCCATGGCCTTAGTGGTTCTTTTAAATTCTTCCAAATGGTCCCCCTAAGGACAGTGCATCATCTAAAACATGATGTGCTCTGACTGCCACTGCCTTGCCTCAAATATATGCCAAGACAAAGTACTCTGAAGGTTGGTATGAGATCCATCCATCAGCAGAATGCTTCCTGTGCCAAGGGAATTTACAGCTGAGAAAACCTGGTTGCTTTCTGCTCCTTGGTGCATTTATATGAGCCGTTTACCGCAGAGCTCCTAATTAGCTCTGCAGTAAACATTTGAGCATTTATACATGCAGCCCTATTAGGCTGCAGTAAACTAATAAACTCTGCCACAGTGAATACGAGTACTATCCTGAAGCAGAGTTCTTTAGTGTACAGGAACACACTTGTAGACACTGATGGCGCTGGGTGGGACATGAGGGTGCTTCAGTGCAGGGGCTGCCTCCTGGCTAGTCCTGCAGTGGAGTACACTCGTGCTGCAGCCAGCCCCTCTGCAGCATATTGAGCCAGGTTGGAGCAGCCCTGGGCTGACCCCCCCAGATCCCCTGCCAGCCAGGGCTGCTCCAACCTGGCTCAATGTGCTGTGATCCCTGGCACATTTTCAAACCTTGTGCCCAGAAGCAATAAACTTGAATGCGATATGCACCAGAGTTTATTTCTCTTTGCTAATAGCACATATGCTACTAGCACATGGGTTTTTTTTTTTAAAGTGCCAGGAGTTGGGGTGGGCAGAACAGCCATGTGGGGGGAGGGAGGTGGGAGAGCAGGAGGTGGTTGGGGGGGCTTGTGGCAGAGCCTCCCACACAGCACGGGGCAGTGGGAGGCAGCGGGATCACCCCCCTTACCTGGCAGCAGCCAGTGAATGGGGGCTTTTTCTTAAAGAGCTGGGGCTGGGTGGGGCAGCCATAGTGGGGCTGAGAAAGCGGGCAGGAGCTGGAGCCTGGCAGGGGTCCCCCTATTGTTTCCTTCAGCCTCCCCTCTCCTGCCCGCTACTTACCAGCATGGAGTCCGGGTCCAGCTCCCTGCAGCACTGAGCAGGGACTGCCTGAATCACCGAAGCTCTCCAAATCTTTTGTGAATCAATTTGGAGAGCTTCTAATTGATTTGGACCTTTTAATTGGTCTCCTGATACAATTCAGATTCAGAGATTCAGTCACTGAATCAGGCTGAATCTCCTCTGAATCAAATCAGCACCTGAAGCTTCACATAGACCTACTTGTCAGCACAGAACAGAACCACGTACATCAGCTTCTATCAAGTACTGTTATCAAGGCAGAAGTCCAGACTATTGACTAATTGCTAGAGATGGCGTAGCTGCTACGCAGTATTGAAAATTAATATATGACAGGGAGAATAGAGCACTGAATTCATGGCCACCCACTTAAAAAAAGAGTCTGGCAACAGGGGTGTTATTCTTGTTTTATTGGCGATCAGAGGACTGCTGGTAGACTCGGTCCTAAATTAATGCATTTTTCTGACCCAGAGCTCTTTTATGTGGTTCTGCAATGGAAAAAGGGCTGTGAAATTTGTCACAGAGTTCTAACTGGTTAATCTGTTAGAATTTTTGATGGGAATAAATTAGAATTATTAATCAGACATGGCTGTCTGGACAAGCTCTTGGTACAGAAACTCTTGATACAGAGCCACAGTGGAATCATTCTTTCCATCCATTCCAAATAATCAGGGCACAATAGAAGGGCAACAAATATCAGAAGAGATTCCAAGCCATATATACATTCCAAGTGTCTATACATCCAAGCCATCAATACAGCAGTTCACAGACAAGCCAGGAAGTTTTTGGAAAATGTTGGGGACAGAATTCTGGAGCAAGTGTTGGAGAGGCTAACTAGGGGCCATGCTCTCCTTGATCTGCTGTTCACAAAAGAGAAGAATTGGTGGGGAGTATAGTAGTGGATGGCAACTTGGGCAGCAGCAACCATGAGATGATTTGAGTTCAGGATCCTGAGGAAAGGAAGGAGAGCAGCAGAGTAAGGACTGTGGACTTAAGAAAAGCAGACTTTGACTCACTCACAGAACTGATTGGCAGGATCCCCTGGGAGGCCCACCTGAGTGGGAAAGGATCCAGAAGAGCTGGCTGTATTGTAAAGAAACCTTACTGTGGGAGCAGGAACAAACCATCCTGATGCATAGGAAGACTAGCAAGTATGGCAGAAGACCAGCTTTTCTTAGCAGGCAACTCTTTAGTGAGCTAACACAAAAAAGGAAGCTTACAAGAAGTGGAAATGTGGACAACTAACCAGGGAGGAATATAAAAGTATTGCTTGGGCATACATGAATGAAATCTGGAATGCCAAAGCACAACTGGAGTTGTAGTTAGCAAGGGACATGAAGGGTAACAAGAAGGGCTTCTACAGATTTGTCAGCAACAAGAGGAAGATCAGGGAAAGTATGTATCGCTTGCTAAGTGGGGGTGTGTAACAGGGAACCCTAACCCTGTTACTAGAAGCCAGGTCGAGGCTTCAGAAAGACCCCCAAAGAAAGAAAAGAGAGGGGAGTGTGTAACAGGGAACCCTAGCCCTGTCACCAAAAGACAGGTTCACCCTTTTAAGGCCAGAACTTTCTGGGCATGGAATGCTGGTAAGGAGGGGGTTAAATCCTGAGCCTGGCCAGCTAGTCAGCAGACTATAAATACCCTGTGGAGAGCAGCAGCAAGGGTCAGCAGCTAAGGGGTAAGGAGTGCATCCTAGAGCTCCAGGGAGAGGCCTGGTGAGCGGTCCAAAGGCTGGAAGAGGGGACTACGGAAGTCCTGAGAGACAGCAGCTGCCCAAGAAGCCGACAATGGGGATCAGAAGCATGAATCTGGTGAAAATATAAGCTGGCATGCAGCTTTCTTTGATCACATTTTTTTTTTTTTACCAGGGGAGGCAGTTATTGCCCATGGACAGGACTATCCATATTTATTGAATAATTCTGGTGGTTTGGGTGGAGCTATTAGGGAAAAGAGGAGGCCTCATTTTGGGGGCCTACTGCAGGGTGGGGACACCAGCACCGGCAAAGGCATGACTTCTTGGGGTACATAGGCCCCGGCGCCAGTGGGGGTGCACTGACCCCGGCGCCAGAAGACACAACCTTAAAAGGCTGGGGTGTTCTGGTGCACCTGACATGCAACTGTATTTTTTTTTTTTTTTGGGACTAAGCAAAGCCATTCCCAGGCCTTGAGCTTGCACCAGCCCAGTTGTGGGGTCAGTGGCTAGACCTCTGGGCCAGGGAGATCAGGCTCCAGACTGGAGCAGGAAAGAGGGCCATGAGTTTTAAGAGAATGAAAAAGGGCTAGAGCCTCGGAATCAAACCCTGTTTAATGGGTTTACATGGGGAGGTCTAGCTAGAGAAAGACCAGGGTCAAGGCCTGTGAAGGCAAAAGACCCCAACATATGAAATACAATAGGCAGTCTCCTGCTTTCAAGAATAACAACATAATAATTTCCATCAAGACGTGGCAGATGAGTAAAGGACTCAAGAAACCTTAACAGAGACTCTAAGGGTGCCCCACATAGGGCACAGATAATAGGGAAGATGGTGTTGGGGAAAGTAACCTGTTACAGGGATGCAACCTGAAATACTCAATACCTTTTTCACCTCAGTCTTCAAAGGCAAGGTCAGCTTTCAGACTACTGCACCTGGCAGTACAGTTTGGACCAGAGGTAAGCTGTCAGTACTAGTGAAAGAATGGGATTGGGACTATTTAGAAAATTGGCCATGTATAAGTCTATGGGGCCAGACATGATGCACCCAAGGGTGCTGAGAGAGTTGGCTGATGTGATTGCAGAGTCACTGACCATTACCTCTGAAAATTTGTGATTGGGAGAGATCCCAGATGATTGGAAAAGGGGAAATATAATGCTCACCTTTTTAAGAAAGGGAACAAGGAGGATCTGGGAAACTACAGAGCAGTCTGCCTCACTTCAGTCACTGGAAGGGTCATGAAGCAAGTCCTCATGGAATCCAATTCTAAGCACTTGAAGGCAGGGATGACAAGTAGGGTGCATGCAGGTGCATGTGCGCCCCCTGAGTGTGGCGGTGCAGCCCATACAAAAAGTCACTGCTGATACTGTTGGTGTCTCCATGTACCAGCTTTCCTCCCCCCATCCCCCTAAAAATGAGCTTTAGTTCATGTGACCCTGGCAGCATTTTTAAGCATGGGGATGTTGATGTATGAGATGTGGGAGGCTGCTGGAGCACAGTCATTTCCATGTTCCACCAGACTCAATTAACAACCAGTTGGAGTAAAAGGGAGACCCGTGTGCCGGGACTTGAACCCACGCACACAAATCCACGCCTTTACAGCCAGATCCTTGCCCACCTGTGGACACCAAGACTCTATGGGCACCACCCAACACCATGACAGAATCCATTCCATCCTCCTCTGGTACCCAACCCCATGCACAGACATGAGTCATGGAGAAGAAAGATCTCATTGCCCTCTGGGGCAAGCAGGCTGCTCAGGAGCAGCTCCACAGTAGGCTCCACAACAGGGAGGTGATCTAGCAGATTGCCAAACATATGTTAGTCCAGGGCCACAACAGGGACTGGATGTGGCACAGGACAAAATCAAAGTGGATAAGGAACCAATTCAGACACACGTGTAATGCCAACCAGACTTCCAGTGGCAGAAAGCACACCGTGTCCTTCTATGAGGAACTGTTCCATTTTTTCCCAACCAATAGGGCTGTTACTACCCCATGCACTTCTGGCACCACCAGGGAGGAAGCGCAGCCACCAGCAGGAGGCCTTCAGTGGCAGGTGACATAGGAGGGCCCTGGGGAGACAGGGATTGGATGCTCAGGAGCTGTTCCCCAGAGACCCTGAAGCACAAGTACTTCTGTTGCTGGTCCCAGAGGTCACCAGGGTTTCTGGGTTGTTGGTGCCAGTCCCCAGTGATACAGGGGAAACAGAGCCAAGGGTGCAGTGGAATTGGACTTCAGCTCCCTTGATGTCTAGCAGGTATGCGAGTACATGGGCCCCACTGCAGAGAATCCAAGAGACAGCTCTAACAGCACACTCATGCAGAACATGGACCCCAATGCCATGCTGTCCTCTTGCAGCCAGGCCTGGGACAAGAGCCCATTCCTGCTCCTCCCCAACCCCTGACCCTCTGATTCAGGGGTCTTCAGGGCAAACACACATGCAGAGATATGCTATTTCCTGTGCCGGGTCAAAGGTGCCTTGCTCTTGCTCCTTTGATGTCTCAGAGCCCCTCTCACTGGTGCTGACACTTCCCACTAGATCTCCTGGTCTCTATGTGGGTTGTGGCAGAGGACCAGCTCCAAACCTCCTCCTAATCCCAGTGCTGATTCTGAGACCAACTGATGAGATATCACTGCCCAGGAAAGTATGGCTCAACACCACACTGCACAGACATAATGGGGACCCAAGCACTGAGGTATGTTCACCCCTGGTGGTAGTGACTAATGATGGAGTGCATCCAAAGACAGCAGGCAAGTGTGGTAACAGGGCAATGCTGCCCCACTAGGTCCAAGCCCTCTGAAGGAGATTGTCTCCAGAAGGTGCCTTTTGGGTCTATTTCCCCTCACCCCACCATGGGACACGTGGCCTCTACAGAGTGTCCCCACAGTCAGAACCCAATACCAGGCCATCATGGCTAAAAAACCCCAAAAGCAAAGAGGATTACGGGCAGTGTTACGTCCGAATCCTGCTCACATAAAGTTTAGGGTTAAAGATGCTATCTGCTCCATTTTTTTGTTTAACTCTGGGTATGCCCCCACTCTCTCCTTTCCTCTGGCACAGACAAATGCCTTGGCATTTCACACTTCATCAGTCAATATGTGGGAAGATAAATCTGTATTAGTCACACTTCCCTCATCTCTCAAGGCCATCCCCTGTTGCTGGGAATAGTGGACCACTGCCCCCCTCCCCCAAAAGCTGGAGCAAAATCAGGCCTGTCCTGCCTCCCCTAACACCATGTCAGGAGCTGTAGCAGTCCACCCTCATCCCCACCCCAACCTCAGCAAGGGTCAAAAACACCCCCTTCTTCCCTGCCCACCCCAACCTCCCATGTAACCCTCACCCCTCTGTTGGTTGCTCTTTGGCAGGACCCTAATTTTGGGGCTGGGCCCACCACTCACTCTGAAGGCAGGTGACTACCTGGCCCTGCATCCTCCAGTGTGACTTGCATCATGGTAGGTTGTATTGACCGTACTTTCTGTTAACCTCTGGAGGTTTTTATCAAGTACAAATGCAGTGCATTTGGTGGACTTGTTCTCACTGGTTGTTATGCATCTCAAACTCCACCACATAGTTTAATATTGCTAGAGTGTTTCTTCCTTAGGAGAAGTATAGGAGTAGAATACAAAGGGGCTATGGATCAGAACTGTGAAGAAACTAAAGCTGTTTTGCTGAGAATAAACAATGACAGTATTTAGATATCTGTATGAGAGTAAGGGACACAACAGGAAAAATATAGTCATTTACATAACACACCTTTATGATGGTTTAGTAAACAGTATACAAACAAGCAAAGAACAAGTTTGTGAAACAAACAAAAGAAAATGTATGATCTCTGGTCTGTGAGCAATGGTCTCTAGTTCTGGTTCTCACCCTTCAATGTCCCTCTCCATCAATGATGCTCATCATTATACTATGAATTGTGGAACCGGTTGTATTCTACCTATTAAGCACATAGGTCCATTCGTATTTCACCCTGCTTGAGTCCATGAAAACCTGTTGAATACAAAAAGGGGTTGGTCTTCCTTCCCCTTGCTGCTTTCTTTGATTCAGTCTTAAGGGTAAGATGCTGGTGTATTACAAAAGCAGATGCACTGATGGATTGTCAGGGGCATGAGAATAAAGCAGTACCTTCCCCACCCCATCTTTCTGTCATCTTCCCATTTATGTGGTTCTGTCAAGACTTTCTTTGTTTAGAAAAGAAGGTTGAGAGAGTTTGTTTATGGTTTTGCATAGTTTAGCTAGGTCTCTATTACAGAAACGGCTGTGTTT
Source organism: Crocodylus porosus (assembly GCF_001723895.1). Lineage (NCBI taxonomy): Eukaryota > Metazoa > Chordata > Crocodylia > Crocodylidae > Crocodylus > Crocodylus porosus. Next base: position 5,552,293 of record NW_017728913.1, read on the forward strand.
GTAATTACTGGAGCCCCATCACTTCAACCATGGTTGAACACAGTTTACAGGACATGGTCAAATAATAGTCAGCACCTGATGTGGAAAGCATGAGCAGTCCTGTCAGAATGAGGGATGAGCACATTTTTTGGAATGGATGTCGAACATGGCAGATACTGGCCATCAGTGAACCACCTGTTTCCCACTCTCTTAGATTTTTATTCAGTGCTTGTGGTATCTAAGTGTAAATACTGACATTGGGCTTCAGTTACAGCAGCTCTGCCCCATTATACCCCGACACTGTTTTGTAGAGTTGACACAGCCAGGCAGCTTTGCATATGGATAGTTGTAAAAAAAAAAATCGTATGTGAATTTTGTGCAGTTGGAGAAGTGCCTCTGTTTATCCACAGAAAAGATAAAGCACACAGTTCCCCACTTTGCCTTACTCCAAACCTGAAGTTTCAGGCATCTTACCAACCTGGGCCATGATTCAACAAAATACAAAAACATGTAACCAAATCCAATTGATTTAAATGGGTTTTATAAACATGCTTAAAGTAGCATTAGGTTCAGAATTAAGCTTCTTTTCAGAGATTTGAAGTTATTTCTGGACTTTCTCTTCCATCTTACTAAACTTGCTACTTTGAGGTTGTTTTGCATTACATATAGTATAGCACAGTCCTTATACAGGGTGCACACTGCTATTAGATTCTTCATTTGGTACAAAGAATGCTTATCAAGATAGCAAGTCAATGAACTGTCCTTCAAAAGGATAAGTAGACATAACCCAAACACTATGTGAGCACCATCAAAGCTTCAGCAATTTTTCAAGGGTGTATCTGTTTTGATCAGAGAAGTGAAAAATTTTGTATGGTACTATGATCCTGAAAAGTGAACACATGCAGAATTCTCATTGACTATAATATGAGTTATGAACACAAAGGCTAGGTACAGACATTCAAAAAGCCCATGGTAGAATCCATCTAAGTTGCACGGTTTTCTGTAAGTGGTGTAGATTAAATTGGTAGTGAAGAGAACACACATTCATGCTTTGGGGGGGTGTAAATCTTAGACCAGGGTTAAACTAGTCCGTGTGTGCTGAACTTCTGATGGGTTATGGGTATAGACCGGTTTTGTATGCCAAACTTCTGTTCTGTTACAGGTACAGACTGGTTTCCAGTTACTTATACTGCTACAAGTGTAATGTCTGTACTTGGCCAAAAGGCTTTGTAGAATAGGAGTTTTAGTAATACAGCATCCTTAATAAAATTCTCTATGTTATTGGTTTAATCTGTTGCCTAATGAAAAAAAACCCCTCTGGTCATAGCACAATGAAGAGATAATGCACCTTCATTAACTTAAGTGATTAAGTGCAAAGCCCAACTCCCCTAAAACACTTTCATAATATTAAAACAAATGGAAAACTTGTCACTGATCCAGATGATGTACAGTAGGGTGGGGTGGCAGGAACAGCTGCCCCAGGTGCTGACTTGAGGGGGGAGAACTACTGTCACTGCTGCTGCATAATCGTGGCAGCAGCATGAAGGCAGTTGGAAGTCACAGCATCTCTGATGCTGAATAACATTTAGTAATTCCAAAAGTTATACCTACCTGACCTGTCTATACTCCCAGTGATTTGGATTAACTTAGATATAAAATCTCTCTATGATGTCAAAAATCAAGATTAATTTTATCAGGAAGAGAAAGGCAGGGATTTCCTTATACAAAAGTTGATATTTAAAAATGATGCTGCTATTGCACTAAAGCAGGAAGAGTGTCCATGAATATGTCTCATGCTCTAAAGTACTTTGGTGAAGTGGATACAATTTCCTCAGGAGGTGAATTTAGGTTTGTCAGATTATTAAAATCTTTGCATAACCCAGTGGTGAACTGGAATGTTAGCCTATCATAATCTGAACATAATTGAGAGAGAGAGTGCTTAGTCACCACGACTTTTATGTCCCAGCCAGGAGGTCAAGGTTTATTCAGAGATACTTTAATGTCTACCCATTACTCTTTTTCTTAAGTAGCCAAGTGCCTCTCCCTTTTCTGGGAAAAGTACTCCGTCAGTCCTGGTTAACATGGAGCCTGGGATTCAGCCTTTAATATTAAAATCAGGATGGCACTGAGTAAAGATTTTTGGTGAGAGGGTGATACTTATTCATGTTGCAGGGTAGGTATTGACTTTTTAACTCAGGTTATTTTTTTCTCAAACTCATCTTTCATATCAATAAATAAAAATCACAAAGGAAAATAACATGTTTTCTTATTAGACTGCAAAAAAAAAATCTCTATTTAGTGGTATCTGTTTCCAATTTGTCTTTAAGGAAAGGAGGCCAAATAGCTTTTCCTCCTCCTTCCAGAATGCAGCCAAGCTGTAGTCCAACCTGGGTGCACCCACACACGCTTACCACCATGTGCATTCTAGTCCTGCTTCTAGTCAATAAATTTGAGTAGCTTGTATAGTATTCTGAGTCAGCAGCCCACAAGGCAGGTTCAACCAGTACCTTTGCCTCACTCACTGTTCTCAGCAGACCACCAAGGCTCTAGTTTGTATTTTTAAACCTGGGTTAAATTGTGGCATAACCACAAGCCATTGTATGCTATTAACAGTGAGGCTCCAATGAATGACTGACAAACAAAATCTTAGCACACTGAGAGTGCTTCTCCCAGTAGTAAACACATGTTATTAATTAAACGATTCTAACAACTGGAAGCTTTTTCTTGATTGACAAGACTATTTTATACTAAATAAGCTAAACAAACAGCCTGTTGGTTTTTTTAAAATCTTTGTTAGAAGAATGCTTTTCAACAAAACACAGAAGTATTTTATGGTTTCAAATTCTGAAATGAGTCTTTCATATCCAGCCTTTTATCCTAATGTAATATTTCCCTGGCCACTAGCTGCAGGGATTCAATACCCAAATGCTTTATGAACACAGAAGACTAAAAATGCAAAGGGGCGGTGTATTTTTCTTTAAAGATCTTTTGAAGGCACAGAAGGGTAGGACAGATCCATGATTCCTGACTTCCTCTGCTTAACACGCAAGTAGATCATGATGTGAATTTCTGCAGACTAAGAACCTTTTGGTGTCAGCTACCCAAAACTTTATTTACCGGCCTGGACTGAACTCAGCTGTTTGGCATGCAGTGGCATGGAACAGATGGGTTTGTTCATATCTAGATGTAAGTATTTTTTTCTTCACAAGAGGTATTTGTTAAGAATGGGGCTACCTATAAAATATAGTTTTGCTATACTTTTTCTTATATTAAGGACATTACCCAAATCCAGTACAATATCTTGAATGCTACAAATCATGCCTCATGTCATTTCTGCAACACTCAAACTTGGCCTGTAGAATTCTGATTTGACTTTGTAAGACACCGACATGGCACTTGGAATCTCAAATAGATCCAGTGGTGGCAGTTCTGGATTCCTTCTCAACGTGCTTCCAACGACAAATCTTGTTGTGCAGGGTTAAGTAGGAGCTATCTTAGATCCTAGGTAACTTTTGCATGACAGGGCTTCGGAGAGCTCAGATACCTGAAGGTGAAATTGTATTTGGGCCTAAGTGTACAACATTGCTTTGGATAGGTGAGGAGGGGGCAAGGTGAGAGGCCTGATGAAGGACGATGGGCAATGTCCTTGAACAGGATTACAGGAAAACCCATCACTAGCTGTAGACAGGTATGAAAAAAAGCAGTATCACTATTTTCCCTTTCCACCATTTAGCGTGAAAAAAGAAAGGACATCTCCAAAGCTCCTGACGAACTTCCAATCAGCTACACCACTTCTCTGCTTTGGGGAGAGACCAACAAAAGAACTAGATCTTTTTAGTCCAAGTGGACACGAAAAGTTGGAGTCTGAGATTTCATGGAGACAGTTCTGAAGGTCCTTAAGCTTTCAGTGCAGGTAGATGCCTCGGCTCCCTGCCATTGCTTCCACGATGTGTGCCCTTTCTGATAGTGACTCATTCTATCCACAGTGCTGAAAAATAGCTAAGGGGAAGTCACTGCTACCTCTGCCAGCAATGATTTAGGATAAAAAATGCTGTGATCTGGTGGCCTGCAAAGGACACATGTATTGAACATGAAACTTAGAAAGCCTTTCCCCCAAGTCCACCTATTTTGGGAGAAGAGAATATCTACATCAGAATAGGGGTGTGGTGGGGAGCTGTACTCATACAGGTAGGGCAGTTCCACACACCTCCAACTTCATTCACTTCCACCATTGCCTCTTCATGTAGCCCTGAGTGCTGTAGTCCTGGCACATCTTAAACTATAGCATGGACTAACATAAACCAGGAAACTTCAGAACCCGCAGTCATTTGTCAGGTTGGTTCTGAGTGTATCTGTTCAGCTGCCTGATCTCAATTTATCCTTGTCAATGTAAACAGTACAAATGCTCATTTGTCCATGAAATTAGTGAGCCTAACAAATTCAGCTTCTGTACAAGAAAAGAAACAAAGATGAAGCTGGTGGTAATCTGAGAGGGCAGCCTTAGTAGCATAAGTGGTAATTTCATAATACATTGGTGTATGGCTCTCCCCGCGCTTTCAGCCATCTTCTGCTCTCAATTACACTTTTGTAAACTCATGGTAACTCCATTCTTGACAGCAGAGTTACTCAACATTTGAAGTAGTGTGACTGAGATTAGGAGCTGGTATTGTACAGCCATGTGTTCTTTTGCACTGTGTTAACACTTAGAAGAAGGAAGTCATGCAAAAATGTCATTGCCTTAAAGATCAGCCAGGCTATGCTGCTGTTCTTGTATGTTTTTAAGAAGTTTTCACTGGATTTTTTTCCCTGTAGATGTAGTTTAGACATAAAAAAGTCTCTTTTCTTTTTTTGCTGTAGAAAATATTTGTGCCATGAGATCCACTGCTGCCACCCATTGACAGAATTAGACAGTAGAAGTAGGGGAGAGACCTGTATCATATACAGAGTCGGCATGTGAGTGTGACCCACCCCACTGGAGTCACTGGTATTCAAAAAATACTCCTGAGCTTGGATATTTTCCCAAGTGGTAGCCCATGCTGAGCTGTTCAGATTGTACCATTTTGAATTCCAATTTGGCAAACTTCTTTTTTGTTTTCCATTTACACCCTCTTAGGCCACATCCACACAAGTGCGGACATTTGATTCCCTGGAGACAACTACCAGTGGGACACCTTGTTCCACTGCTAGTTGTCCCCGGGGAATGCTTGTGCCACGTGCCCTCTGGCACATGGCAGGTTACTCTGGGTGGGGTAGGAGAGGCTGGGGCCAGCACTGGGCTGGCCCAAGCATCCTTACCTGGGGTCTTGAGGACGTCCTCGGGCTACAGTGGTAGTAATCCTGCTGCTTGGATCCTGGCCAGCGGCTGGTGCTTGGCTTCAGCCGACTAGGCTCCAGTTTTGAGCAGTGAGGAGTGCCCCCTCATATGCCACTCCCCTTCTTTTTTGCATAGGTTTTTTTTTTTACCCCTGGATATGCAGTGGTGAAAGAAAACCCCTGTGCTGCTCCCTCGCAGCTCGGAGGACAGCTGAACATGCAGTATGTGGTGCTGCAGACTTGTCTGGAGTGCCACATACCACACTGCCACGCTCACCTGGATACGGCCTTAGAATTTAACTTCCAGTTCTCTCAACTGTTCAAGGCTCTGTAATGGGGCAGAGAAATGACTGGGGAGGGAGGGAATGCAGAAAGTTGCAATCAGGGCAGTGGGGTAAGGGGTGGAGGAAGATTTCCTTTCAGACTGTATCTTCAGTTTCCTCTCAAGTCTCATAAGAGAAACAGCTTCCCTGACCTACCAGCTGCTGCTGAAGGCTATATTAATTAATTTGACTGTGACACCTACTATAGAGTCCTTCACCCACTCCTGCCCTCTATCCTTCCTGTGCATGATGTGAATGAAACACTCTTTCTGCAGCTTTCAAGAAGTGACCAAATGTGGGAGCCATCAGCCCTGCTGCTGCAGTGCTCCATCTTCCCTTGCCCACCCGTCCCCTGTGGATTTTGGTGCCTGGGACTCTTTCCTCTCAAGAAGTGAACAACCCCCCTCCAAACTGGCAGCACTTCTATACTTCTGTTTCTCTCATTGTCAGTATAGCAGCATCCTACACCTCCACTGGGCAGATGAAGCATGACAAGAGAATAGAAAATAATGTGGTCTTAAACTGCTTTGAAAACAATTTTGAATTCAGCAGGGAATTTAGTCGGGATACTTCCACATCCTTCAGAGCATGGCATTTCTGAAACAGGGTAACACCCACGCAAGTAAGCCCTAGCAATTAACAGAATTGTTTTAAACCTTAAACTTGTTGAAAGTAGCTTCAAAGGGATTAATGGCTTAAATGCATTAGTATAAATGTTGATACTAATTTTCATTATTATATATTGGGCAACAGGCAAAAAGTAATCTGAGATGTTCCTGACTAGGGATTGTTGCCTCCCAAAGAATAAGGACAAAGAAGGGGAGAGAATATGAAGTCTAATTCTTTTTTTCTGCAACCGGGCCTGATTCTCTCATCATAAAGCACTGACAAATGCCATTTATGCCAGTTTAACACACTTGTATTCTGTGACAGGAGCATTGAATTGGGCCCCTGGGATGCTATATAGTTTGTTTTGCTGTGTAAACAGCAGGATGTAATCTAGAAAGTCAGGAACACCGATGAAACAGGCAATTTGCAGCATACTAAGTAATGGGATAAAAAGCTGTGAGTGAGACATGAAAAACAAATAGTTACAACGTGCTTGGAACAGAGTCTGGATTTATCAAAAGTATATGTAAGAAATCAGATGGACAAATTATAATACAGTACAACTATTCCTTTTTTAAGGATACAGCAAAGGAAAGAATTAAGGCATGAGAAACCACTTGTTGATTATTTATTTATTCTAGTTTATAGTACAGAAAAAATATGGCTTTCAGCTGGATTCTGTTTTTGAGTATAGGTACAATTCATGGACCCATTGAAGCTACTGGAAGGTTTTTTTAATTCCATTAAATTAATTGGGCTTTGGATCAATTTTCATAACAATAGTTTACTCGTGCGTATGTCTAATTATTGTTATTGTGAATGCAAATGTTGGTTGAAACCTCTCCCTATATGTATAGGGACATAATTTATGGAGGACAGTGTAAATCCCTTTGTTTGAAAATGTAATTCTCATTATTTAAGAAAATCCTCAAATCTTAATGTAAACAACTAAATAGTGTGATTACAATAAGTTTTAAAATAACTTCTCAAGTCTTCTGTTCAGTTCTGACATGCAGATATGAAACATGCAATCATTTAAAAATCTAGCAAAGTTCATTGATCAAACAAAATATTTTATAAATCCATGTTGATTAACAATGTTTGTGTTTAAGCAAAGTTTTCAACAACACACAAACACTAAAATAGTTTTGTTGGTCCCATGGTGCTCATTGTTTATGGCATTCAGTATATAGAATGCCTTCCCGCCCTTCCATTTATAAATAATGTTTTCCTGATAGTTGTTTTTTTATTCTTTCTCACAAGCCAGCATACCATTCTAGCTTTGTAGGTTCTAGATAACAATATTTTAAAACTGTATTTTACTGATTAGCTTGAGTATCCTGGGTTCTATTTCTACCTCTGACAGTGACTTGCTGACTGACCTCGGACAAGTCCATATCTCATCGCTTCATTCATATGTAAAATAGAACTTACCTACAAGAGTAGCTGTGATAGGAAAGGGATTTTGTCTTCTTTCTACACATATCCAGTTTTCCATGTCAAGTGATGAGAATTTCTTTCACCCACATGCTCAACTTCTGTGTGGACTCCCCCAAAACAAAAAGGGATTAAGAGCTGTTGAAAGCAGTGGTTAAGAACAGACTGGATGCCCATTCTGGCTCCTGATTATAAGATGCCATCCTCTCAGGATGAGACAACCTGCTAGTCGGAGGCTGCATCTACACAAGACACTTTATTGTGCAATAGACTAATCTCAGGCACAGTAAAGCATCACTGTCTACATGTACATGGGATTTACTGTGCAGTAAATTAGGGTAATGTGCTATTTGCTAGTACTAACAAATACAGGTACTAGATTAATGGTGCATTAGTTACTATGTAGTAACACATGTGTGGATGCTGACTGGGAGCAAATTACTCCCAGTCAGCCTAGGCAGCAGAGGGCAAGGGCAGGGAACTATCCGTGGTTCCAATGTTGCTGCTCAGCTCCCAGCTCTGCCCGTGCATCTCTTTTGTGCCTCCCCCCTCCACCCCATCACTCGCCTTTCCTGGTGCTGCATACCCCTATCCTTGGGCACAGGGCATCACTCCATGCCAGTACTGCCAAGCTAAGCTGTTATCCCAAGCTTCACACAGCTGGGAGCTTTGCCTTTCTCCCAGCCAGTTCCCTTCCCACTCCCTGGAACCCAAGCCTGACCCCTGTGCCCCTGCCAGCCTGGGGCTGGCACCCATGGGACCCTGGAGCTCCCCTTTGCTGTTGCAAGGGGTAGAAGCAACCCAGGACTGAACTGTTCCTGTTGGGAGCAAATTTGCTCCTTACAGGGGCGCATATGTAACTTGGCTTACATGTGTGCCCCTGCTCAGTTACTTGGGTTATTGCAGTCATTTAGTACTTGTTTATACAAGTACTAAATGACTACACAGTAGCGACCGCACAGCCAGCATCTCATGTAGATGTGGCCACCAAACACTACTGGGGAGAATCACTATGGGAAGCAAAGAAGGTGAGGTGCACAGAAAACAAAGAAACAGAAATAGACCATGGTGGACAGGGGAAACAGTAAGGACAGTGGGAAATGGGACATAAGAAGACCAGTGATAAAGTAGAGCCTCTTTCAGTCGGGAAAAAAAGGGAAACTTTGTTCTCCAAAAATATAGAAAAAGAGTGAAAGGGATAAAATAATACTAGATGAAATGGAGAAGAAATGAAGGTAAAAAGGGTAGGAATTAATTCCAAAATGGCAAATCAGACATTAGTGGTGTCTTGGTGTATAAGATATGAATGAGAGATGACCCCAAATTGCCCCGGGGCAGTGTTCCACAGTGATTCTGCTCTCCCTCACTCCATTCCCTCATTCGTCTTTCCTCACCCTCATCTTTTGTGAAGGAAAATGTCAGTGGAGAAGTATTTTGCAAAAGTAGTTAATTTTAGAAAGCAGGCATCTTTCATAGATCTTGTATAGTATTACTTTCCCTCAGTTTGAGCAATTTGGGGGGCCTCAGTAGGTAATGGTATTCTAAGAACTGAAATATTCTCTTTCCCATAGAACAGCTCACATTTTATGTTTAGATAGGAACTTAGGCTGCTAAAAGAAGTAATACATGGGTCACTGTCCCAGATGCTGTAAACTTTCAGGAAGATAGCAAATACAGAAGAACAAACAAAAAGTTGTTTCTGATTAAGTTAAAACAGCACAGATATTTTATTGTATGACAATGCCATCAATAAAATTGCCAAGTGAGATTTAAATTTTGCTCCATAATAGAACTGTATTTGATTAAATGGCTTACCATGTAATATTTTATTTTCTGAACCATTAGCACATTATTCGTGAGAAAAGATAAAACCAACATCTTTACAGAGTTTATTATTCACATATTCTGCAAGTGTGCTATTAATTAATCAGAGAAAAGCAAAACTTCTTATACAAAAGGTTTTTCCATTCTATTCTTAATTGAAACAAGCTGATTCCAATCAATGTAAGAACTGGTAGTACAACTGGTTCAAAGTGGAAAGTAAGTTCACAAGAATAGCTGCTATCATCTTTTCACCCATGAAATTCAATTTTAAAAAAATATTTAATTTTCCAATTCATTTTATGATTGGTTAAAAAACTTGATGGATTTTTCATGAAAATCTTTGCATCAAAAATTGAAATCTTAAAAAAAATGACCTATTTTCTGTTGTATTAGACAGTGAGTTTTTTTAGATTCATAAAATGGATCAAGAGAATGGATCGATTTCTTTAAAGCCAGCCAGAACCTGAACTTGCAGAGTTCATATGGAGCAGATTTTGTGGTTTCTATGAAGAGGTAAGATGCTAGCAAGGGAGTTGTTCTTTTTTGCACATATATTTGGTCTTTTCTGCATTTCTTTTCCTCAGCATATGCATTTTATTGGGAATTGTTCAGTGTCCAATCCTTTAAGTACTTGATAAGAAAAACAAATACATGATTCAGAGCATGATACTTTCATTTCAGAAAGTGACTTACTTCCATGTCAGATACTGATTAGGTGTCCTATTACATTCTACAAGAAACCTTGAATTAACAATATTAGAAAACACATATTGCCTGGAGAAGGAATATATATTTTTGAAGTGCAGATCCATTTCAAAGGCATATGCTAAGCAAGATCTGTATTTGTGAAACCCAAACCAAGATTACAAAAGCAGCTTTAAAAAAATTGTATGGGAATTAGCTCCTCTCCCATGCTTCTTCCCTTTTTCCCATTAACAGTGGAAAAGCATAAGATATAGTTGCTAATGACAACTCCGACTTATATTTTTTGTTGGTTAACTCTGTTCAGGGTCTCTAGAAAACTGCAGAGCTCTTGAGTATGATGGACTGGAATTTTTTTATATAAAACCTGCAGAATGTGTGTCATATCTACAATTAACTCATGTGAGTATCTATCAGCTAATTCCTTCCTACCAGATGAGCTGCCTGTGTTTTGCAGGAGCCAGACTCATTTCTGACAAGGCAAGAGGACGTTTGTTTGGTAAAGAAAGCAGACAAGAGCTAGTGTCCCTGAGCAGTCACTTTGCTCTGCTCTTGCCATGACTCTGAAGCCAGACACCCACAAACAGCATCTTCATGAGCCCCATATAATATCTCCTACTGATGGCCCATTTCACATATCTTCCTTTGCTCCATATCATCCCCCTAAAACCCATGATTTGAGCAGAGGTGAAAAGGAGACTTGCATGAACTATCATTCAGGGGTCCAGGAGGAGAAACAGGAGAAAGCATTAAGTGTTAATGGTCTATCTCTTGTGAAACTCCATATGGGGGAGGTCTATAGAATATGAACCACTGTATCACTTGCTGTAAAAGTCACGGTACTCATGCTTCCCCCAGTTTGTTTTTCATTACTAAGCTGTTTTTCCATTTTCCTCCCTAACGTGCTCCTTTAAGCTCACCATGCTCATTACTAGGGGTGTGAGAACCAAGCCGTATTTGATTTCAGTTTGGATTTGGCCCAAATTGGGGACACTGACTCAATTCATTGATTCAGATCACTGCCTCCCCCACACCCTCCTGGCTCAACGATCAGCCACGGGGTGACCCTGGATACTCCCCAGACCCAGGAGGCACCAGTCACTGAATCGGGAGGACGTGGGGGCGGGGACCTGCATGCTCCCTGGTGGATCCAGAAGTGGAGAGGAAGTATTCCTGATCCACTCCTGGATCTGCTGCTGAGTGTGCTGGGGGACAGTCCATGTGCCCCAGCATCACAGCATTCATGAGCTGCCTGCTATCTTGAGGTATGTAGAAAAAACATTTAAAGCTGTGTCAGGAAATAGGCGAATGAGAACCTCATGGTGTTTAACACCAAAAAATGCAAAGTCCTCTACCTTGGGATGAAAAACCTGCAGCAAGCTTATAGGCTTGGCAGTGCTATGCTGGCTAGCACTACAGATGAAAGGGACTTGGGGGTCATGATTGACCACAAGATGAACATGACCCTTCAATGTGATGCCTCGGCTCATAAAGTGAGCAAAACACTGGCTTGCATCCAAAGATGCTTCTCAGGCAAATCCTAGGACATCATTCTCCCCTTGTACTCAGCCTTGGTGAGGCCACAGCTGGAGCAGTGCGTTCAGTTTTGGGCTCCACAATTCAAAAAGGATGTGGAGAAGCTTGAGAGAGTCTAGAGAAGAGCCACATGCATGGTCAGAGGTCAGGAAAAAAGACCTTATGACGTGAGGCTGAGAGCTACGGGACTCTAGCCTGGAAAAGTGCAGGCTCAGGGGTGATCTGATGTCTACCTAAAAGTTTATCGGGGTGACCACAGTATCTGGGGGAATGTTTGTTCACCAGAGCGCCCCAAGGGATGACAAAGTCAAATGGTTATAAACTCCTTCAAGACCATTTCAGCCTGGACATAAGGAAGAAGTTCTTTACTGTCTGAGCCCCCAAGGTCTAGAATAGCCTGCCTCTGGAAGTGGTTCAAGCACTCACTTTGAATGCCTTCAAGAGAAATTTGGATGTTTATCTTGCTGGGATCCTATGACTCCAGCTGACTTCCTGCCCCTGGAGCAGGGGGCTGGACTCGATGATTTTCTGAGGTCTCTTCCAGCCCTAATGCCTATGAAATCTATGAAATCTATGTTCAAATCACTACATCTTTCTGAATTTCTCCAAATAGATTTGAAGAGTTCCAATTCGATTCTGAGAGATTAAAGGGTCTCCTGATTCAATTCGTATTCGGAGATTCGGCCACTGAATCAGGCCAAATCTCAGCCAAATCAAATCAGGGACTGAAGCCTCACACAGCCCTACTCATTATAGTTTCATAGTTTCAGGGTTTGTAGGGTT
>NW_017728913.1:5565268-5567003 GCF_001723895.1 Crocodylus porosus
CCCTCTCCATGTTGTCCACATCTCTCTTGAAGTGCGGCGCCCAGAACTGGACACAGTACTCCAGCTGTGGCCTGACCAGTGTCGCGTAGAGGGGGAGGATCACCTCCTTGGACCTGCTTGAGATGTATCTGTGGATGCATAACAAGGTGCGGTTGGCCTTCCTGACTGCGTCCCCACACTTCTGGCTCATGTTCATCTTGGCATCAATGATGACATCAAGATCCTTTTCTGCCTCTGTACTGATAAGAAGGGAGTTCCCCAGCCTGTAGGTATGGTGCTGGTTCTTCCTTCCCAGGTGCATCACCTTGCACTTGTCAGTGTTGAAACCCATTCTGTTCTCATCCACCCAACCCTGTAATGTGTCTAGGTCCCATTGTAACCTATTCCTCCCTTCTAGCATGCCCACATCCCCCCATATCTTGGTGTTATCAGCAAATTTTACCCCCTCATCCAAGTCACTGATGAAGATGTTGAACAGTGCAGGCCCCAGGACTGAGCCCTGTGGAACCCCACTGCCCACATCCCTCCAGGTTGAAAATGACCGATCCACTACCACTCTCTGGGTGCGGCTCTCCAGCCAGTTAGCAACCCATTTGGCTGTGTGGGCGTCCATACCACAGTCCCCCAGTTTTTTAATGAGAATGGGGTGAGAGACAGTGTCGAAGGCCTTCCTAAAGTCCAGAAAGACTATGCCCACTGCTAACCCTGCATCTAAGGATTTTATAACCTGGTCATAGAAGGTCACCATGTTGATCTGGCAGGACCTGCCTCTAATGAACCCGTGTTGGTTGCCCCTAAGCATAACCTCCCCCACTGGCCCCTTGTGGATATGTGCCAGGATAATTCTCTCAAAAAGCTTACCCAGGATCGAGGTAAGGCTAACTGCCCTATAGTTTCCTGGGTCCTCTTTCCTCCCTCTTTTGAAGATGGGAACCACAGTGGCCCTCTTCCAGTCCTGTGGCACCACACCAGAGCACTATGAGTGCTTGTAAAGCTGTGCCAGGGGTCCCACAATGACCTCAACTAATTCCCTCAGCACTATGGGGTGGAGACCATCCGAACCAGCTGATTTAAATATGTCCAGTTCTTCCAGAAGTTCCCTGACTAGATCCTCACTGACCCTTGGCCTAGGTGCGCCTCCCCTGGCGCCTGAGGGGAACCCGGTGAGGGGGCTGATTCAGTCCCTGCTCAGGAAAATGGAGGCAAAGAAGTTGTTAAATAGGTTAGCTTTGTCACCTGATGTGACAACCAGATTTCCTAGCGTGTCTTGCAGGGGCCCCACGTTACCCGGTATCTTCTTTTTGCCTCCTATGTATTTAAAAAAGGACTTCTTGTTGTCCTTGATCCGGGATCTAGTCCCAGTTCCATCTCTGCCTTGGCCTTCCTGACCACCCCCCTGCAGCTCTGAGCAACCGCAGTATAATCCTCCCTTCCTTCCATTGGTGATGGCCCCTTCCTTCCATTGGGTGTGCACCTCTCTTTTAGTTAGAAGACATTCCTGGATGCTTTTGGTGAGCCATGGGGGCTTTTGTGCCCTCCTGTTACCTTTGATCTGTGTTGGGATTACCTCCCTTTGGGCTTAGAGGTTCATCTCTTTAAGGGGCAACCACTCTTCTTGGACACCTGGCTCCCCTCCCCTCCAGGACCTCAGTGCTTCGCTGACTATTCTCCTTAGCTCATTGAAGTCTGCCCTCCTGAAATCTAGGGCTGCTGCCTTGCTGCAGGCCTTTGCCAT
>NW_017728913.1:5567103-5602190 GCF_001723895.1 Crocodylus porosus
ACCTAACTACCTCTGTGAACTGACTTAAGAATTCCCGGTCTAGCTCTTCTCCCTGGTTGGGAGGTCTGTAGTAGACCCCCACTGTTAAATCTCTTTTCCCTCAACTGCCTTGAATTCTAACCCAGAGCACTTCAGTGTGCCTCTCCTCTGACTCTGTGCTACCTGATGAGGATATGTATTCCTCCTTAATGTAGAGTGCCACACCCCCACCTTTTCTCCTTGTCCTGTCCCTCCTGTACAGATTATAGCCCTTAATATTCACTGCCCAATCGTGCATTGGGTCCCACCTCGTTTCAGTGATCCCCACTACATCTGGGTTGGTGTCACCTAGCAGGAGGGTATGTTCCTCCTGCTTGTTTCCCATACTACGAGCATTTGTGTAGAGGCATTTGAGGCCTCCTGTGGATGTGTGCACTGGCCCCCTAATCTCAGCATTGCCCTGGCCCCTGTTGCTTACCTAGGTATTTGTTCTGCTCGTCGGTCTAGTCTGGGCTGTACTTGTGGGTGCCGCTTGGTTTAGTAGTCCAAGGCTTCCTCCGCCCTCATCTTCCCCTTCCCCCGATGAGCCTAGTTTAAAGCCCACCGAAAGAGATCCGCCAACCTAGAAGAAAACACACACTTACCTTTGGGGGAAAGGTGAAGCCCATCCCACCTCTACCCTATGCTACCAGTGCCTCCCATTTTCCTCCAAGTTCCTCAGGCTCTGGGCATGAGGTAGCGAGTTCCTTATTGCTTATACTAGAGAGATATGGGGTCCCTAACACATCTTCTCACAACTTGCTCAAGTGGAAGCCAACAGTTTTTATGTACATTCACCCTCAACAGTAAGGGTGAAGTTACACATTACACTTAGACCATACTAAATCCATGGTGTTAAGTGGTGTTAAGATTAGTATATTTTGTGAGCTGTTGCATCTTTAAGGTTAATACCAGCTCTGATTTGCCACTAAAGAGCTGGTGAGTAGGGGCATGACTAGGAGGAGCAGGGACACCTGGGCTCTCTTTGTTCTTTGTGAATGAGCTAAGAATGATTCAAAGGTGTCGACCTGCTCCACCTTTAATACTCCTTCCAGGGCTAAAGCTGAAGCAGGTTTGCAGGTTTTGAATTGTTTTCACCTCATGGACACACAACAATTAAGATGTACCAGCTGCTTTTGAAAGGGCTCCAAGCACTTGTGTGTCCACATTCTTAGAGTGTCTTTTGGGAAATGCCTCCCAGTGTCTGAAGTTTCTGGGCTTCTAATATTAGCTTTTTATTTCCATTTAGCTCAAACATTCTTGAAAGTTAGTGTACACATTGCTACTTGCCTGCAACCTCAATTCAGTTTTGTGTATGTATCACACATGTACATGCGCGCACACAGACAGAAAAGGCATTCTCCAAACAGAATTTCCAGCAACAAAGACTTAAAGAGTCATTGCAAAGCCACTAAGAACTAAGAACATCAGCTCAGAGGAAGTTGAATTATATAAGGCAAAAAGTCAAAGATTTTGAAAGTCTGTCATCTTTCACTTCCAAATCTATCTGAACAGACCTTCCAGTAAGCAGGTCTTTAGGAAAAACAGAATGCAATAAACTTAAGGCAGCTCATATTAAAAAGAGCTGTTGGAAGCCCCAGATTTTGAAAAAGAAATCACTCAGCTAAAGTTATTTGCTTGATCTCTGATAAACTTTGCAAGGCATGAACAGCTCACAATTTGCTTTTTCAAGGATATTTTAATTGGTTACAAATTGCTGCAGATAATGTACTGTTCTTTGTCCAAAATGTGGAGAGACAAATAAACATGACTACTGTAGGCATGTGCCAAATAACCTAAAAGAATTGTGGATCCTCAATGGGCCACCCACAGATTTGTAAAGAAAGCAGGTTAAATTTACTAACTGCATCATTTTTTCCATGCAGCCTACAGTAATTTCTGCCTGTCTAATGCAACAGGGTGGGTGCACGTTAAAACACTTTGTATAATCGAATTTACACACTTCAACAGAACATGGAGTGTGGGTAGCATACTCGTGGGGAAGGGGTCAGGACACTACGCTCCTAGACTTGGCTGTTCCATTTGCTTTCTTTGTGATCTTGGATAAATATCTTCACCTTGTGTCTTAGTTATCTCATTTGTTTTCAAAAGCACTGTGAGGTGTACCAATGAAAATATTGGGTCTAAGGGCCAGGTCCAAATTGTTCTTGCAGATGCCTCAACACATCAAGGGTATTGGATATTTAAACCTCCTACAGGTTCAATTAACAGAATTGGCTAATCCCAAAGGGTGATAAAGTATGCTTGCTCAGTATCTAGGTATACCCCTAAATCAGGAGCCTAGATGATAGGAATTCCTGGGCACCTGATTTATGACTGCACATCAGCAGCAGAATTCTGTTGCATGCCATGAGCCCAAATGGTATGAACACAACTGTGTGGCACTTATGCATAATTTTATTCCACATGCAGTGGGCATAGGCAAGATAGGCAAATATAAATCCCAAAATGGTAAGGAAGAAAAGGACTTGGTTTTAGACACCTGAGGAAAAGAATGCCTCCCCTCCCCCTTTGCATGTTTTAGCCCAGTGGTTAAGGCATCCACCCAAGAAAGCGTAAGACTCTGGTTCTAAACCTCCTTCACCCAGAAAAGCGGGAACCTGTGTTCCTTTGACTTCTCCGGTGCTCTGATCAGTAGGCTATGTGTTAGGTACTACCCAAGCCCTCCTCTAACCCTCCTTTTGAAGCTTGGACCATGGGCAGTCAAGAGACTGAGATATGTAGGGTTGGGAGGCAAAACACAAGCTGGTGGAGTTGTGATTCTGTGAGACGGCTGCTTTCTTGGAAAGGAGGTGGACTTGGATTCTAGTTTGGGCAATTGTTCCCAATGGGGAAGAAACTTGCCTGCTGTATGGCTCTTCAGGCAATAACTGTTAAATGCAAAGTGAAGTGACTCAGTTCAAGAATGTCTTTGAGAATATCTGACCTGTGGCGTAGTGGTTAGAGCACCATACTAGAAAAATCAGAAAAGCTCAGGTTAAAGCCCTCTCTGGATGAGAGCGACTAGAATCTGGGTCTCCCGCTCCCTGGATTAAGTGTCGTAGGCTATTGGGTAAGACCACTGCTTTTCAGACTGTGTCCCACCTGTGGTCTAGGGGTGCACTAGGGGTTCTGCAAGGAGTCATGGTGGAGCAGACCATAGGAAGTGGTGCACTGCCATTGCTAGCCTGGGTTGCCTGGCAGTGCATGAGTCTTCAGGATAGGGGTAGGGGTTCCATGGTAGAAGTAGTGATGTGAAGGGGTTCTATGACTTTAGGAAGTTGAAACCCACTAGATTAGAACATGGGAGATGGGAAAACCCCTGTTTATGTTTTCCCAGCTACAATTTTGGAACTTACACTCAGTTACATGTGTGAAAAACCATATACCTGCCGAGACAGACTGCAGCGTACTGTACATGCTCAAAAGCCTATGGAAGAGGTTTACAAAATGTGCATTGGTGCCAAAATTGGGAGTGATGTGGCTGGTTAAGGACCGCTTGTGTGTGTAAAGTGGCCCTAGGTGCCACCATCATCTTGGGATGATGCCTAGCTTGCATCTGATGCATTGAATTCAGCATAAAGTTGCTGAATTCCTATGATCTCATCATTATCCTCCTTCTGAAAATGCAGGTGGGGATAGTGGTTCCTGCCCATGCAGTGGCCAAGGAAATGGGGAACCTGACTTCCCAAGCCTTCCTTGCTTTGAGGAGAAACATGCCTACATTTTCCACTTCCCAGGACAGTGCCCTAGCCCCCAATTTATATAATAAGTTCAGAGGGAGCATCCCCTGCCTGCCTGTTGAAGCCAGGGCATGGAGCTGTCAAGAGTGGTTGGTAAATGGGGCCAGAAAGAGACAGCTGAGGGCACTTACCTGAATTCTGGCATCCACTCTTTTATAACTAATGGCTGCCTAATGGAAAAATGCATACCCAGTCCTGACAACAGGCTGGGTCCTAGGATTGCTTTCTCTCTGAAGACTGTCTTCCACCCTTATTACGCTACAAATGTATATTGAGTGCACTTGGCTTGTTCTTCTTCTGGCCACATTAATCTTCATTACAACCACTATACAGAGCAACTATTTAAACACAGCAATGTGTATGTAATTATTCAGGTTATTCATATATATTTAAGACAATGAGTTACAAAGAAGGAAACAAACTTGGTCAGACTTCATTTGGGTGAAATCCTGGCCCCACTGAAGTAAATGGCAAAACATATAATAGGACCATGCTTTCATCCCTGATATCTACCAGTAGTATAATTTTCTTCCCTGGTTCTTTTTCCCTGAAACTCATAAAACAAAAACACCTGTTGGAAGCAAGTCACACTTTAACTCCAAGGTTTTTTTTATTGAAACCAATGAAAGAAGATGGCTCCCTAGTTTCAAGAATTTCTTTTTTTACTCCATGGACTTTTAAAATATAAAGTCTCTGCATTGTCCAAACATCAAAAAGCTAGGAATATACTGACATTGATTATTTTGCACTGTTCTTAAATCTGCATACCCTATGCAGAGTTACTGCCCCATAAAGTAAGCGATCAAGACAAAGGCTTGACTGCAATTGTATGCTAATAAACCTTCAAATCTTGGCAAAGTTGTAACAGTATCAAATAATCAAATGGCCTCTTTTAAATTTTTAAGGGGGTAATTTTGGCACCCTTGAAAGAAATTGTTCTGGTCCCTGGTTTTCGTTGAGCAGGGTCTGCCAATTGTGCTAATTGTACTCAACTTCTATGATGAAGAAAACAGGGAGCTCATTTGAGGCTGCCAAACTCATTTTCACTTCTCAGTGAAGTCTACTACTTTAAGCCATTTTTAAGGTGAAAAGCTAGTGCATTAACACACTGCTACTAGCTCAGGTTTAATTATTCACTTAAAAGTTAATGCTTCCATCATAAACTCAGGTAATTCCCTATGCTTGCTGCTGATTAAGCTGATCCATAAGCCATCTTTTCGAATTTTGTTCCAGACTCTGAATTCTACCCTGAATTCTCATGGAATTCCAAAATCCGCATAGAGTAAGGTTCTTCTTACAGAGGAAGAAAATATTTTCTAGCAAGATTATTTACTGGAAGTACTGTAAATGCTTACCCCCATAGTAAAGAGGACTGGTAACTCATTCAGCATCTACAGGAAGGATGGGAAAAAAAGCCAAATGGGTGTCAAATTACTTGAGGGTTTTTCTTTGCTTGATCCGGATGAGAACTTGAGGTTTTATCATAAAGGGAGAAAATTGGAAACTGAGCTGACTGGCTTGCAGTCCTGAAGGAAAGACACCAACATCTGTTTCTAGTCTTTGGCTGAAGAATCCCTCCAGTTGATAATTTGGATTGGAAGCAAATTGGTTTGTTTTCGTAGGTCCATTTCTTCCAAGCTCAGATAAAACAAATCTCTCCTGTGGGTCTGATAGTTTGTATTCTGAACTTTTGGTTTATGTGGCACAGATTCTCTGTATTATATTGCTAACATATTATCCATCTTGAAGAGTATAAAACTGGCTACACCTTGGCACGCTTTCTATGATATACGTTCCCTCGGCCAGCTACAAGTTTTTGTAAAAGCATGAAAATAAGATTCTGATGAATTTCCCGTAGGCAAGAAGAAATAAAGATGTGTGTGTATATATGTGCAGGATTATAAATCTAATTGATACATCTACATTTACTATAAATATCAAATACAGTATTTTAGAAGGGAAGTCAATAGTTTGTCTCTCCTAGCAAATTCCTTTTCTCAGACCTGACTAGTATTGTACAGGTCATATACAGGTAAGTTTGAGCCATGACATTTGGGTCTGTATATGAAATGCCTCAAAGTTTGGGGCCATAGAGGTCTAGAACTATGGATCCTGATCCATCTCTAACATAAATCTCTAATATAGTGGTGCTCAACCTATGGCCTGCAAGCCATATCTGACCTGCAAGGCCATGTCATCCAGCCCATGGGTCTCTCCCATGTACAGGTCTGGAAATTTGATGCTTGGGATGGGACCAGCATGCATGGCCAGGCCAGTGGCCAGATCACTCCCACAGATTGACTCCATGCTGGATCCAGCCTATAGGTGAGCCTAGTGCTACTCATCCAGCCCATAGGGCTGGAAGGAGCACCACTGCTTTGACATATACATCTCTATATAGCTTTGCCTCCTTCTCTCCCCCGCACTTCAACTCAAATGTTGTTAATAAGGGCAAAATCAGAGTAAAAGTCTTGCACAAGAACAATTCCAATTTCTTAGTCCCCAAAGTAAAATGAAATTATGAAGCACATAACTTACAAATCTCACCCAGGTATGGCCATTCTTTTTTCTTAAAAAAAATAGATGGCAAAAGGCAAGACCCCTAAGAATCTTGTTTTGGGAGACGGGTTTGAACATATGGACCTGTACTGAAGTTAAGCACATCAGCTTATGAAAAATGAAGATCTTATTTCCTGTACACTATGACCACTAATTGAAAGCTAGTCAGTGTCTTCAAAGTATTGACTAAGTAAGAATCATTTTGACGCTCACTCAAAGTACAAGCATGGTTTTCTAGATACAAAATATTTACGCATTTGGCTGAGTTGTTTCCACTGAATATCACAGTTAAAGAGCTTTAAACTTTTCTTCTTAACTTTGCTATACCAACCCTATAATTGTTACGTGTCATTGAAAGTTGGACTCCAGGCTTGCAACACAACAAATACCTGTATCTGAATATTAATGTAGACAAAAACAACAACAATGTTCCTACATAAAAAGATTCGGGAACTGTGTTCTATATTCATGGTTAGAAGTACATTGGCATGTGTTCGAAGGGGCAGGAATTACTCTGTGTTTGTACAATACATACTACCATGGGGACCTAATCTTGGTTGACAGTATAATAAACATAATTGTTGTTAAACATTAAAAAAAGGATAAAACTTGCCCATGCAACAGTTTGTTGAAGGTCAGAAATTCTTTGTTGCTGTTTTATTATTATTTATCAGAGAAAAAAATAACTCTTACCTTTCAACAAGCCTAATTATTTATACATGAAAAGTAGGCCTGTGCAAAGTGGCTAGTATTCACTTTGGATTCAGATTCAGCCGATTTGGGGGACAGTGATTTGATTAATAGATTTGAGTCACTGTCCCAAATCGATTAGACCAAATCTGATTAGAAGATTCAGCTGCTGCCAAATCCCCGAATCTCCAAATCAGCCAGGCCCATCCCCCCCAGCCTGGCAATGGCTGCACTCACCCACCCCAGCCCCACCCCCTGGCACTTGGGGGGGGGGAAAAAGCCCTGACTCACCAGGTGCTGCTGGGCTGGGGGGAGGTGATCCCCACTGCTGCCCACTGCCCCATGCTAGTTGGGGGGCTCTCCATGAGCCCCCCTGACCACACCCCCCACTGCCCCAGACCCCCATGGTTGTCTCACTCGCAGCAGCTCTGGCCCTCCCATTAGGGAGGGGATGGATCTAGCAGGGGTCCCCCCATGTTCCCCTCCCCCAACCCCCTACTTACCAGCTCAGAATCTTGCTCCAGCTCCCTACTGCAGCCACCAAGGACTGCTCAAATCATCAAAGCTCTCCGAATCTTTTCCAGAGATTTGGAGAGCTTTGAATCGATTCAGACCTTTTAATTGGTCCCCTGATTTGATTTGGATTTGGAGATTCAGCTCCCAAATTGGGCCAAATCTCCTCCAAATTGAATCAGCACCTGAAGCTTCACACAGCCCTAATGAAAAGTATTTTCTTTCATCTTTTTTTCTTTTCTACCTCTTATTTCCATCATGCTTCTTCCCATGCGATTAGATGAGAAAACATGTTTTCAATCTACATTCCTTGTATTATTCATAATGCATATTTTGTCTTACTCATCTTCTTCCTAAGGCAGTCTCAGTCAATTATCTCAAACTTGCCAGCCTTTCTTTATCTCCTAGCAAGTTTTTGATCCATGATAATAATTTTCATCCCACCCCTTGTCTATTAAAGCCTTGTTAGTAGCCACCTGTTCAGATTCTAGTCAAAGCCTTTTGCAGGTGTAAATAAATGTCAGTTGCTTTTCTTTTACCCACTAAGCAATTTAATTAAAATAAACCATCCACTGTACCCTGCCAGTGAATTGTATGTCTGTCTACTTTTCTATCCAGCCAATTTTGTTCAGCTGCACTCCTTCCTCCTCCATATTGATTAGATGCCAAAAACAGGCCTTTCTTCTAATATACATATATTTACCATTCTAGTCTGAGTTTTAGGGGAAAGATTGATTCTTAATTCTGTGAGTTAACACATCTCAGCACAACCCTTGTTTGTATAGTGCCAGAAGTCTTTTCGTCTGCTTTCAGTGTCAGTCTGTGTAGAAACCTCCAATTCTCCTTTTCCCCTAAATGAGGATATTCCGTTCCCACTGATTGCAGTGAAAGGCTATGCAAATTGTGATTGTAGCTGACCACTGATCTGCCCCCTCTCCTTTTCTCCGTCTAGTCTTTTCGTTAGTTTCAGAGATGTTAGTTTACTTGTAATTAAGCACTTTTACATAGACAAATAGCTGAGAACTTACAAGCTTAGATTTTTTAGGGTAACATATCTCTTTATTTAAATATCACACTATATCACAAATATGACAATATTGATTTTATTTCTTTTATTTTTCTGCCATTCTGCATTTTTCCTAAACCAAAGTAAAAATGTCTTGCACTGGGCATGTCTACATGAGCCGCCCACTGCTCAGTTGTTATTGTGCAGTAATCTAGTACTTGCATAACCAAGTACTAGATGACTGCACAGTAACCATCGTTACTGCTCAGTAGCGTCCCAGCACAGTTGCCTAGTAATGCTTACTGTGCATTAGCTCATTACTACTGCACAGTAGTGTTGTGTCACGGTTCATGCTTGGTAATGCTAATAACAAGCTACTGTGCAGTAAGCATCTTGTGTAGACACAGCCACTGAGAAGTACGCTCTCAGAAGCAAGCTTCAACAACTAGCACAGCGATTCTGGAACAGAAGAGTCTTTAAAATTCTCCTCTTAACCAAATGTAAGTTCACACCCACTCTACCTCTGACTGCCAGGATTTCTAAAGTGCCCATCACAATAACTCCTTTGCGTCCAGGCCAACATTACAAAATAGATAAACATGTAAGGATTAAAACAAGTTTGGGGCAAAGAAGTTATCCAAAAACTATTCAAGTTTTCCATAAAGCTGATTTCAAACTTTAAGTAAAGGCCAAAATTCTTCCGCTGTCTTTTCTGCAGAGATACCAGGCATATTTGCCCTTATGAACTGTTGGAATCAAAGCCCTCACTTCAGCCCTCCAATCTTTCCTAGCAAGACAGAGTATAGGAGTCCAAGTACATATCAAGATATTTGGGCTGATAGGAGAATGGTATTTTATTTACAGTTAGTACTTGTAATCAGGGGTCCTTTTGTCCATAATCAGGGTCATAATCATAATCAGATGTCCTTTTGTTCACATGACATTTGGAAAGCTCATTCCCTCCCTCACACTTGATCTGTCAAGTTCTGGACCTCTTTTTCCAGATTCCCCAATGTTTGTAAGAAACAGCTGATGACATCACCTTCTCCCAAACGATTTTCTTCACAGGAATCTCAGGAGATCAGAGTACTGGTCTGACCTTCTCTCACTCCTGAATGGATGGGGAAGGCTTAGTACTGTGATTGACCCTGTGCAATGGCCCACTGAGCATGAGAGAGCACAAAGATATGAGTATTCAACACTTAATACAAAATGCATTCTAGTTTTCTTGAAAACATCTAATTAAACTTAATCTTGAGCCCTGGAGGAAAGCTAGAATGAGACATCAACTGCAGAGTACAAACTGAGGAGTTATTTCCTTCTGCTTGCTCTCAAATTAGAAAAGGCAACCAGGTACACTTCCCTTAGAGGAGAGATTATTTTTGTTTTATAAATCATTCTTAATTTTCTTTTAGATTCAGATGAAATACTCAGTGCTTGCAGATAGAGACCACTTGGGGTCATTCACAGAGGCTAATTAAGCTCTCTCATGCTAACAGACAGTAAGAAAGAGAGTGTCTTATTTGTTGTTTTTGTGCTTTCATAGTTACTTGGTGTATTTCTCCATTACCAGCAGAAGGGAAGGTAGCTAATTGGTTCTGAGGTTAACATAGTGTATGACAGTGTGATAAGGGATGAGATTAAAGTGCAAGGTGGGAAGCAACAGTGCTGGAATAAATTTAGCCTCTAACACATATGCAAGTAAATCTAGGTTAGGAATACAACAGGTTGGAGCAACAAATCCACTGAAAAAAATTGGAAAACTTACTTTGATGTCTGCTGAAAATTTTTTTGAAAACTCAAAATTATTTCACCTGAAACCTAAATATTTTTCAGTTTTCACAACTCGGTTCTTCTTGATAAAACATCCACATTTTCCACAGAATTCTGCCAAAACTTTTGGTAGTGGCAAAAAATAAAATGACCCTCAATTATCTTTCCTGCTTGGTGCAGGGAGCTGGACCCAATGATCTTCCAAAGTCCCTTCCAGCCTTATGATCTATGAATCTATGAAAACCCATTTTAATTTAAAAAGTTTGCTAGTTAGGACTCCCTTCTGGTGAGATATATGCATAGGTCAGGATTGAGGTGGGGGCGGACCTCTAATATGATACATCTCAAACTTTTGCTCAAATAACTATTTGTACAGTTATTTGAACAAATATTTTGTTAATTGAACTTTTCTAGACCAAAGGCATTTACTTTATGTGGTTTTTTTCCTTATTTGGACATATAAGATGGATGTGTTTCCATCCACTCACCCTTCTCTGGTTTTAAATGAGTGACCTTCACTTCTATACTACAACAGTAGTGTGACCAGACCCTAACCCTACTCTTGCCTCGGGTACCATCATGGTTTGGAGAAGGAGCATCTAGATGATAGGAGCAACAAACAACACACACTTCTAGCCTTGCCTGATCAATGATTATGAGAATCCATAGTTCACTTTTGATGCAGAAGATTGAGACAGTGGTGAGTCACAGAGTCCAAGTACAGGCATTACACTTTTACCAGTATAAGTGATCAAAAATCAGTCTATGTCTTTAACCAAAGTTTGGCACACACAACCAGTCTATAGCTGTAACAGAACAGAAATTTGGCATATACAGACTGGTTTAAAAATTGCAGAACCCTGTCTAAGATTTGTCTGTCTGCCCCCTGCCCCCCTCCTTGGGCAAATTTGTGCTCTGTTCACCACTGATCTAAACTACACCACTTACAGAAAACCGTGTAACTTTGATTCCGTCTCAGGCTTTTGAATGTCTGTACCTAGCCAGAGTGCTTTCCATAGGATCATGTGAGGCTAATTGACCAATAGGTGAAAGATTTCTTAGGGCTTACTTTATATACCCATGAAACATGGAACAGCCTGAATCCACAAAATGTCTGACATCAGTTGGGCTATTTAATACTGTCATGAACATTTATTCAGGTTGCATGAGAAATTTTTGAGGGCTGAGTTAAAAAAAAAAAAAAGATTGATCATCAACTTCATGGTGAAATAGTTTGGTTAAGTGGGTTTTGTGTTGCAGCTGGTTAATTTTTCTGACGATTCTGTAAGGTTGTTTTCAAGTTAGTTTTTGCTTACCTCTCATTTAACTAAAAATTGTCAAAAATGCAAATCCATTTACTTTATTAACTATTCTTTGGTAAATGCTATGTACAGAGTAGAGGTGTCTGTGGATATCTCACATGTATCAGAAATACCGTATTTGCATTTGCTGATTTGTAGGTTCACCATGCTTGGGAACTTTCCAAAGTAGGTTAGACAGACATTTGGCTGGATTGATTTAGTCAAGGATGATCCTGCCTTGAGCAGGGAGATGGACTACTTTCCTATGGTCCCATGACTCTTCTTTGCAGGACACGAGGGGCTTTTCAAATGAGTACATGAAACATGAAAGTCATGTATAAATGAGTAAAATAAAGTGAAATTATAAATATGTGTTAGTATGACTATGTTAGATCACTTAGAAATCTTGATTTTCAGCTTAGTGTAGCAGTCTGATCAATTTAAATTGTTTTTCAGCTGTTTGATCATAAGAAACCACTATTTCCAGCTACTTTACTATTGTATCTGATTATGATTGGTGACTTTCTTAAATGCTGCCAGCGTTTTTCATGAAAGTAGATGAATTTTCCAGATGTTTCCTTGATGAAGAGAGGTACTTTAGTTTTCCAATGCTCAAGACTTTCTTATATATTTCCAGGGTATTTTTCATAAGTTTAGACTTTTTCATAAGTTTAGACTGTCTGGCATGGTAGCTCATTGTTCTTCAGCCTTGAAATGATATATTATACCAAGTAATTCCACCGGGGCAAGTGTGTCAGTTCTGGTGATCTTGTCTTTCCAAAGTAAGAACAACCTAACACTCATCACAAAATAAACAAAAATACTTCTCCTTAGGCATCAAACTCTCTGAAGAGCAGTTTGAAAATTAAAAAATCAACTGCAATTACATTCACAAAACAGTTAATGGAAAAAAGTAGAAAGAACCAAAAATTGTTCCGCTGTCAGTCCTGATAAACAGAAACACATTCAAAATTACAAACTTTATACTCTTTCTCCTTTTTGGGGGCAGCTCTACTAATAGACCTAATAATTTTAAAATAAAAGTAAAGGAGCTATTGATCTGTTGAGTATTGAGATGGAAATGCTGGGTGCCTGGCTTCAGAGCTAGCAGTGGAAGAAAGGCGGCTAAGGTAGCAGCTGTAGGGGTTCCATGTGAAAAAGAGACAGGGAGATGAAGTCTCAGAAGTTACATGAACATACTGAAGTTTGCTGGTGCTTAAATGAACCAAACCTCAGAAGTTTGAGGCTCTCCAATCAGAAGTTGGCAGGTAAACGCATTTTGCACTCTGTGTTGTGGCAGTGCCAGCTTGATTATTTTACCCTAATCAAGATTTGCATGAACATGACATTTTGTTTATGCCAGTCCCCTTTTTGTTCTCCATGTGGATAAACAGATACACCAGTGCTAAACAACTGCAATTTTGTGTTACAGACACACATGTGGAGCAGTATGGAGACTTACGAAGAAGTCATTGATGCCAAAAATCATACATTTCCTAATGCACAGTGTGCAAAGGCATTTTGATTGGAAAAGTACATGTACTGTAATTCTTTGTCTATATTGCAGGGGGAAAAGCAACTTTAAGAACCTGATCACACAACGCAGCAGCATTCAACACAGTTAAAAGTTCCATAATGACTGAACTTTTAACATGATCGAACATGTTTTAATTATACTCCAGAATCATCCTAAACTTCAGTCAGAGAGAAAGGAATACTTCTTTACTTAACTTATAGATGTCCTGTCCTGGCTTTTGCATCAGCAAAATGGAGGTTTGGAAGCCTACTGATATTACAGAACCTCAAAGGAAGCATTTTAGATCCCTGTGATAAATAGCTATATATAGATAACCTGGTGTTGCTAAAATGGAAGACAAACATTTTGAAGCCTAAACTTAACCATTACTAATGTCAGAAGACTAACATGAGTAACCACTTCTCACTATTAATGGTTAGCCAGTTATATTAGGACTGAAAAGTAGATTAGTAAAGAATGATCACCTTCTTTTTTGGAATCTAGAGTTACAAAATGCCGGTAATCTTACATGATCATACAAGAACCTTCCTTCCCAAAGGCATACATACTGATTAAATAAAAGTGATAAGGCGAATTTATAGCATGGAAAACAACTTATAGGATTTTCTTGGATTCTCCCTGAGAAACAGATGCTGTTTTTACCATTTTTTCTTTTGAGTCCTTAAAAATGATGACACGGGACCTACAGTTTCTACATAGGTAAAGCTTCTGCTGAAACAGTTCTTATCAACGCAAAAGGGTGACTTATTTCCATTCTTCGCTGTTGTCTAAGTTTGACCAAGGAAGTGTGCTCACTGCAATCAGAAGTATGCTGGGAGCATGTCTAACTATAGTGGAACTTTCTAAGCTATACAGTAGTCTTAATCTACCCAACTAGGGTATCAACAGCAGCACCATGAACATAAGCTTTAGCAGTGCATGCTTCATCTGTGCACTTGGTGGCTAGCTGCTATGAAATTCAGACTACACTGATAATCAGTTCACTGTTATTGGTACCCATACTAGCTAGGTTAAAGCTGACTGGGGTACATGGTATATCTGCCTAGGCTTCAGTCACTCTTTGTACCCTGAGTTGCTATGCTCCACTCCTTTGCTTGTATTTCGAGCCTTGTGCTAACAATCTTTCCTTTGGAGTCCTGGGAGTCAGGCCACTTTGACTCTTCTTTTGAAATTATAGATGGAGGAAGCTGGAAAAGCAATAAAAATCATCACATATCTGAAACGATTGTATACAGTCAAATTCCTCAGGCCTTATTTGAACAAAACTCCTGTGGATTGCAGTGGTAGTGTGGTAGTTTAGCTCAGATAAAGACAGAAGTATTTGGCCCTTAATTCCATATAGTTCCCTGCCATAATAAATACTGCTGTTAAGATAAACTTTAGTTATAATAATTTATATTTATATAGGATCCAAAATAACTAAGTATTAATTATATTAACATTGTAATTAATGGATAGTAAGTAGTCTGTCCAAACTGTGACAGAGTTAAGGCAAGATTCAAATTGATTCAGTAGGTGCACATTAGGAGATTAGGGGTATTTTAGCTACCTAAGAAGCAAAGATCAGTTCAAATAGACCCAATGCCAAGTAGCCACAAAACTCATTATACTACTAATACTAAGTATACTACTATACTACTATAGTAGTATATACTACTATATTATACTACTATAGTAGTATATACTACTATATTAAGTGGAATGGCCAAGGTCTGGTTCTGGGGCCAATCTTGTTCAATATCTTCATCAACGAGCTGGAAGATGCAATGGAATGCACACACACAAGTTTGCAAATAACATCACGCTGCGGGGTATAGTAGATATGCTGGAGGGTAGGGCTAGGATTCAGAGATACTCTGGCATATGGGAGGATTGGACCAAAAAAAATCCCATGAGGTTCAATAAGGACAAGTGCAGAGTCCTTTACTTAGGACAGAACAATCCCATGCACTAATACAGGCTGGGGACTGACTGGCTGAGCAGCAACTATGCAGAAAAGGGCCTTGGGGTTATAGTGGACTAGAATCTGGATATGAGCCAATAGCATACCCTTGTTGCAAAAGCTAGTGGCATACTAAGCTGCATTAGTAGGAGTGTTGCCAGCAGATCAGGGAGATTCTTCCCCTCTATTCAGCACTGGTGAGGCCACATCTGGAATACTGTGTTCAGTTCTGGGGCCCCCCATTACAGAAAGGATATAGACAAATTAGAGAGAGTTTGGTTTAGGGCAACATGAATGGTTATGGGGCTGGGGTACATGACTTCAGAGGAGAGGCTGAGGGAACTGGGTTTATTTAGTCCGGAGAAGAGAAGACTGAGAGGGGATTTAATTGCAGCTTTCAACTACCTGAACAGAGGTTTGAAAGAGGATGGAGCTAGACTGTTCCCAGTGGTGACAAATGACAGAACAAAGAAAAATGATAACAAGTTGCAGCAACGGAAGTTGAGGGTTAGATCTTAGGAAAAACTTTCTCACTAGGAGGATAGTAAAGCACTGGAACAGGTAAACCAGAGCAGTTGTGAAATCTCCATTTTTGGAGGTTTTTAAGACCCAGGTAGACCATGCCTTGTGTGGGATGATACAGTTGGGGATGGTCCTGCTTTGAGCATGGGGTTAGACTGGATGACCTCCTGGGGTCCCTCCTAACCTTCATGTTCCATGATTCCCTGATCCTATGATCCAGCATGTATCCAAGCCCAGCCTGGCATATGAACCACATGCAATGTGTGTCCTGGACTGGCCCCACATAGCTTCTGCATGCAGTTGTGTTTCTCAGACCAGCTCCATCTGCCATGTGCAGTGCATAGCACATGCAGCATGTGTGTCAGCTCCAAGACCCATGGGCCGTATCTGACCCCCCTCCCAGAGATAGAGCAAAGCCTCCATTTTGATTATTTAACATTCTTGTTGGGCACTGACTCACTCCCAGAAAAAGGAAAAAAAAGGAGTTTTAGTCCTGGGTCTGAGGGATGCTGAGAGATCGCATGATGCTGCAGAAGAGACAGAAAAGTTCTTTTTCTGTTTTCCACCCCCTCACTTACACAGTGGTCCTTGAGGACATCTATCTGTCCCTAAGCAGACTTATGATGAAAGGAAATCAGTTCCCAGAAGTTTGAGAACTTTCTGGACCTGCTTTCCTGCAGGGAGGAAAAAAAGGAGAGCAGAGGGACAGATGGACCACCCAAGAGTGATAACAGTTAGGTGAATGTGTGAACTGCTCATTTCCTGCATGCTTTTTTGAGTGCCTGTGCACTTCAACATATGCCTACTTTGCCTCGTTTTGGAGTCTGATAGTATTCCCTGTGTGCTCAGTTGTGCCATACACATTCACATTAGCAGTTTGCTGTATACCAGAGATGTCCAAGTCCCCCGTTCCTATTACTGCAACTACGAGTAGAGTATCTGATAGCTAGGGAGGGGAGGTAGGGCCCTTAAGCATCTCACTGGTAGGATGCCCTACATTTCCAAGTTAATTTTTGGAGACCAGCCTTGATTAGCTCTCAAAGAACTTGCCATTTCTTTTTTGATGTCCTCAAGGCCTTTGGCATGTCCTCCCACCAGATCACCATGCTGAGTAACTTGATCAACATACCATCTTTTGCAGCTGGTTTACGCTTCACCACCAAGGAACTGGTCAGGGGGTCAGTTCTGTTCTGCATGCACAGGCCAATTTCCCTTGATTAAGAAATTCACTCATTCATACAGTATGGTCCTCTGCCAGCCCTGGCCAGCCACTGCCCACTAGCAGTTCTCAATGTGGGCTTGACATGGCATGCGGAGCACTGTACCACAAGGAGCTTGGTATACTCAGCTGCAAGGTGAACTTAAATATCTCCCACACCCAAGCTCATGCCAAGGAGCATGCTGGACATGGTGTGTGCTAGCAGCCCACAAGTACACCTTGTCAGCATTTGGAGTAGCCCGCAGCAGTGAGACAGAGCATATGCATGGCAAAAGGTTCCAAGAAAACAGCATATAATATGTTCTGACATGTCCCTGCCAGCCTAGCAACCTGTGACTGACTCAATAACACAGTGGCTGAAAGGGATCTTGGAGTCAATGACTAGAGGGTGGACATAAGATGCCAATGCAAGGAAGTGGTCAATAAGGCTAACTGCACCTTGTCATGCATCTACAGGTGCATCACAAGCAGGTCCAGGGAGGTGATCCTTCCCCTCTATGTGGTGCTGGTCAGGCCACAGTTGGAGTGCAGCGTCCAGAACTGGCATCAGGAGGGATGTGGCTAACTTTGAGAGGGTCCAGAGGAGGGCCATTCACATGGTCAGGGGGCAGCAGGGCAGGTCCTACAAAGATAGACTAAAGGGCCTGAATCTATTCAGCCTCCACAAGAGAAGACTGAGAGGGGATCTGGTGGCCATTTATAAACTCATCGGGGGGACCAGCATAAAATAGGTGAGCCTCTGTTCCCCCGGCTACCACCTGGGATAACAAGGAATAACAGCCACAAATTGATTGAGAGCAAGTTCAGGCTTGATACCAGAAGGTATTACTTTACGGTTAGAGCTGCCAGGCTCTGGAATGGGCTCCCAAGGGAGGTGGTACTCTCCCCTACCTTGGGGGTCTTCTAGAAGGGACTGAATAGATATGTGGCTGGGGTATTATGATCCCAACACTCATTCCTGCCTAGAGCAGGGGGTTGGACTTGATGATCTGTTCAGGTCCCTTCCAACCCTAGAAACTATGAAACTAACTATGATTCCATGCCAGTGGCTTGATTGTATCTGATTTTGAAAGAACAGAATGAAACTACATTGTTTGCATCTCCATGACCAGTGTGTGAATGTCCTCCACCCAGCAGGGTGGGCACACCAAACCCTTATCCTGGTCTGAGTATCATCAGAAGAGCAAACCCTGCCCCAATTCTGTGGTGAGTGAAGGACCTCAGATGAGTGGAGAGTACTCTCTACATTTGCTCTTGCCTGCATATGCTCTGACTGCAACACCTGGGTCCTGATTTGTGTCCTGTAATTATATCCCTCCTGCCTGGAAAGGAATTACACTGAGGACAAAAGCATATAAGAAGAGGGCTATTTGGTGAAGTGGGGGGTGACTCAAATTCCTTGCCTCAGGGACTAAGCTGCCAGGGAAACCTCTCTGTGGAAACCCTATTGGTGGGGGATGCGTATATACCACCCCATGATATAATCCTACATGGTCATCATTACTGCCAGGGATTTCTGCCTGTGGAACAAGATTGTGCTCTGATGAGCTTGGAGGCCACGGGGCATTTCAATACACTAGGGAATATTTTTCAGGGTCTCACACAGCCATGACATATGGGGCTTTTCAGATGTGCTCTTGGATAGGGCTGAGAATGGATCTGGTGGAATGTCCCGTGGATGGGGGGCCAACACCACACTGAGCTTGGAAAAAGGTTTCTATGCTATTGTGCTCTCTGCCAACCTGAGGTGCTTGTGCCTCCTTTGGGCCCCATATCTCCTCCAACTGCTCTACCTACCCCCTGTCCATGCCTACTTCAGTCCCACTGCTGTTTGATGGGAGGTAATGTGTACTACCCATGTCTCCAGAGTTCATAGTCAGCTGTTCTGGCTGCACCCTGCAAACAATACTGATCTCAGGCAGCTGTCGGGAGGGATGTGCTTCTCTGATGGGGAAGTGTCTGCCACTGTGTCATTGTTTATGATTTCAGTAGATAGAGCCACCAACCTTTTGCTTTCAGCAATGATTCCTCCCCCGAGCTTTTGAGAGCTTCTTCTAAGAAATTTTTTTGAGCAGTCAATGTTCATTCTTGGTATTCTTGCCTGCCTTTAGTGGGTAGTGTGGATTGCCCTCTGGAAAGGTGTATGCTGTGCCCCTTGGCTGTAGAGATGTGAACCTGCCAAGGTGTATCCATCGATTCTTTGGAAATGTTTAGCCAGGGAGATACCAACCAGCTTGAATCTTGCCTTTAGTGCAACACACAACCTTCACTTTTATTAATAAATGAAACTTCTCTGCAATACACACTTGCACCAGTGTATTGTAGCTAAAAACGGCAGCTAAAGAAATTGTTGCTGCTGGAGATTAAAGGAAGTTTAAAAGCCTACTATCAAATGTGCCAAATTCGGGAGTGCTTACTTGAAGATTCTTGTTTTGCTTTTCAGAATCTAGAAATCACATAACAAACTCAAAGTTATCAGTCTTCATGTCTGAGCGGGGCAATAATGTGGTTTCTGTTTATGCTTGCTAGCTTGCCTGTCTGTGTTTATCTGGGGTTGCAGCTAACTGATCACATACCATATCTGCTCCACTGTGGTAAACCAGCACTATTTGCTTTGTTATTTTCCTTGAGGTACTTTTTAAAATGCTTCCAGACATTGAGCAACCAAATTGCTCTAGGAGATCTTGGGCCGGGTTGTGCTACATCACTCAAGAAGTGCACATGGTGAGCAAATGCTCATAAAAATGTGCAATGTAATGAGGCGCAGAGAGTACACATGGCCCTTTCACAGAAGGAACATCTCCAAGCCTGTGCACAACATGGGAAGAGATCACAGGTTCACATTATGTTGCTAAGGGTAAAGAGAACAGATCAGCTGTAATCCTGTGGAGAGAGTGACCAGTGAACCTAATCATAAGCCTTCCAGTGTCTCTGGAAACTTCCTTGTCTCTGAATGGTTATAATTCACCCACCCTGCTATGGCTCTCTGTTAGTCAGCCTGGGGATCAGTATCATTCTGCTCTTTTCTTCCAGATATATTGATTCATTACTACAGAATCACATTTCTTCTCTCAGCTTCCCTGTTACTACGGGCTAGAGCACCTTGGACTTTGAAGCTACTTTTACCAGTTTATATTTTATATGCCTCATCTTGGTAGTATCTAGAAAGAGTGCATATAACACATGCTTTCTCTTTATGGCAATATTCATTGTTACTTTGCCTCTGCTCAGATGAAGTGCTATGTTGGCAATAACTTTTATGCAGCTTACACTGAAATGTGCCCATGAAGAAGAAGAAGAGAATAACTGTACACCTGTTGTACCACACAATATAGTTTTTTGGGACATTTTTGCCTTTTTTTTCTTTGCACAGTATTCTACAGACAGGAATGGGCCCAATCATCTTCAGTATTTTCTGCAATGCAATTACTCAAATAAATGTGCTAGCACATTCCATATATTTCTAAGGCACTTGAATGGCTTAGACATGCAAGAGGCAAGGATTTTGGGGTGATATTTTTATTGGACCAGCTGCATGCTAACTGCCTGCTTAGAACTGCAAAATATGTGTTTGGAATCGTAAATCACCATATACTGCTTTTTTTTAAGCATATAGGTCTTTGAGAGTGTTGCCTTAGAGGTGGGGGAGAGAAGAAGAAAAGTGAGACCAAGTCTGTTGCTTAGCTGCCTACAACTTTTGGCAACGGATCAGACAAACAAGTTCAGCAGAAAGTCGAAGTAATTTTATTGGACCACACTGTCTCAAGCAATTAGAAAAATATTTGTAAAACATCAGATGAGGAGGAGGAACGTGGAGCCCAATAATGCAACACAATATTTATAAGAGAGAAATCATGAAACTGGAAGAGTAAACACAATTACTCTATCAGCACCTCCTGTTCTTCTAAAGATTACTTAACTTAAAAGCAGAAAGTTTCCCTAATGCATTTGAAAATTTTCACAGTTACAAAGCCCAGAAACATTTATTTCTATAGTTGCATGATACTCTGAATATACCTAATGCACAAATGTAATAATCAGCAGTGAACTTCAAGCATATATACATTTTTAATACATGGACTTTTCATACATATATAGGCACAGCCACACGCTTGTGCAGGGTTTTCAGATGTGTATTTGTTGAAGAATTATGAGGTTTTGATCTATAGTGATTTGTTTAGAAGAACTACAGAACATACAATGTGTGAGAGTTGCACAAATAAACTGCTACCATCTCATGAAATGTCTCTTTGGGAATATCTCCTTCCTTTTAAGTGGCTATGCTGAGAAAAATAACTTTGATAACATATAAACTGCAAGCTCTTGCTGACTCAACGACAGTGATAGCTATACACATTTCTTCTTCACTCTTTTTTTGTCAGAACCTTGCCTGGATCGTTAGCTAGAACAACTTCTATTCTTTTTTACTGAGTAGAAATATTCCATTTTCTGCCCAAGTTAACATACACCGTAGCATTTGCCACATTAACTGTTTTCTTATAATTTCCCTTAATTAGGTATTAGTGTAAAAGAAGCATTTATCCATTAATACTAGGATAACTCAGTATTGCTTGACCATTACCAGTTATCTCATGAATAGAGTTGAACATGATGCAAATATAACTGTGTTCTTAAAAGTCTCTGTCAAGATTAATAATGGCCTGAACTACAACATTTGGTGCAGGTTTTGAACATGCCTAAATGTAAGCAATTTTTTAAAATGCCAGTAGAAGTTTATCTCTTACTAAGATTAAAGCCCAGCAAACTTCTGGGGCAGGTAACTACCTGGCATTTGCACATATTCCTTCAACAAAGAGGCGAGGCGCCTCATCCCATGATACATCCTGAAGGCTAAAGGAAAACATACAATGCTAAAGGTTTTCATAGTCCATATAAACAGCTGAGATTCCAGTTGCTTATCTGAATTTCAAGACCAGTGGTTTTCAACTTTTTTTAGGTTTGAGGAACTGGTAAATAGCCTCGAGGTGCCCCTCAGAAAATGCCAGCTCTTCGTTTTCACTCTTTTGTGACTACAGAAAAATAATAGAGCAGTTTTCCTATTGCAAAGAACTTGGAAAGACTACAACTATGGGTTTTTATTTGATATCTCTGGGTTTATCTCGTGAACTTGTAGATCTAGCAGTGCTAACATTGTATGGCACCCTTGAAAGTATTTCAAGGCACCTCAGGGTGATGTGGCTTATATAATTCACTTTTTTTCCCACAACAGCACAGCTCTCACAAATGCATAATTAATATCAGGTAAGTCAGTAAGGTTGCTGAAGAAAGGAATTTCTCCACATATGTTGGTTATGTAGTTTAAGGAAGCTTGAGAAGCGTGCCAGAACTGTGGTGAGTGAATTACCGGAGTTTCCAGTGATTGCAGTCTAACATCTATGACTTTTCAAGAGCAGATTAGATGGGGATTTGTCTGGAATGGTTTAGTCATCAGATGGATGATCCTTCTCTGAGCAGAGGGCTGGACTAGATGACCTTATGAGGTCCCCTCCACCTCTACTTTTCTATGATCCTACATTCACTAACAAAAATTCTGTGTGATTCATTTAATCATATGCTTAGAGCAATTCAAGGTAGCCAGAGCGAAAGTCTCCCACAAAACTCCCAAATCAACCTGAAATCAGAATGGTTTGAATGTTTATTTCCAACCTGGCCTGGCCAGCAAACATATAACAAATCTGTGCTATTCTCATAGTCATACTTACAGCCACTGAAAAGCTTGACTGCTAAACATGAACATCTACTTCAGTAGGCCCTTCAAGTTCAAGCATTTAGGTTTTCTTGTAGGGACTAAATCCATCACTTCAATCAAATTCAGTCAAATCTAGCAACATTTCCCTTCCCCCTCCTTCCCTGAATAGTCCAGTTACTGAGCCATTCATTAATGATTGACTGATATCAGTAAAACTATCTCCAGCATGGCAGACTTTAGCTAGCATATTCAGACTGGCTCAGGATTTCAGGATATATATAGGTCTAAAGAAGGCAGCCATGTTTGAAACTGTATTTATGATGAAACTAGCAGCTCCAAAAAGCAGCTTAGTTCTGGTTTCCTTATATGTATATACTCTGTAATATGTTTTTCACATGCTAGAAAGGGGTGTTTTGCATTCCAAAAACATCAGAGAATGACTTCTTGACAAGACTAAAACTCTTTTAACTTATAGTGGACAATAAGGTTATAGCAGAAGAAAGGAACATTGTTACAGTGTTTATGCCAGGCTGTTCCACATTTACTCGCATTCGTTTGAAGCAGAGTTGCAATTAAAGCCCTAACTGATACTTTGAATTTTTTGGGAATAATATTTGGGAAAAACAAATTGTAAAATTAATCTTTTCCCATAAGCATTAGGTATTCATGACGGGTAGTCTGATTTGTATAAAAAAGAAGCGCTCTTAACTTTCAATCAAATTTTCTTATGAATATAAGCTAAACATTTGAGGTTTGTAAAAAAAAAGTTTAAGACTTCACAGCAAAGTGGGTTTTAGAGAGAAATGTTAATGAAGAAGTAAGCTGTTTGGGGCATGAACAAAGAGTGGCTGTTGCAAGTTCACTACTCAGCATGAAAAATGGCATGAAGACAAGGATGGATGGACACATAAAGAGGAGGTACTAGTTGGAAAATAGATAGTGGGTGAAGGAGGACATGAAAATGAGAGGCAGGCAGGAATTAAGTTATGCAGGTAGCTTATTTGAGGAGTTTCCATTATTTCAGAAACAATGAGGTTGGAGGGGAAGTATGGTACAGAAATGTACATTTTAAGAAATTTAATAAGGCATCTTTTTGCTGGAATACCTCACCCATATTATTGGAAGTTTGTTTGTGTCCTTTGCCGGGATTATTGCTGGGCAAACATAAGGTAAGAAAACCATTGCAAAAAAAAGTATTTACAAACATTCATTTGACTAAAACCACAACTTTCTTTTGATGCTGTTTGCCTTTCCTCATCATTCATACAAGCAATATTTTTGTTTCTTTGAATATTTTCAATTATAGAAAAAAGAGTGAATCCTGAATACTTGTGAGCATATGTATATTTGGATGAAGCATTCATAATAGCACCTTTAAACTTCTGGAATGAAGACTTGGTACAGATATGAAATATTGCTTTATAAGGAACAGGACTGAACACATCAAAACACAGCATTGTAGGGACTGTTGTGTTCCCCCAACCTAAGAACAAACCCCAGGCACTAATGCAGTCAATGAAATAAGAGTGGTATGGACACAGCATCTTTTGTAGGTAGGTTCTCTAGCCGCCACTTCTCACAATCCTTGAGCAGACACAATGAAATAAGCTAGACAGGATGTGTCATTTTGGCAACCAGAATGACCTATACTGAGAATTTGAAAACACTTAATGCTTTCCATTAGTATAGCTGTCTGTTTAAGTCACATTTTAAAACTAGATATGTGCATACATAATCAGAAAGCAATATTCCCGTGGCAAAGAAGAACAAGGTTTAAAATGTCCTAATCCTGATTGCCTCCTACTCTCTTTCCCTTAACGTGCATCCTTGTCCTTTAACAAATCAAAGCCTCAGTGAGTTTTTCAAACACTTTCTTGTCCTAAAGCTTCATAATTTAATTAGCAGAAACAATTACATTATGAAGGACTTTTAGAATGCAGGATTCCAAAAAAGATCAGACATTTCTATGTATAATGAGACTATCAACAGTTATCTTACTAGCCTTTTTCTGGCAGGATATGAGCCCATGTGTTTCAGGGCATAAGCTGACCACTAATGACTTGAGGTTGGAAAGAAACTTCCTTTATGGACAGGGTATTCCATAACCATTCACTATGGGATTTCTTCCACCATCTTTTGAGTACATGCTATTGACCAGTGTCAGAGACTGAGCACTGGGCTAAACAGGCTTCTGGTGTGTTTCAGTACATAAGTTCTTATGTTTCTATGTGTTTAGTCAATAAATCTTCATCAGTGGAGAATTTTTGCCAGTCCTTGCTGGGAGGGAGAGCTGGAAGAACCAGTCCATGGGGAGAGAGAGGACCTATATGGTGAATGTTTAATACTGCTCTGTCAGTACCAAGTAAATTCCAGCATTCCTCCTTGGGTACGACACTGCCAATTTCTCCTGCCCTCCAGTTCATCATTTTCTTAATAACTCTGTGTCTTTTTTTACTTACTCTCCTTATACCAGGAGCAGGAGCTCTGTTTGCAAGGCATTGAGAAACCTCATTCCCCTTTAAAGAAAACAAGGTTTGAAATGAGTTGGGGGTAGGAGTTGGGGCCTGCATGGAGGTTCCCAGTAGCACTACTTGCAGGGGTTCCTTTTTTCACCCTTTCCTTACCCTTTTCTCATGTCATTTCTTCTGCCCTTCAATTTCTCATCTTCATCTGTCTTCTCCCACCCTTCGTGCTTCACTATATATACAATATTTTAGTTTAAATCAGGGGTGGGCAAAATGCGACCCAGGGGCTGGATGTGGCATGCCAGGTCATTCTATCTGGCCCCTAAAAAATTTAGAAAATTAATATTTATCTGCCCTGGGCTGCCTGTCATGCAGCTCTCGAAGGCTTGCCAAAATTCAGTAAGCGGCTGTCTGCCCAAAATAATTGCCCACCCCTGGCTTAAATCGATAATCAAGGAAGTCTCACATGTAAGCAAAATCAAAACTAGGTGCTAAGGAAATATGGCATGAAAGGCTGATCGCAAAAGTTCTCTTTTCCTAGGAACCAGAAACAGAGAACAGTCGCCTTCCAGGTCAGTTTTACATTGCAGCAAAAACTGTATTGGATGGCTTGGCTTCAAACAGTTGAATCAGGAGACCTTTCTCTCATTGGGAATTGCAAGTGCAAGTTCACACTGAAGCTACACGTTAGTGTGGCGAGCAAGGAAACAAATTTTAAAAGCCCAGACCAAGAGTTTGTCATCATCTTCTTGGCATACGAATCCATGTATCCTTTGTCATAAAGTAACAAAGAGAAAACATTAGGGCTTTGATTTGAGCCAGCATGATCCACCCTAATTATATTCTTAAACTATGAGTATGCCACTCTT
Organism: Crocodylus porosus; assembly: GCF_001723895.1. Taxonomy (NCBI): domain Eukaryota; kingdom Metazoa; phylum Chordata; order Crocodylia; family Crocodylidae; genus Crocodylus; species Crocodylus porosus. The sequence goes on from NW_017728913.1 coordinate 5,592,971, forward strand.
CAGAGATAAATAACCTTTGATTCAAATAGATGTATGTTTTAAAGTCTCTTTAAATATCGGGGGGGGGGGGGGGTTTCCCCTCAGAATTAGCTTTTTCCTGTCATATCTGTCGTGGTAGTTCATCACATGGCAGAAGAACTTCCAAGATTATAATGTATTAGAGCTGACTGAAAAATTTCACATTGAAAAATATGCCAGCCAAAACCAGATTAATTTGAAAATTTTCTTTGTCTATTTTTTTTAACATTTTCCCTATCTTTTTACTAGCTCCGTAAGATATTTCTATTTAAGTATGAAATATACAAATCAAATATGAACTTATGGTATACATTAGTACAGTGCTGGGAAAGTACTATCTCAATGTAAACTGGCTTTAAATTTCCATAGAGACATATATGCTAACATCACCTAGAATGAGTTACCAACACTGAGTGTCAGTTCATTCCAGCTGTTTAGGTATGTGGCAGTGAAATGACCCATGAACAAGAAAAATACACACATTGGTTCTGCAGTATGCACTAAGTAATCTGAAGCAGGGGGCTGCAACATCAGTTATAGCTTGCAAGTTCCCACAAGGGTTCCTTAAAAAAAAATTAAGAAAGCACAGAAAATGCACAGATCACACTTTTAGAGTGAAGAAAAAAATAAATGAAAGAGGTTTTAAATTCATTGCACGTAGACACATTATTTTAATCTGCTTACAGAAACAAGAAAACCAAACAAAGTCATCTTTGTCTTGGTTAATAACATCAATTGACATCACAACCAGTCAAAATCAGCTGACACCCAGATATAACAAACAGTTCTGAGTAGGTTATATTTTAATGTGAGAGATGTTATTTGCTGGTGAATGGCAGGTTTAAACCATGGCTCTTAGTCCATCACATAGCACATCCTCCTTTAGTCATACTTAGATTGAAATGAGCTGAGGGCTAGATTTTTGGCTTAGGCACTCAGGCACATCAGAGGATGTGAAGAGACTGCCTAGTAGCTGAGTCCCCAGGATGAATCCTGGCTGACTTATCTAGAAACCTCTGCGAGTAAACCCAGACCGTGTTCTCCAGTGCTTCCACTGAATCGGTTTGAACATGACAGTAATGCTCTCATGACCCACTGGTGGCCAGCCAGTTACTTTAGCTGGGGAGGGAGGGTGAGGCATGTGATCAAGAAGGAGATAGAGAGGAGAGTGAAACTGTGATCCTGCCATCACCCCACGCCTTGAGGTCTGTAGAGGGGAGAGGGTGTCCTATCATTGGGGTGGAGGCATTTGGTGCTGGAGACATTTGGTGGACCCTACACAAGTTACAGCCTGAAGCAATGACTCCATGCTCCCCCACCCCTCCATATTTATCTATGTTGTTGCCTTCTACTAGGTTACAGGCCTCTTTTCTGCCTCATGAGCTGATTATTTATTTTGCATTAGACAATGTTACTAGTAAAACTAAAGTAACCCCGTCAGGAGGAATTGGACCTCAGACTTCTCCTCCCAGGGACTGCTATAAACACTTGGCTACAGATTCACACTCCCTATTACTTGCTTACTTCTGGCCCATGAGCCTTGCACTTTTGCCTACCCAGTATGCCATGCTCAATAGGATAATTACCTATGAAGGAGTAAGAGGTATATAGCCTTGTCATCAAAGTACTTTCTAGTATAAGGGTAAGGCAGGAAGTTCCTTACAGTACCCCTTTGTTTAGATATGTGGGTAATGAAACTAAGGAGATTCTGGCCTTGAAGTTCATCTCTTTTATAATGAGGGATATAATATTAAAAATGAGATACCCAGTGAAGTAAAGCTAGTCAATACAGTAAATCTAGCTAATAGCATATTTCACCTACAGATGATCAAAACATATTCCTCAACTTTGCTATCACTTAACCAAAGCAAGCCTTTAAAAACTTTTAGTTAGTTTATTTAATCATTACTTCTATGTTAATAGACTTTTGCCAATAACCTGACCAGAAGGAGACTGTAAGAAAGTCTGTCTTTTCATATTTTCTAGCCCTCTATTTCAGATTCTGGAGGTCTGGGTAGTTTAGATAAGCACCCACTGTTTTTGAAGCCTGTCCAAAAGAGTTGTTGCCATTTGCTTAGTAGCATATATAAGACATTAATGGATGGGACACAATTTTCTTTAATGGTGGAGGAAGTTGATGGATGAAATATTTTTTTAAATCTCTTATTCACTAACTAGCAGGACACAGCATTCTAGAGGCTGAGATAAAGGGTGTTTGTGTGTGTGTGGCTGAGGGGAAGGGGCACAGCAGGGGAGTAAAATGCTAAGAATATCAGTGCACCAGATGAGATGTCAGTGGAATAGAAAGTCATCACAGGATAATGGTCTCCTGCTGCTAAATGAAGGCCAAGGCAAAGCAGATGTTGACTCAAAGCAAAGAAGTTTATTTTCAAAGCAAAAGACACTGATCCTGTCACTGTAATAGCTATACCAAACTCCTGGTATAGAGACATTCACTTGATATGATACTTGATAGGCATTTGTGGGGAAGGATGTCACTTACTCCTTGTAATCTTATTGAGTTGCTATGCTTATTTACTGGTGGGGGGGAGCCTTATTGTTAAATTCACCAGGATTAGCAATGAAAATACATGCTTTTTGCAAAAATTTCACTTTCCTGAAACAGCAGTCAATTATAGTCAGGTCCCCAAGAGGCTGTTTGCCTCACCAGGGTTGTGAAAAGTTAAACTGTTATTCTATGGCATGTGTATATGTCTGCCAGGCTGTTGTCATCCCTACCCTGTTTAAACTTGGATGACATATTGGAAACACCTGAAATCTTTGGAGCATTTCCATCAGCCATGTTTTCTGCAAATCCTCTATATCAGTTGGAAGGACAAAAGAATGCATGCCAACATCCTGGCTCAAGCAAACGCTACTAGCATTGCAGTCACCACCGACATTTATGTGGCACCAGCTCTGTTGAATAGGACAGGTCCTAAGGATGCCTGATAACTGGCTACCAAAACAGGTCCTATACTCCCAACTCACCAATGATCACTACTCTAAATGTGTGCGAAAAAAGAGATTCAAGGACACTTTGAAGGCTGATCTAAAGAAATGTGATATTAACATCAATACATGAGAGACTCAGGCACCCAGTGCCTCTGTGATGTATAACAAGGCAGACAGATGAGAGAGACAAAAAGAAAGGGCTGTGTGTAACCTCACATTATCAAGATGTATTCCTTCCTTATGGAAGTACTTGCCACATCTGCAGTCAAACATTCAGATGTCAGACTGGCCTCTTCAGTCATCTCTGGACTCATCAATGACTTCCCTATTTTACTTTCACTCCTGTTTTTGGTGCTTATAAAAGATGGCAGTCCCGGAGACAGGCACCTTAGGCCAAATATTGGCCCTACTGTAGTCAGTGACAAAACACTCATTGACTTCATTAGTCCAGGATTTCACCTATGTGTTTCTCTAGAACAGAGACAAGTACACAGCATCCTATGGAAACTCTCCTCGTACCTCTGTGCCTCAATTTTGCTGTGAACAAATTATCTTGAGTAAGCTGCTCTTTCACTCATTCTATTGCTGTCGGCCAGTCATTTAATCTCTTTAGCCTTTTTCCTCGCCTATGAACTGCACTTACTCTCTGACTTTTGTCTTGGCTGTGCATTTGGACTGCAAACTCTTCAGGGAAGAGATTGTCCTGTCTAGAATGTGTTTGTACAATGACTAACTTTCTGAGGTTAGGGTCTCAAACAGGGGCTCTACACACTACTGTAATATGCATAAGGATGATGACAGTGCTACCACACAAGACCAAAGAGCCCATCAACCCAGTGAACTGCTCTCCACTGAGTCACTTAGGTACTTTATAAAGTGTAGTCATAGCCATCTCCCAAAAACTTTGCATATTGGGTATAATACAAAGCTTTTTCTTGAAACTTAAAGATTGTGTTTGCCTCCTCTAACTAGCAAATTGGTCAGACCTATTTTTAATTTTGGAAAACTTTTTACTAAATTAAACATTTTCACCTGTTCTGTGATTTTTCCCATTTGTTTTCAGCTTCTTCCCATCCATGCAAGGCTGCTTCCAGTACCTATACAATGTACATGTTCTCTATGTGCTCAAACAAAAATCAGAGTGGCACAAAGCATAAAAATCAGCCTTTACATATAATTAAGAATATATATAATTATATCAGAGCTTGTTGGAAGACACAGGCATAACATCATGCTTCTAAATCGCAGGTCTAAGGAAAAAAAGTAGCCACTATTCACAAAATAGCAGCCCTACAGCTGACCATGGTCAGCAAGCATATTTTTAAACACCATTGTCTTTGTCTATTCTAGACACCAAATGGTATTTAAAAATGAATTAATTAAAATGTGCTAGGAATGTACCTGCTAAACACCCCTTATTTTCCTCGTCTAGACAGGGCTTTAATCTCTGTGCTTTGGTTCCCCAACTGTAAAATGGGGATAATGATACTTCCTTTCTTCCCCCCTTTGTTTACTTTGTCTATTTAGATTGTGAAATGCAGGGCACAAGCTGTCTAGCTGTGTGTTTGTACAGTGTCCAGCATATGTGGGGCACTAATCAGGGTTTGGGCTTTCAGAGAGATATGGAGTTTTGTACCATTCAGAAAGAAGTATAATTAAATTAATTCATTTTTATCACAATCATTGCTAAGGTGATCTGTTTCTACTGAGATGCTTATCCTCATATATTTAAATTCATCTGAGTTTAGAAGGTTTCTCAAAATTTAGAGGCTAGGAACTGAAATAAAGTTCACAGCCTTTTTACTGAAAAACAGGTTGGGAATGATTGATGCCAGGCATAGTCCCAATAGAAAGTAAAGAAGAATGCCATATAAAAAAGTAATTTGAAAGTAGTCAGCTAGGCTTTAGAAACAACCTAGATAGATTTGGAAAAGCAGTGTAGACCATCTGTAAAACAAGGACAGAAAGGACAAGAAGATGACCCCCAAATTGGGGCAATGGAATGGACCTATGAACATTCGTCCGGATTCACACAAATAGTCCCAGTATACCCATGGATGACTCAATATATGAATATCTGGGCACAGCTCATGACTCTAGCATCTACTGAAGTCCGTATCTGACAGCATAACTGAGCAAAGTAAGTCTGTAAAACTTGGGCAAAGCTTTTGTGAATAACATTTTTTCAAATAGTTTGGAACTTTTTATTTCATGCAGAACCAGAAAGCTAGAGGCATTCAGAAAAGAAAAAAATATACTAGGCTAAGGAGCTAACATAACAAGTACATTCACTTTGTTTCTAAAGTTTGGAATGAGGTTATTACAGGTTTCCCTCGCTTTATGTTGTACATGCGTTCCTGGAAAAAGGCACAAAACTCAAATTTGCATAAAGGAACCCACTTTATAATGTAATAAAGAGGGATACGTTCCAAAATCTCGACTGTACTGACCCCCAGACCCATTTCTACCACTTTTACAAGACAATGTTTGTACTCACCAACAGCAGATAGTTCACACAAGCACAGGGCACTATCATAATGGGGACGGTAATGACAGAAACGTGTCACAGACAATGAGTGAGGAGCACAGTTCCACACAGGAGACTGTATTTTGGTGTGCATCACTCCCACAGTGCACTGCACAAAGCAACTGACTGCAGGCTTCCACCACACCGATCACATAAGAGTGAATTTACCTCGCATATAAAGAAATTTTGGTATAAAAAGGGTCATCGCATAAGAGCGAATTCACATATACAGAACCTGCATAAAGTGAGAGAAACCTGTATTATAACATAAAATTGACAATGTATTTAGCGGGTGGGATTCTACTTCCCTAAATGGCATATTTCTAGCCATTTAAGTAGCGGTTTTGCCCTTTCACACATTTTAGATTCTATAACCCCTAAACTGTAGTTACATAAGTAAGCATCCATACACTGGGTATATGTACACAGCTACACACTGGTTGGGTATGTGTGTGGCTATATACATCGATGCTTAAGTTATGAAAATGTAACCAAGAAAAAGACCCGAACTAATGGGTATTAGAAGCAGAAATGGGAGAAGAAAAACCCATCTTTAGGCCCCAGGTGCTCAGTCCTCAGCATGCAAGCAGATCCGGGTACGGAGCCATATCATCTAGTCTACAGGGCTTTCTGTGGGTGTTGGGGGAGCTGTGGCAATGAATCGCTGCTTCCCTGCTGCTAAATTTCCACACCTGGAAGGCCCTGCAGGCCAGATTGTGTGGCCTTGTACATTAGATTGGGCATGTGCAACTGATCAGGGTAGTGCAGGCCCAGTTGGGGTGGTGCAAGGATACATGAAGCTAATTGGGACATGTGAGGTTATACAGGGCCTATCAGGACAGTACAGGGCCGGTCAGGGCACCACAGGGTTGACTGGGGCAATGCAGGATGACACAAGGCTGATTGAAGTAGTGTGGAGCTAATGGGAGCAGTGCACAGGGCCAATCGTGATGATACAAAGTGGCATGGGGCTGACTGTAGCAGTGCAGAGAGGTACACAGGACTGATCAAGGAGGTGCAGGATGGCACAGGGCCAATTTAGGCCGTGTAGGACTGATCCAGGCAGCACAGGATCAATCGGGGCAGTGTGGGGTGGTGCACAGGGCTAATGGGGGAGGTGCAGGATCGATCCCAGGGCAGCACAGGGCCTGATCCTGATGCTCAGGGCCCAATCTGGCATCCAGACCAGCTCCGTGCCACCCTTCCAGCCTGTGGTCTCAGAATGTGGAGCCTTACTGCTCTAGGCCCAACAGCTGACTAGTTAGGGCACTTTTCCAGGAAACTAGAGATTCAGATTCTAGGCCCCCGGGGGGAATTTGAACCCATGTCTCTCAAAGCACCACATCACGGTTCAGGCATTGACCTGGGCTTTCACCAGTACTCCTTTAGAAGCTGGCCCTATGTACAGCCATGAAGGGGAGATATGTGGTACCAGGAGGAACCAAGCACTCCAGAAGGTGTAGACCTCTGCAAAATGCCTGCTGCTCTGGAAGGAGAAGTCCTGCACCCTTTGCTCCTTATGGGTCAGAAGCATCTATACTACTCTGTATTGATTTGAACCAAAGCAAGGTACAGTGGCTCAGCTCCAAAAGGCATGCTGGAGACTGCAGGCCCCTGGGACCTAAGAGTATTTTGAATTATGCAACAGCTTCATATGCCTACATACTAGCCATTGGGATGGTGGAGACAGTCTCCTAGTTTCTAATAAGCAGTCTGTGATGCTAGAAAAAAGGGAAAGACAAAATTAAGAATCAGTAAATCTGTTTCAATAAAATAAGAAATAATCAGTCTTTTTACCCATCATTTGAACTGAAGCCAGAGATACAGATTTATCATTATTTGTCCATTGAGTGACTGGTTCCAATATCCAATGAAGTCAATGCCAGTCTTTTCATTTATTTCAACGGTGCTAGATCATATGCTGAATCCTTAAGTACAGAACATCAGCTAGTATAAAATGTCATAGCTCAACTGAATTCTGCAAACTATAACAGCCAAAGATACACTCGCTAGTTTATACCAACTGAGCATATATGGTCTCTCTGGTTAAGATAGGTATGGTGTGTACCATTACAGTCTCGCTGCATATGTACAGGAACCCACAGATACTGAGGGATACATTGTTTTGCCTGTATACAAGTGTCTTGCATTTCAGAATTGGCTGCTCTTTAATATACATAATATGCATGGCTTGCTACAACACAAAAAGATATGCATTTGTAATCACTTTGTAAACACTCTCCAATTATAGCACATTCAGCCGACTCAGTTAATCAAGTCTGCTGGAGCGTGGTAATTAATGCACTCCAGCATTGTGTGTATCAGCATTGACCCACACTAAAAAATGGTGGTGGGGGTGGGGGTGCTTTAAATTAAAGCTTGTTCGATGAGCTTTAGTTAGAGCTCCCCCACCACCATTTTTCAGCATGTGGACACTGATACATGTAATGTTCCATGTGCTTTAATTAGCGTGGTTTTCAGAGATGCGCTAAGTGCCCTTCCCCCATCTCTCAGAGCACATCTATAACTACCCTAACATAGGCACCTGGTTTTGAAAGTTTTATAGAAATATAAATGTATAGCTTGTGGGATTTTGTTTTTTTTGTTGTTGCACTGGTTCCTGAGGATGTATGGGCACAACATTTGATTATTTTTCCTTTTACAAAATGCCATGATGCAAGAATAAATAGTTGTTATTTATTTAGTAGTGCATACTAGAGTTCATCAGAGATCTGGATGGCCTGTCAAAAGACTGTGCTGGGGAGCACTGGAGTGAAACACAGACATCTGCTCTGTCAGCTCTCTGTGTCTGCTTTCCTTATTAGCTTAAACCTAGTAGCAACACACAAAGTTCTATGAACTACATCCATTTCAGAGTCCTTTTTGGCTCATCACACAGTCCTATGAAGGCATCGCTATGTCCTCAATATTATTTCCTAAAGACATTTAAAACTAACTTATGTAGTTCTTCAGAACTAATCCTAACAGTGCTTCAGAAGCAAATGTGATGTGGTAGGAGAACCAGTGTGTACGACTTTCTAAAAGAGTGATTCCAATAGCTGCACAATACTTTCTAGCCTTGTAGTTTTATCCCTTAAATAGTTCTTGGCAAAGGTACAGGAAGGGTAAAATAATTTGCTAAGTTTCTGTTAGTTACATTTACTTAACTTTGCAAAGCTCAGTGACAGTCAGACTACAAAATACAAACTTGGTTTTTATCACTTAAGGTGAGTGATTTTAAATTGACAGGTATTCCACCTGTACTTGTGGCTTCATTAAGGCACAACAGAGTGCAAGCATCCTCCAAATGGGTTTCTGTTAAATCCTACTCCTGTCTCTTAACAATGCTGCTGTCTCTGACCGTAGTCTTGGTGCAACTCTGTTTTGGGATCAGGCAGTTAACTGTAATGAGGAGGAGTCTTCTCAATCTGTGTAGTCTTGTTGATTGATAATCTCTCTTTAGCAATTTGATTAAAATCCCACACTATGCAGATAAATATGCTGCTGTAAGTACTTAGGGATACAAGCATCTATACTGCATTGAATTAAGCACTATCAGTGATCATCTGGATTACCAGAACACAGTTCAAAATTCTTCATACAGTTTTATTTTTATGCTGATGAGGATAATAAAATTGTATACTTATTTAACCATTAGATATAGCTTTTCTTCTGAGGGGTGTTTACACACACACACACACACACACACACACACACACA
>NW_017728913.1:5602425-5635177 GCF_001723895.1 Crocodylus porosus
TATAATATACAATATACATTTTAATATATAATGAAATAGATAATGTTGAATATGCAGTATAAATGGCACACACATTTACTATATACTATCTTTCTATCTAATATTTTCCAGAATTTCTTTCTTTTCTTTTTATTTTGCTTTAGAAGGCAAACTTTAACATAATCTGGAGTAAATTAACATATCATGAGTAATCCAGTTTCTCGTACAAGGAATATTATTGAAAGGAGAGAAAGCATGTCTTCTACATGAAGGCTTGTGTAAAACAGCTAAAATATTAGTTTTCCTGGTAGCAACAAACAAAATCTTTTTTCAAAAGAAAAATTGTCATTTTTTTCTTTTACTTTTGTTTTGATTGGTTGTCTGTTTTTGGAAAGGATAGAGAAAGCCACTACTTCTAAATAAGTTTAAGTTTTACTATGAGGGATTTTAGAGGAAAACGTACTTTTTATAGGCCTCAAATCAGCAGTCCATTGACATTTTTGTGATGTGATTAAGTTCCATATTAGCCACATACTTACATTAATTGATTTTTATGACATTTAAGTACATGTGTTGAAAATGAAAAAGGTGCTTAAATGCTGTGCTGAGTTAGGATTAAAGCTCCTTAAAAATTCAATATTGCAAATGTTAATTCATCCTTATTAGGACCCAAAAGGAATGTCTTCTTACTACATGTAACTAGTGGGAGTTTGGGCTGGCTAGATAACTCATATAGTAGGTAATTAATTTGTACTAACAGAGTCTAAGAGCAGACCTCCTATGCTGCCTCATTTTTATTTTATTTCAGGATCATGGGTATGAGGGTAAAAGAATGTTAGTTGTCAGTAGGAGAATTTCAGTAAATGCCTCTGTATTTGTCTGTTTATTCATAATAAGCAACCCATATTCCAGTCATTGTTGGTGATACATTGACAATGTGAAAATAAATATACACAACATGTAGGCAGAAAGTAATTAGCAGTGGTCCAAACAATATAAACAGAAGGGGGAAAGAATTTGATAGCTCACTATGAAAATTAAAGCTTCATTACTGTTGAAACATCAAGGGCAGTTAGAAGCTGGCAAGCAAGATCTTTCAAACCTCTTAAAACAAATAATTATAAACAACAGCTTGTGCAGGAGATTTAATTGAAACCTGCCATTACTTCACAAGTACAGTAGATGTAAGAAACTAGAAGGGCATTTCCATCATGTCAAAATGTCAAACAGCCAATACTTTTTACATCAGAAAAGGGTTGACTAAAAAGGAGGCTCTTTATATTTTAGGTAGTTTGTGGTCAGCACGGTTACAAACTCTGAACCAAACACAACCAGGCTTTCACCAAGCCCACAACAAGTTTTCAAGGTTGATTTCATTTACAAATATACAAATGCCTCCAACCTAGACTTTTCAGCTAGTTGACTCAATCAAGAACAGATTAAGCTTTATAGTTTCATTAAAAATAAATCCAGATTTAAGCCAATGCCATAGGATCATTTTATATACATCCACTAATATACAGTATATTTAGTTGATAGGACACCTCTTAATTGCTATAAGTCTATAGCTGTGCTTTAATCTAATTCCTTTTTAATCAGAGCCAGGTCATTAATACTACTGTAGCCAAGAGTCTTTTAGCATTCATGAGCACTGGAGGGGAACAGTATTCAACCCTCTTTGGCATGAAGAACAAACTGGCTCCTCTATCTGGAACCTTGGGACGGGTGGGGGAATATAAAAGGAATACTTGATTTCCCTCTCCTTTTTTTTAGTGGATAGGTATGAAAATTAGCAAGTGAAAAATCCTTTTTTTTCATTTTTAACGAGTAGCCGATCATCTTAAAAGCTTTTTGGCAACCAGACTTAATGTGCATGAGGCTGCTAAAGAAAATATCAGCATCCTGCCTTGTTTACTTTGAAAAGCATGAATCTGATGTGGAACAAAGCATTCATTAGAAACAGGACAGTCAGAAGAGGGAGAGTGTTTTTCCTCATGCTCCTAAGTTTCTTTAGACACGTATTACCTTAATTCATTTTTCCATACTAGCTCTACACTACATCCTCCCAACAAAACATCTGCCATGACATCTCCCTTTAACAGGTCCATGTAGCACATGGACAAAATGTTTTACCGAGGAATTCCCAGCACCAGTGTTGAAGAGGCAAATACAGACAAGAAATCTGTTGTCTGATGTCTCTGCTCTGGTGCAAACTGGGGTAAAACATTTCCCTTTGCCAACTGGTTGGCTCATTGGAATAAACATAGTGGTCAGTGGCCTGAACCTCCTGTGGCCAAGTGTGTCATTAAAACCTGGTGGTCCATGCGTAAGGTGAAACCACGGCCATATAAACACACATGCCATTTCCCTCACACCCAAAGGAATGCTACAGCCTCCTACTTCCCCACTGAGTGAAGCTGTTTCATGGGTATTGGAGCCTGGGAAGCAAACGTAATTGGCAGGGGGTTTTTTTTTCTTTCTTGAATAAGAAATGCAACTGCTCCCAGGAATACAGCCAAAGGAATGTGAATGACCAAATGAAGCATCACAGATCACCACAAGTGGGAAAGGCTGATCAAAAGGGGCCATAAAGCAGAGCTAGTATCAAACTGCTTAAGGTCTTATTCCTGTAACCTGATGAGTACTCTGGTTCCAACCCAGCAGAGTTCTTAAGCACGTATTTAACTTTAATCATGTGTGTAATTCCATTGAGGCCAATGAGACTGCTCATATGTTTAAGGTTAACTGCTTTTCTGAGCCAGGGCCAGAGGGCTCAGAACCCAATGACAGTCAAAGTCCAGAGCCACTTGGCTTCCTTGTAAAACACTTTGGTGTAGTGGTGCTGCAGCATCTGCCTGCTAGGAAATGGAATAAAATTGGATGCTATCATAGTCAGTCATTTCCAGAAAGAGAAGCTGAGATAGATTTTTTGAACTTGGTGATTCTTGAATTATAGTTCCCTCGGACTTCACCAATGTCAGCCTAGTAACCTTACCAAAACAGTGTCAAATGCTGCAGTGGCAGCTTCCATATATAGTGTTTTGTATTACAGGTTGTCACTCCAGGCTTCAGTGACTGTGAACTGTCATACAGAGAGATGCAGGGAAGAAAAGAAACTGAGTCATGCTATAGGCATTACAGGAGTTATGTCCATTTATTCCAGGTCTGAATTTGGAGAAAAGAGGAACAAAAGAGAATGAAGATGGGAGAGAAAGGGAAAGGTGAGGGAGATAGAAACAAAGGGGCAGCAGTGGCAGCAGGGCTCTGGGTGGAAAGGACTTTAGGTAGAGTTCCCAAAATTAGTGGCCTGGGCTTCTCACAGCTCCTTCAAGTCTTATTTCTCAAGAAAGGACTGCAGAGGTTAAGCAATATAGCAATTCTGAAAGAAATTCACAGGAAATTAGTACTTGAGTGAATTTTTGGATTCTGTTTTGTGTTAACTGGGCTAGACCAAAAGAGCCCTTATTTTCCACCAAGCATGCTAGCATGCAGCATCTCAAACCTTGATACTATATCTTAGCCATGGGATTATCCAGCTCAGTGACTCTGCCCTCTTGCTAAAGATAATTATTTTGAATGTTGTCCTGCTGGAGGCATTAACAGCAGAAGCATTCCCTGTGCCCTACTGCAAACAAGATAGAAACAGCATACTGGCAGAATTATCTAACAAGTATTTATATAGCAATATATTTTAAGAATACAGCTTATTTGTTTTAGAATGGTTGTTTGTTCTATCCTTCCTAATTCAGAGTGATTTTGTCTTTAATGCTTTAATGCCAGATGCTGCAGTAGGACTCAAAATAATGTTTAATATGTATCTTTAAAACTGCAGTGAGTGGTGCAAAGTAAACACTTGTGTTTTGATTAGCTTCATTCCATGCTATGTGTCAGGACAAAAACTTTTAAAAACATTGGCTTTACTGTATTGTAGGACCTATGCATAATTATTTCAAAACACACAGAAAAAAGCAGACAGAAAAGTAATGAATAAAATATGCAACCCCTCCTGCAAAAGGTTCTGATATTATAAACAACGCACTTTTTGTAGGGCTAGATTCTTTTAAATCCAGCATATTTATAAGGGTACCCTGCTTTAAAAAAAAAAAAAAAAGCTGTATATAAACTAGATAGCATACATAGCTGCAGTGTTTAGAAAACAGCAAAGTACCATGTAAAAAAGGCTCTGTTTAGTCAGCCCACCCACTATGAAAAAAAAAGTTGACATTTAGAAAACAGGATATACTGAACAGTTTTTACCATTGTGCCCAGCAAATCTGATAGAGCTTTCTGTGTACATTCTACAGCTGGGATATTATCCTGCAAAACTGCCAGGTAGTAAGAAGCTGAAAAAGTCCAGCACCAGGTAGGATCAGAACGCAATTTAAATAAGGACATTTTTACATTTCATTGTACTTTCCTGACATTTGCACCAAAGCCTAGCAATTTCACATTTTAGTGCAATCAGTCTCTTCACTGCTACTGCAAGTTTGGCAATTTGTGCTTCTTGATAGATCAATGTAGTAGTTAGTAAACACTACAAAACAGAAATGAATTCATAAAAATATTGAAGACAAATCTAAATAATGTTAAATAAGCTCTTCAGAGCAGGGATCATGGTGGAGCCGGAACTCCATTTGGGTTATATAGGCATTGTGGCAATATAAATAAGGAATGAGATTACTATGCATATGACTCTCCAAACAGCTCTACCTAATATATAGGAGGCCTGGTTTTATAAGCTGGGCTGGGGGATCTTTGTCTATGTAGTGTTGTCATGTTTAATGGTGCAATGAAGTAATTGTATTAAACTGCAATGCTTAATACTCTCCTGAGTACGTCTACACTATGGGGGACTACTTAACCTCTGACAGCACTTCAACAGTCAAGGGATTAGTGTTATACATACATATATATGAATACATACATGTATGTGTGTGAATATATGTATACACTTGATATATATATATATATATATATATATGTAGCACTCAAAATTGCTAAGAACACTACATATTATATATAATGTGAGGGTGGGGGAGGCAGTGAGGTTGGGGGAGCCACATGTTCTGGAAAAGAACTGAAAATGATGAAAAGTGTTACTATATAACCCCCACCCCCAAATTACTTTACAGCCAGCCCCTATCACTACTGTTTTAGGCGTAACTTTTCCCCAGGTTCCTGAGGTTTCTGAATGTGATCCAGTAGTCCTAAAAGAGCATGTATGAACACTTAGCAATTCTGAGAGCATTACCTTTTCTTCAGCTCCAGGACTGGCTAATGTGTGTGGTAAGTAGTCATGGAACAACCCTAAATTATTTCAGAAATACAAGCAAAATGGTTGCAACAAAACCCAGTGTTTTTAAAAAAAACAAAGAACACACAGCCTGAGAGGGGTAGCCTATGGTGAATATACCTGGCACTAAATCCTGCTAAAAGTGTGCTTGGAGTGTCCTCTGAAGCTACTTACGTAGTGGTTGAAGGGGATTTCACTGAGTCCTCATAGAAACAACAGTTGTACTGATGGTTAGCTTCCAAAACAGGCTAACCTCCAGATGAAGAGGATGCTGTCAACCTATCTTCCCACCAGGACTTATAACAATGCCTCTTGTCAGCCCAGCAAGTCAAAGCAAGCCGGGAACGTGTTCGCAGACTAGAGCTGTAGCCCAGCCTCAAGACACAGAGGAAGTCCTGCTGTGAAATCCACGGGCTTTTCATCTCTTTCCCACAAGAGGAACTGCTGGGATGGTCACTGGGCTGAGAGCAATAAACTGTAGAACGCTTCCCTTGAAGGTCTGTCTCTCTCTGCCCCCTCCAAAAACTATCCAAGGAAAAGTTCCATGTCTTTATGGTTAGTCCTTGACCTCTTTCAGCACTCCTGAAATGGTGAAAGTGACCATCTATCAAAGTCTCTTGTTTTCACTGCCAGTTAATATTTTTGAACACACATTTCCTCTTCAAAGAACCAGGAACTGTAAAACCCTCTCACAGGAGCAAAATAGAGCAAACCTTTTGGGTGTGCAGAATAACAACACTTTTTTCAATATTTCAACTTTAAAAATTATTAGATCTTTGAATCTATATCTACTATATCTTCAAATGATCATTTCAATAAAGCTATAGAAAAAGTGCCTTAAGGTTCTTCATTATTCTTGCTCCATGGTGAATAATAAGTTCAGCACATGCTTCATTAGAGAAGGAACACTTAACTTCTGAATGTGCCACAGAACGTAGATCCATTTTGGTCAACAAAATTCACATTTCAAGTCACTTATGGTTGCAGCACTCGATCCATTTGGAAATGCCATAAAGCTGATTCAGAAAAATTCCAGTAAGTAAAGGATTCTTCCAGTCAATCCTTGATACAGCAGAAACATGAGCTATTGTTTCCATGACAGGTTGCATTAAAATCTTTCCAAACATGACTTGTTTGTTTCATAGAAAAAACTGGAATGAATTAACATCTGACTCAGATACAAAAAAACCCATGACTTTATTACTTTCTGATTCTATTAAGCAATCAAATGTCTATGAAATAAAGTTTAAAAGTAATGAATACATTCACAGGAAACAAGAGTCAGCTTGCCTCATTTTGTGTATTATTATCACTGGATTTTTTTATTACACTTGGTGACATTCACATTTGGATTCCAAATTAGAAATACACTGACAGAACCAATATAAGAAATATAAATTCAGATGTTATTTGAATCATGCTGTTGGTTCATAGTTTATTAGAATGACACCAAGAAATTTTGTCAATAAAAAGGACAGAGGTCAAGATTTTAATGAACTCCTTAACTCACCTTGAATGGGGTCTTACAAATTTGGAAATTAACCCACAGTTTTTTATATAAATGCTACTAGAATCGGGGAAGCAATCTCAACAATCTGTTTGATGCATTTAGTCTTTCTTTGCTTGCCAATTGCCTGCACATTATAGAGGCAAGTATTCCAGTTAGTGAAGACAGTATTACCCAGGTGAAAGTCTCTGTGAAGTATAGGTTGAAGAGGACACAGTCTTAGAGAAGTGATTTTCAACCAGGATGTCGTGGCACCCAGGTTTGCCTTGAGATTTTTTTCAAAGGTGTTGCAGGGTGCCACACAATGTTAGCACTATTAGGTGTGCAAATTTGATTCACAAATCAGAGATTTCAGACAGAAACCCAGTGTCAAAACCATTCTGCTCTGTTACAGACTGAGCTCTTTGCCACACAAGAATTACTCTATTTTTCTGTAGTCAAAAAACAAGGGAAAACTAAGAGCTGACATTTTCCAAGGGGTGTTTGGAGTCTATCTAGGGGTGCCTTAAGTTTAAAAATGTTGAGAACTACTGAACTAGATATTGCACAGCTATGAAAAAAATCTCTGTTCTGATGTCAATATCATAAATATTGTTGTATTAGTAGGCAAATCTAGCTCCTACATATCACCCATTTGAGAGACCCTGCTTTGGAGAGGAAGGCTGGTTTTATGGTTAAAACACTAGCCTGGGACTCAGAAAATATAAGGTCTATTCCAAGTTCTGCTGTAAAAGTAGTGGTCAACCATAGACAAGTAAGTTGCTTACATTCCTTGTGCCTCATTGCACCAGCTATAAAATGCCTTTCTCTCTCTCTCATCCTTTGTCTAATTTATGTAACCCATGAGGTTTTGGTGGCAGAGTCTGCCTCTCAGTATGTGTTTATTATACACCGCATAGCACAACAGGGAACTGATCTCAGTTGTGGCCTCTAGGTGCCACCGTAATATAAATGATAACTGTAGCCCTGAAACCGATGGGCCATGTTGACAGGGGCAAAATCCTCCAGAATGCACGCAAGTGTCTTATCTCCTCTTTGTGGTACCACTTGCATGCAACTACTGCTGCTGTTCTCTCCGAACACAATAGCCCTATCAGTGCTTACATCAAAACCCTATGAAAAGCTTTCAGCTACTGTACCAAGTACTCTTTGCTTACAGTGTTTTACATCCATCACTTCACCAGGCAGGTTGAAGGAACAAACAGGAATTTAAAATCTAGCATGCATGCTAGAGATAGTAGAAAAATAGAGGAATATTTCATAAATATTTTATCAAACATTCCTTTTTCAACTGTGCAAAATTCTGACCATGAGCTAAAGCCAAATCAGGTACCTAAATAGGATTAGATGGAGTCCCTGTGGGCTGAGGATGACCAAGACTCAGGCCCAGGGGAAGTGCTCTTGAGTATTTCTACACGACATGGGGGTTAAATACTCCCTAAATTGAAATGGTGGTTTTTTAAAAACACAGCTTCAACTTAGGGCGAAATATCCTGTACACCCATGTCAGAGCCCGATCTTTACTTGTAGGGCTGTGCAAAGCTTCAGCCCCTGATTCAATTCAGTGGAGATTCCACCCGATTCGTTGGCTGAATCTCTGAATCAAATCAGAAGACCCTTTAATCTCTCCGAATCAAATTGGAACCCTCTGAATCAATGCAGAGCGATTCGGAAAGATTCGATGATTTGGCCACACTTCTGGGTCAGCCAAAGAGTGCAAAGGGGGCTCCCCCTGCATCCCTCAGCTCAGTGACCAGTGCCTTCTGGGGCTGGGGGGCCACTCGGGGTCCCCCCATGGCTGATCAAGCCAGAGGGGTGCGGGGGGACCCCATGCATGCTTGGTGGCAGATCTGGGAGTGGGCTGGAAGTACTTTTGGTCCACTTCCAGGTTCACCACCGAGCATGCAGGGGGACCCTCTGCACTCCTGCGGGACACTCCATCTGCCCTAGCATCACAATGTTCACAAACCATGCCTGGTACCTCGAGGTATGTAGAAAAAACTTTGAAAGCTGTATCTATGGCTGAATTGCTGATTCTCCAAACCAGCATCGAATCTTCAGATTCAGATTCGGCCGAATCAAACTGGGGACAGTGATCTGAATCAATGTGTAGCCTGGGGGTACATGGGTTTGTACTTTCCTCTCCAGTTGAGGGAATTATTGGCAGGGCAGTGTGCTGTGGAGGGACACAACAGCCCAGTGGCTGCCTCCATCCCCTATAGAGTGAGATCCAATCAAACAATTACTTAACTATATACAGATTTATTATCACAACAAAACCATTAAAGGGTAAGGACATATATATATAATCTAGGTACAAGTTTACAAAAAAATAAACCCTATAATATATACATATACCGCACACAGTTTGCGGGGGGGGGCTCCCCTGTGGGGACCCTCTCTCCAGGGTAACTTACTACTACTCCGCAGTCCCGGAGGGTTGCCTCTTGTTCTCCAAGTCAAGCTCTGTCCCTGCCCGGTTTTTCTGCTGCCTGACTACTGCCACCATCCTGGCTTAGGGCCACATGCACCACTACGTGTAGTGGGTGCTTCAGCTTGTGCTAGGGGTTGGAGGCCTAGACAGCCTTGTGCAGCACCAGGGCTCAGTCTGTTCCCGGACCCTCTGGGAAGCATTGTCTGCACTGAGCTGCTGCCTCGTGTCAGCAGCTGTAGACCTGAGCCACCTCAAGTACCTCCCAGGGTCCTCTCACCCTCTGTGCAGCACCTCCTGCACCGACCTCCCAGCCTCATTCTGGGGGTTAAGGACCTGAGCCGCCCCACAGGCTCCAAAGATCCTGCTCTGTGCACCGGGCAGTGCACCATATCTTTGGCCACACACCAGAGGTTGCAGACCCAAGCTGCTTCACACAGCTCCCGGGGTCTGGATGCCATGCGCCATGCTGCGCACCAAGAACTTAACTGCTGGAGCTGTCCCCCACTCCCCGCTGACAGGAGTCTTCAGGGGCTCTTCCTGGGCTACTGCTTCGCCCTGCTGAGCAGCTCTTCTAAACCCTGCTCTTCTCTCTTCTCTGTCCCTGACACATCTGCCCCTCGTGCTGGGCACGCAGCTCCTTTTATACACTCCAGGGCTCTGCCCCTGAAGCTCCCAGACCTGACAGTTTGCAGTCTTCAATCAGGTCTGGGGGAGCTCTTCTCCCCCTGCCCTCAGGAAAGGGGCGTGATGTTATTTTTCTTGCTGCCTCCTGATTGGTGGATGGGCTCCACCAATCAAAACAGCAGGATCTCAAGCCTGGGATTCAACTCAAGCTCTGAAAGGTAAGCCTGCTACAAATGAATCAAATCACTGTTCCTGATTTGGGCCAAATCCAAATTGAATACGGCCTGTTTTGCCCACCCCTAATTACCTGCCTCTCCAGCAGTGGGTAGGGGAGAGCGAGGTGCTGGTGGGCAAGTGGTCCCTGAGCTGCGGGGGCAGGGCTGGTGCTTTTTAACAAAATCTTTTTGAGATGTTTCATTTTTATTTACAAAACACAGATTTTGCATTAACAGAAATATTGATAAGAAAATATAGTAAAACTGTGTGTACACCAAAGAAAAGGAAAGGGGGGTTAAAATCCTATGAAACAGACATAAAATAACATTTCATGCATTCAATTTTTTTCCAAGAACATTTCCTACTGTCCTTACAGTTAATTCCACATATACAATGCCTTGAGCACTATGCAGACAGAGAATTTGCAATGGAACTGATACCTGGTTAAAAATATTATACTATATAAATATTTGCTGCTGCTGTTGAAGCATTTGCCTAGGTTGTCTTAGCAGACATTAAAGGATGTTTTAATAACTGACCTCACTGATCACAGAATTGTTCTCAGCCAGGTTTGTCATCTCTATCCAAAAGATTTTTGAGTGTATGTTGTATGGTTTTTTGACTCCTCAACACAGTTTTTCTGTTGGCTTTGTAGGAAAAAGAGGAGGGAAAACATGGCTATTTAGCTACCTCATTTGATTAGCATCTGCCATCAGCTGCCAGAAGCCACTGCTTTCTACATTGTATTATTATCATAGTACCCAAAACAAAATATTCATCAACTTGTGCACATTGTAATACTTAATAATGCAGATGAACAGATGAATCCACTTGATTTCTTCCTGGGATCTCATGTATCGCACACTTCAGTGGAAGCACCTTAAACAGGCAGTGGGTGAGCTCTCCTGTTACATCTGGCCTGTTTTTGCGGGCTGGTGTGCAATAATGACAGGGTCTGAGTCCTGTCCTCACCTAGGTCCTCCCTCTTTGGATACATTAACACTGGCAGTCTAATGGCTTTACCTCTTGGCCACATTGTGGCAGGCCCCATGTAGAGTCAGAAGAATAAGGGAGGCTTCTTATAGCATTTCTCCCACACGTAAAGGTCCAGTCACAAATCTGGCCTTAATTTGAGGAATTCTTCTTTGTCACTACAGTGCCAAAACTTTTAAAGGAAGTAAAAATTCTCCTTGACAGATAATATTACATTGAATCGATTCAATAACATGTAGCAAGCCTATTGAAGAGATGGCCAACACCAAGGGAAATCTTATATATGTCGTATTGATGTTTTATCCCAATGTAGTGCCTACAAAATATCTTATATGAAATAGATGAAATACCATCAGCAATGAAGAGAATTAGGTTCTCTTAATGTTAAAACTTGATAAAGCCTTAGGAAAATGTAGCAACTATCATGCTATATCTTTGTTAAATGTGGTCTTAAAAATATTTACTAAACTGCTAACCACAAGACTAAACAAAAGCATTACCACCATTGTAAATCAAGATCAAGGCAGTTTCATGCCAAGCAGAGAGGCAGCTGATAATTTAAGAAGAGTGCTACATATATTATGAGAGGTGAGAGATGATGACAATCCTATTGCTGCTGTTTCTCTTGATGCCGAAAATGCATTTAATACTGTAGGATCAAATGCTGCTATCTGCAATATGCCTTTAGTGAGTTTTGTTTTGGATTAAAAACTCAGAAACCTAATTAAAACAATTTACTTTCACCCATTAGCCTTAATCCTTATGAATGGCTTACTGTCTTTTCTGGTTATTTTACTAAGAGGCACTTACCAAGGATGTCCTCTCTCTCCTGTCCGTTTCTGCGCTGGTTCTTGAGTCTCTAGCCATCTCCCATTTGGAGCAAAATAGAAATACCTGGGGTACTGTGAAACCACAGACCATTGGCATATGTGGTGGCATCTTGCTGTGTATTAACACCCTATTAGCAGAATGGCAAAGGCATCTGAAGACATATTTGGATCTGATGGTCTTTTTACACTTTCTGTGTGACTGTGCTAGGACCCCAAAGGGGTCAGAAGACCAGATTTTTCAAGATTTGCTTTAAGATGTCAATAAGAACTTGGAGGGATGTACAAAAGAAACTAAGTTACGTGCTTTAGTCTTACTGATATCATAGAATCCTAGAAAATGAGGGTTGGAAAGGACCTCTGGAAGTCATCTAGTCCAACTCCTGCTCAAAGCAGGAACATCCCCAACTAGATCATCTCAGCTAAATCTTTGTCTAGCAGGGTCTTGGAGATTCTACAGCATCTCTGGGTACCCTGTTCCACTGTTTTACTATCCTCCTAGTGAGAAAATTCTTCCTAATATCTAGCCTAAATTTCTCTTGCTGCAACTTGAGACCATTGCTCCTTGTTCTGTCACCTGCCACCACTGAGACCAATCTAGCTCCATCCTCTTTCAGACCCCACTTCAGGTAGCTAGGCTGCTCTTAAATCCCCTCAGTCTTCTCTTCTCCAAACTAAATACACCCAATTCCCTCAGCCTCTCCTCATAAGTCATGTGCCCCAGCCCCCTCACCATTTTTGTTGTCCTCCACTGGACTCTCTCCAATTTATCCACATCCTTTTTGTAGTGTATGGGAGGGTCCAAAACTGACCACAGTATTCCATATGTGGCCTCACCAGTGCTAAATAGATGGGAATAATCACTTCCTTTGATGTGATGGCAACACTCCTACCAATGCAGCCCAGTATGTTGTTAGCCTTCTTTGCAACAAAGGCACACTGCTGGCTCATATTCAGCTTATTGTCTGCTGTAACTCCCAGGTCCTTATCTGCAGAGCTGCTGCCCAGCCAGTGACCCCCCCAGCCTGTACCGGTGCATGGGATTGTTCTGTCCTAGCTGCAGGACTTTGCATTTGTCCTTGTTGAACTTCATGAGATTCCTTTTGGCCCAATCCTCCAATTTGTCTAGGTCATTCTATATCCTAGCCCTACCCTCCAGCATATCTACTGCTCCTCCCTGCTTGGTGTCATCTGAAAACTTTCTCAGGGTGTACTTTATGCCATCTTCCAGGTCATTGATGAAGACACTGAACAAAACTGACCCTAGGACCGACCACTGGGGCCCTCCACTTGATATCGACTGCCAGCTAGACATTGAACCATTGATTACTATTCTCTGAGCCTTAGAGATTGTATCTTGCTAAAATCAAGGTGCATTCACCAGTCTCCCTGTATCCACAAAGCCAGTTATCTTGTCATAAAAGGCAATCGGGTTGGTCAGACCTGACTTGCCTCTGGTGAATCCATGCTGACTGTTCCTAATCATCTTTTTCTCCTCCCAGTGCTTAGAAATGGATTCCTTGAGAATCTGCTCCATGATTTTTTCCAGGGATGAGGAGAGGCTGACTGGTCTGTAATTCCCTGGACCCTCCTTTTTCCCTTTCTTAAATATGGGCACTATGACCTGACCTTGCCTGTGAAGACTAAGGCAAAAAAGGCATTGAGCACTTCAGCCTTTTATGCATCCTCTGTCACAAGGTTGCCTCCCCCATTCAGTAAGGGACCCAAACTTTCTCTGATCCACTTCTTGCTACTGACATACTTGTAGAAACCCTTCTTGTTACCTTTCACATCCCTTGCTAGCTGCAACTCCAACTGTACTTTCGCCTCCCTGACTTTATCCCTGCATGCCCAAGCAATGCTCTTATACTCCTGCCTAGATAGTTGTTTGACTTTCCACTTCTTATAAGCTTCCTTTTTATGATTTAGTTTACTGAAGAGTTTCCTACTAAGCCAAGTTGATTTTCTGCCATACTTGCTAATCCTCCTGAACATTGGGATGGTTTTGTCCTGCACTCTCAGTCAGGCTTCTTTAAAGTACAGCCAGCTCTCCTGGAGACTCATGGGATCCTGCCCATGAATTACCTGAGTGAGTAGAAGTCTTCTTTTCTGAAATCCAGGGTCCTTACTTTGTTGCTCCCCATCCTTCCTCTTCTCAAGATCCTGAACTCAAAAGATACTGAAGTCAATCATCTTATGGTCACTGCTGCCCAATGGGGGAGAGGCATATAATCTGCCAAGTGTTTTTAAAAATCCCTCTAAAAACTTATCTGCATCTTCGGGTCCCCAAATACCTTTTAATTTTGGTAACAGTGATGAGCTACATCACCATAGCATCTCATTTAGACATGCCCACTGTAAAGTAGACTCAAAACTACCTGAATTTAGTAAGGGAAAGCACATAACTGAAGTTCTTCCAGTCTCAGAATGCTGCCTCAACCATTACTGAAGACCTACAAGGTTGTTTTAAAAAGGGTTAAATATTTATAAATAAAGCTCAACCCCAGAGGCAGATCCAGGATTTCGTAAAGGGAGGTATGGGAGCAGCACTTCCCAGTCTCCTCTCCTTGGGCAGGCAGACTGTGACATGGCAGCAGCAGTCATGGTATTTTTTTAAAGTCCCTCAGTCAGGTAACTATCTCCCCCTCTTCCCTTATGTGCACAGTAACATATCTCCACCCTTCCCCTCCTATTCCCCACCCTCTTCTGTCCACTGCTGACACTGTCTGTACTATCCCCAGATAATCTGGGGGTGAGGGAGCTCCACAGTTGCACTCTAGCTGGGCTATACATGGAGCTGGCCCTGGCCAGGGACAGCAGCAGCAGAAATCTACCTGCCGCTGCTGCTGTCCCAACTGAGCCCAGCTCCCTGGAGCAGCTCTGGAGCTTTCCTCTACCCCCTACACCAGGGCAGCTGGAGACAGTGGCAGTGGTGAGCAGGAGAGGCAGGGGAGGGAAGGGAGAGGACAGAAGGTGCAGAGGGTAAGAGGAAGGGAAGGAAACAGGATGAGTTCTTACCTGATTCCCTGGACTTAAAAGAAGTCCTTGACTGCTGCTCATGTAGTGGCATGAACTGAAAGAGGCACACATCCATGCTACTGCCTCCCTTCTAGATCTGCCTCTGCTAAACCCTGAAAAAGAACAACACAGATCCAGGCAAGAGTAGTTTAAATCTCACTAACAAAAAACAAAGAAAAACCTTACAGAGAGGTCCTTGAAGAAAGACTTAAAAAACTTGGCCTTTGTTGGAGACCCTGGACCATTGAAATGATTATTAACATAGCATGACTACTTCTTCCAGTGGTAAGCAATGCATACCCCAGCTTTTTTCTGTACACCAATAGGAGATACTTGTGTAGAATACAACAACGTCACTCAGAATTTGAAAGAGCCTAGATTAATTTACTCTGGTTGCCAGCTCATTTTTAAAAGAAAGCCATATCTTTCAGGAGGTTTCAAAGGAATCTGCCAGAAGTACCATTCCAGAAGAAAAAGGAAGCAGAACAAGGGGTTTAAGTGGACCCTCCAAAATCTACATAGATTGCTAGTGATTCATGGATTTAATATGTGGGGAGAGAGGGCTATGGTTCCTCTATCCCTTGTGGAAGATTTCAGGTAAATTTTCAGTAAGCTCAGAGAGTTTTTACTCCCCTACAGGAGATCAGGCAAAGTAGGACATAAGAAAGACCTAAAATAGAGAGAAAACAGCAATATGATACATACAGAGGTTGAGGATTTGTGTGAAAAAGAAAGATTACAATGTAGTTGGTTAATATGCAAAGAATTATGAAACAGTGTATTGGGAGCAGTATGTATAATGATGATACTGAATTACATACATAACTTTGTTAGAATCATAGAATCAATGAGTCAGAAGGGACCTAGACAGATCATCGAGTCCGAACCCCCGCCATGGGCAAGAAGGAGCACTGGGGGTGGCAGGGGTCATAAGACTCCAGCCAGGTGCCTATCCAGTCTCCTCTTGAAGATTTCCAGGCAAGGTGAGAGTACCACCTCTCTGGGGAGCCTATTCCAGGTTCTGGCCACCCTTACAGTGAAGTAGTTCTTCCTAATATCTAACCTAAACCTATCCTCCCTCAGCTTGTGTCCATTGTTCCTAGTGACTCCAAGGGGGGCCCTGGTGAACAGACTTTCCCTGAGTTCCTGCTGCTGGCCTCTGATAAGGTTGTAGGCAGCCACAAGATTCCCCCCAGTCTTCTCTTGCAGAGACTGAAGAGATTCAGGTCCCTCAGCCTCTCCTCATAGGGCTGGCCACAGAGGCCCTCAACCATACAAGTGGCCTCCTCTGGACCCTCTCCAGGCTCTCCACGTCCTTCACATTGTTAAATGTGTTTGTGTGTGACTTCAATGCTGTTTGGTTAATAGCATAATATATGCATTGCAAATTTCACAGTACACCAGCAAAGGGGTATTTGCATGTAATGCCATCTCACCTGCTTGCAGGAGAAATTCCCTATTTAGTTTCTAAACAGTTTTTTGAATCCTGCTTTATTTTTAGATTTTTAACAGCAAAGTTTACATTGGTCCTTGGCAAAAATCCTGGCCAGCTTTCAAAGTCTGCAAAGCCAGTACATACAAAATTTCACCTACTAACAGGCAGGAGAGACAGCTGACTGGAATTATGACTCACTCAAAAGATTCATGCACATCAGAAACTGTCAACGACATTTGAAACATCAGAAATATACAGTAAGATTTCCAACTCTGAAGAAAAATGTCTTACTTCTCATTAAAACTGAGAAAGATGGATGATGTTTAAATAATTTTGAAATCCTAAAACAGAGAGGAAAATAAATAGCAAGATAACAGTGATATTATTACTTTGTCACTTTTTGCCATGTATTTTTGATTATTTTTTAAAACCTTATCCCTGAATTCCTGAAGTCAGGTAAGTAAAGACAAGCATCCAAAAGTATTTATATCCCAGTGCTAACTTTTTGCCCCCACTGCTTGTGAATTATTGCACAAATAAACACATATAAAACTAGATGAACTGTATGGCTGGATCCAGGGTGGGATGCAGTGGTACCGCTCCCGCCCCCCCCCCCATTGATTCCTGCTCTGCCCAAAGTTTACAACTAACTAGGGGTGTGCAAAGCTTCAGTTGCCAATTCAATTTGGAGAAGATTCAGCCTGATTTGGAGGCCAAATCGCTGAATTCAAATCGGGAAACCAAAAAAGCCCTGTGAATCAATTCAGAGCCTCTGAATCAATCCAGAAAAGATCTGGAAAGATCCCCAAAACCCTTCTACCTATCTCCTTGAAACTTAGCAGGCTTCATACTGTCATAAGGGTCCACCATTCCTGCTGTTTTCATCCAAATCTGCCATAAAATGACAAAGTTATAGGTATTTCAGTGATTCCCCATTATAGTCTATGGCTGAATCTCCAAATCTCTCTGAATCAGCACCAAATCTGAATTGATTCGGGACAGTAATCGAAATCTCCAAATAAAATTACAGCCTTCCAAATCAACCAAATCCAGATCAAATGCTTCCCTATTCACACAGGCCTACAACTAACTTCCTGGGAGTCATGTGAACATTTCTATGCAGCTGGCGCTGAGGGAATCATTTGACCTCATTGTTCACTATAATCTATGTGATTTCTTCCTTCTTCATGCCACAGGTGTTAACAACCCTCTCTCCCTTTTAATGGGTTTGATGCTCCACTAATCGAAATATCCTTCCTTCAGCGATCCTGCTATGTGTTAGCTACTCTTGTTAATGTAGCTTCTATTTCACAGCCTTGCAGACTGTTTTTAACTCTAGCTAAAAACATTAATTTAGGCTTAGAAAAAACTTTCAGTGAAGCTTTGGATGAACTGTCAAGATGTTCAAGAAGGCTTGATTTTGTTTTATAAATATAAAAAAAGAGATGTACTTTTAATTCTAATGACTATAGGACTAATTAAACAATCTCTTTTGATTTTTTGCCTAGTTTGTTGTGTTTTTATATACAATATATGATATGCCAAATGAATACACATTCCAGTAAATTTATATTTGGTTTTGCTTTAATCTTAAATGGAATAACATTGGCATGGGCCCCTAGCTTATTATTGAAGCTTCTAGGTTTTTTTAACTAGAAAAAAATGAGCCTTTTGTTACATATGATGAGGTACCGTACCATCTACACTCCTCTTTTCAAAATCCGAGATTCTCCCATGATTAAATGATACATTGTTCTCACTGTATCTACCTAGCTGGAAAAAAAAATAGTGTGAGGTCTTCAGGTATAATGTCCAAGCCAGATTCGCCATTTCCCTGAAAAATGCATTTCAAAAACAGAATACATATTCTATTCTTAGACAGACAGACAGACAGAAAAGACTTTTAGAAATGTTTATTCTGGGGAGGGGGACAAATGGAGAGCAGTAAAGACCTAACAGGTTGGCCCAAAAGTCTGGGCCTCAAAGACATGGCCTGGGCTCGTGGCCTGCAAGGCCTGCCCACACACTCTAAACAAAAAAAAACCACAGGACAAAGGAGTATATACATATATACAGTTGCACAGTGGGGATGCCTGGGGGAGTCTCAGGACATCAGGGGTCAGCCTTCATGGGCAAATCCTGAGGTCTTGACTTGCTGCACCCACCTGCACACCCTGAGCAGGTGGTGGCATCACAATGCAAGGAGCAGGCGTCCTCCCTTGACTTGGCACAGTGCCCCCTCAACGGCCCAGTGTTCCTCAAAGGTGGGCGCCACCTGCAGGAGGACTGCATGTTCAAATTCAAGTGAGAGGCAGGCCCGCACCAGCAGGAGGAAAAGCTGCAGGGCATCATCCATCCCAGTCCCGGCAAGCCAGTTTCGGTGGCTCTTCAGGGTGGCCATCTTGGCCTGTCCCACCAGAAAGTTGGCCAGGATGACCACACACTGCTTGGCCGCCTGGTATGGGAAAGAGCAGATGTATATGTGCTCTGAAAAGTCCCGGCTCAGCGCTGGAAGCAGTGCCCTCAAGGTGGTAAAGAGTGGCCACAGCCAGGGGTAGTTGAGGAAGGCATGAAAAATGTTCTCTTGCACTGCCCTCAGGCAGAAAGGGCAGGCCAGCAAGGCTACCAGGTCCAGGTGGTGCAAAGGTGCCAGTGGCCAGGTTGCCGTACACCAATCTCCACTGGAGATCACCTGTCTACTTGGCAGTGGGCGCCTTGTACAGAGCGCACCACACTGGGGTCCCTGGTAATGCCAGGTGCCACTGCCACATGGTGTCGGGGCAGCCGGCTAGCACCTGGGCATGCCAGGTGATCACCACCCACGCGTAGAGTCTCCTCTGGGGCAGTGTGCTGAAGGGGCAGCCCATGTTTCTTCTGGGAGGCACAGGGAGCCTCAGCAGCATGTTGGGCTGGTCAGTCAGCTCACTGACCACCACTGGAATGACCAGCACTGGCAGGAAGGCCTTGCCCGCAGGGTCCATGGCAGGGAGGGCCCAGTGGGCCTGGAGATAGCCTTCCAGAGTGGCCACTGCCTCCATCGGGAGGGTGGCCCTAATGGCCCAAGGTGTGGACAGAGTGCAGGGCCAGCTGGGCATCCAGGGCCTCGTCCGACAGCCAGCCCAACTGACTGGGGTCCAGGAGGTGCCCCAGCCTCTCAATGAGAGCAGCCATGAGGCTGGCGGTGGCCAGACTTGGCACAACATGTTGCAGGGCCGAGTTGTAGACCAGGGGCTTCTGAAGCAGCTGCGGGAACCTCAGGTGCCTGCCCTGGGGACAAAGGTGGAAGGCAGCCTGCCAGGCCCACACCATGCTGTGGTAAAATGGTGGAAGGACTGCCCCATTCAGGAGGGCATGGTCCAGCATGAACAGCTCCTGGTCAAAGCCAAGGCCCTCCACTCAGTGCAGGAACCAGAACACCAGCTGCTGCCACGGGCGGTGGCCCTCGGCATACAGGAGCCACTGGAGGGCTTGCAGGCGGTAGGTGGCCACCCTGCTGGCCAGGTCGATCAGGCCCTGGTCCCCCTCAGTGGTGGACAGGTAAAGGGCAGCTCGCGGAGCCAATGGCATCCTTCCCAAAAGAAGTCCATAGGGTCATTGCCTCCAGGTTGCTGGCAATGAGGACCCAGCCATGGTAGGAAAGGGTGGGCAAGTGCCAGCACTGCAGGTGGGTCTCCACTCTCCCTGCCAGGTCCTCCCAGTTGTGGGCCACATAGGCAGGCTGCCCCAGGAACACTTCCAGGGCTTTGAGGCCTTCTCGGTGCCAGGTATAGCCGCCCAGCAAGTCCGGGAGGAGGTGTGCCGACTCACATCCTGAGCAGAAGAGTGTCACTCTTGCCCCAGTTGATGTGGACTGACAAGGTGAGCTCGTAGGTGCACTAGCAGTCCACCAGGGCCCACACATCTTCTTGGCTGCCCAGAAAGACTATAACATCATCTGCATATGCCGTTAGCCAAGTTGGGGGAATGGTGGTCAGGCCCAATGCCAGTGGTCAGTCAGGCGATATCACAGAATGTGCAGCAGCGGTTTGATGGCCAGGGTGTACAGCATATCCAACAGATAGCAGCCCTGGCAGATGCCCCAATGCAACCGAAATGGGGTGCAGAGCATGCTGTTCACTTTCAGCAGGCTGGAGGTGTCGCAATACAGGACCCAGAGCACTACAATAAAAAGGGGCCTAAAGCCAAAAGCCTCGAGGGTGCCGAGCAGGTTCTGGTGGTCAACCAGATTAAAGGCCTTCTCATGGTCCAGAAAAACCAGGCTGACATCCAGGTCAAAGAGCTCCACAGCCGTGAGCAGGTCGCGAGCAGGAACAGGTTGTCCTGAATGGTCCTGTCTGGCACACAGTAGCTCTGCTTGGGACTGATAACAGAGGCCATGATGGTGTGGAGCCAGTTTGCCAATGCTTTCTCCAAGATCTTATAATCAGCACACAGAAGGGACACCGGCTGCCAGTTTTTAAGGCAGCCGAGGTCCCCCTTCTTGGGCAGCAAGGTGAGCACCACCCAGCAGCAGCTGGCTGGCAGGGTCCTGTTGGTAAGGCTCTCATGGAATACATGGACTAGGCTGGGCCCAAGGAAGGGCCAGAAGGCTTTGTAAAATTTCATGGGTGGTCGGTCCATCAAGGCCCAGGGCCCTTCCCAAGGCAAGCCCCCCCACAGCAGCCTTGAGCTCTGCCAGAGAGCGCTTACACTCTAGGGCCTTGACCTGTGAAGCACAGAGGCATGGCAGGTCCTTATGCAGCCACTGAGCTGCCTCCAGGCAGGTGGGGTAAGCCACAAACAAGTCCTGGTAGAAGGTGATGGTGTGGCCCCACACTTCGCCCAGGTCCGTAAGCAGCCATCTCTCCAGGGTCTTGAGATGGTCCAAGGTTTTTACCGCAGCTCACCGCCTCTCCAGGCTAAAGAAACAGTCGGTCAGGGTGTCGGCCTCTGCCAGCTCCTGGCAGCAGGCATGCACCCTTACACCGCAGGCCACTCCCTCCATCACGCGTTTCTTGCAGGACCAGAGGCTCTTGAGAAGTGCCGTGTCACTGCCAACACACAGCAGGGCTCCCTCAAGCTCTGCCACATCCTCCTCCAGCTCCTGCGTGTGGCGGCAGATCTTGCTTGCCACCAGCTGGGAATACTGCTGTCAGAATGCCCAGATCTGGATCTTCCCCACATCCCACCACAGCCGCCAGGAAGAGTTGTTTTCCCACATGGCCTCCCAGCTCCTCCAGAGGTGGGCGAAGCAGTCCCAGAAGTGGGCGTCCTGTAGCAGGCTGGTGTTGAGGTACCAGTAAGGGGCCTGTGTGTGCATCCTGTTGGGCAGGCTGAGTTTGCAGCAAACCTGGGCATGGTCCGAGAGGCCTGATGGGATGATGCAGCTGCTGCGCAGTAATGGCAGATGGTGCCAGGCGATGTAGAGGTGGTTGAGGCAGGCCATGGTGATCCCACTAGCACTCATCTTTGCCCAGGTGTATTGGCACATGTCAGCATGGAGGACCTGCCAGGTGTTGATGAGGTCTGCTGCCGCCAACACAGCCCGCAGCTTGCGGGTTGAAGGCAGGTGCGGTTCTGGCCCTGTCTGGTCTAGCCACGCGTCGATGGTGCAGTTGAAATCCCTGCCCATGAGGAGCGGGTCATCGCTCTCACTGGTGTCACAAAGGAGGTTGCCCAGCGTCTCTAAGAAGGCTACCCTCTCCCTTCCCTCAGTGGGCACATAGACATTTATGAGGAGTAGGCCAAGGTGATGTGGATGGTCAGTAGCCAGCCGAGGATGACCTCTTGCACTACTGCCAAATCATAGTGGAGCTGCAGAGACAGGAGGGTAGCCACCCCAGCACTGAGGTTGGTACCATGGCGGAGAAACAGGCCTCCTCTCCAGGCAGCATGCCAGTCAGCTTGATCATAAACATTGCTGTGTGTCTCCTGGAGAAAGGTGATCACCAGCCGCTTCTGCTGCAAACTCTCCAGGACAGCTGTCCACTTGACCAGGTCCCTGCAGCTGTTGGTATTCAGCGAGACAATTGTGGTAGCAGCCATGAGCAGGAGAATAGCCCCACCCCCACCCTTTGATGAGGTTCCTACACCAGAAGTGGATGCACCATCTCCGTGAGCAGGTGCAGCAGTCAGTGTCCCAGCTGACTGCCCCAGCAGGCACTGGGTGGTCAGGTGGGAGCTGCTGCCAAAGCGGTGGCATGCAGTCCCGCCCTGGGAGAAGTAGACCACATACAGCCTCCCATCCACCACAAAGGTCATAGAGAGAGGCAGGGTCTGGAGGCCCCCGTTGAGGAGCATGAACACCGGCCTCCAGAAGGACAGGGTGTACCTGAGCCTGGGGTCCCTGCTCCCCGTGGTCAGCCTGCTCAAGCACTCTGATGAGGTCCCGGTCTGGCAGGTGTGAGGGAACATTGGAGGCCACCACCTGCACTGCCAGGGTCTCCAGGGGCATGACTGAGACAACCAGCCCCACTGTACACACCTCCCTCACCAGGCGGGGGGAGCCTAGGTAGATGGCAGGCACTGAGTTCACCCGGGAGGTGTCCTGGATGTTCCGCGGTTCCAGCAGGTCGGCCGGAGCACCGGCGCAGGCCTCCACCGGACATGGAGAGGGGCGTGCACCCACAGGCCATGGCTGAGGGGTAGGTCTGCAGAGACATCCCTGTGCCATGTGCCCTGGCTGTTGGCAGCCATCCCGGGCAAGGGAGGATTAACTTTCGCACCAGAGCTGCTACAAAAAAAAAAAGCCTCAGACTGAATCTGAGGACTGGGAGGGGGCTAAAACAGCCTCAAAATCGGCCTCAGGGCAGGCAGAACAGCCCTGCAGGGGCTAAAGGCAAGCCCCAAGGCAGGAGGAGGTGGCAGAGACCAGGGTTATGGGCAGTGGAGGAGGGAGGCAGCAGGAATCAAAGGGAGAGCACAGGTGGGGGTGGGGCAGAGGCAAGTGAGGATGCCAGAGCCCAGGGGGAAAGGCCCAGAAAGCTGGGGAAAGAGGCAGAGAGGGGCCCTCAAGCACAGGCTGGGGAGAGGCAAGGTTTGGGGGGGGTGGGGAGAGGAAAAGGGGGCAGGGAGTGGGGGGGAACACACAGAAGGGACCTGAGCTGGAGGAGCTCAGAAGGGCTTCACTTGTCAGCAGCCATCTTGAAAGAAAGAAAGAAGGGGTGGAGGGAAGGAGGGAGAAGTAAAGGTACATGCTAAGGGTAGTTGTTTATTAAACACATACAGATAAAATACCTAGACACATATATAAGCAATTCTTTTCCTTTTTTGTATTTGAAATCTTTCAAAAGGAAATGACCTATTGAGATGAAACATTTTATTTCAACTAGTATCCTGAGTCAGGGCAAGAAAAAGCCAGGAATGCATATCAGTATTACTTCAATGCAGAAAACATATTAAAAGAGTTGTATGCAGATTTTTTTAAGAGTAGAAAACTATAATTCCTGTGCAACTAAAAGACTATAATATAAAGTAATGTAATATGGAAAATGTATGTATGAATGTAACCCTGTGCGACATTGTTCTAACTACAGCAGAGGGTATTTGCCCACTCTTTACAATAGCTATGCATGCAGCTGGCACATTCCATGACAACATAAAAGGGGAACATTTTTCACCAAGAATACTGAAGCAAAGGCTTCCTTTTACAAAAGATGCCATGGGATCCTTAAGCATTCAGATCAAAAACTTTGTTTTTAAAGTCTCATCTTGAAAGTCTGCTGTACTGCCAAACAGAAATAGCTAACTTTGGAAAGACAAGTGGCTGTCCAGTATCTCAGGGAGCTGAGCCTGTGGTTCCAGAATTCATAGATATTCACACTTGATGAGCACAAAGTAATTCTTCTCCTTTTTGATCCCCTCAAATGTACTGTTTTGTTGTGCTTTGAATGAGTTTGGTGTATGTAGAGCATTTCAAAGTTCTGCCAAGGATCGTGTTTTTCCAGTACCCTAGTGTGATGGAACTCCGGCTGAGAGTTTCAAAAGAGCCAAACAGGTAATGGGACACCCAATCCCTAGTTATTTTCAATGGGACTTGAGTGTCTAACTCCCTTCGGTTTCTTTGAAATTCCTAGCCTCTGTCTGCTGGTTCTTCCCAACAGATGCTGTTCCTTCCACCACTTCACAGGACACACAGGATAACCCTAAATACCCACAATGATTTCCTGTAGCTACTCATGTGCAATGGTAATAATAAAGTTCACCTGTTCAAATCCCACATCCTGTCATTTGTTGCTTGCAAAATAATTTAAATATCTCTTCAGCCAGTAACAACATTCGCATCAGCTTCCATCTCTCTTTTATGAACTTTTGACCATTTAAATCACTGGGGGGGGTGTATTTGTTTTTTGGATGAATGTTTATCTAGTAGCAGCTCTGCTATGAAGCCTTTTGTTGGCTGCCTATGCCATATACCAATCTGGAGGACACCTGCTTGGTAGTGCTTTCATCCAGATCTGGTGCTGCCCAGATCAAAAAGCCCACAAAGTACATGAGCACCAAGTAAACGAATGCGATAGATAAGTGGCAGGAGATGAGGACAAACCCTGGCATCAGCTGACTTATACATTTTATGCATTTTTTTGTACAGCACTTAGGTGATGAGAGTACCCATTAGGTGAATTAAATGGAGAATTTTCTAAGCATCAATACTTCTGCTAACTGTACTTTTTCTGAAAATACAACTTATAAGACACAGACAACTACAATCTAATTTCTTAGAACTTCTTTCCCAAGACCTAAGATGTAGTATGTATAGACTCAGTGGCTGCGTCCCCACATGCAGAAATGTGTGGTCTGCGGTGCCTCGAAGTCTTTTGGGGCAGCACAAAAAGCACACAGCACTTGTGATTCTGTTTGCCATGCTGTACATTTGCAGCGCACAGCAAAATTAGATACCAAGAAATCCCAGTACTAAAAAAACTGCAGCAGAAAAAATCAGGCCAGTACAGGTGGCTGCAGTATGAGCCACCTGAAACCAAATCCTGGCCAGGCAGAGCCATACACCAGCTGCCAGCCAGGCTCCATACATCTAGATCGCCACTGCTTCCAACCTGGGAGGTCTCCAGGATCCCAGATAGGCTGCTGGGGCCAGTGCAGGTGCTGGGGCCAGTGCATGCTGGAGCATGTGTGCAGGGCCGTGCCTGGGGACAACTAGTAGTGGCACATATATGTGCCTCTGCTATTTGTCCCTAAGGAAATGCACATTCCCACTCATGGGGATGAGCCCAGTTTTACTGTCTGGATATTACTGGATACAGAGTCACTGCAAGGGCAGCCAAGGAGGGAAATAAAATGTTCATCCTATATTTCTACTTTCAAAATGCTTTTGGCAAAGCTCCACACTGGAGATTTAATGTCCGCATACAAAATCAATGACAGGGAGGAGATTTGGTACAACAAATAGGCAAACATATGAAAAGGCAAGGCACAAATAAAGGGAAGCCACAAGTGTCCAATGGCAAACAGGAGGGTCAAGAGTCTGAATCCAGCATCGGTTTATTTTTAGGTGATTTAAATTCAGAATGTCTCTGTATTCTTGCAGTGATTCCCATCTGAGAATCTCAAAGTTTTTAACAAACAGCAATGAATTAAGCTACACAAGTTATTTGTGCATTAAAGGAAGATTTTATGCACATTTTAGAGAGAGAAGAAATTATGTTTGGACAGACATATGACTCAGAAACATTAAGCATAGCTATGAAAGGCTCCTGGCAACTCTGCAAGTAAAGGTGTAATGGGATCTGATGTAGGATCCCCACAATTCCAGTTCCTGCCATGCTACACATAGTTTTCATAGATTTCATAGACATTAGGGCTGGAAGGGCCTTTGAGAGATCATTGGGTCCAGCGCCCCATCCCAATGGCAGGAAGTCAGCTAGGGTCAAAGAATCTCAGCAAGATAAGTGTCCAAACGCTTCTTAAAGGAGTCCAGAGTAGGTACTTGCACCACGTTTGGAGGGAGCCTATTCCAGGCCTTGGGGGCTTGGACAGTAAAGAAGTTTTTCCTTATGTCCAGCCTAAAATGGTCTTGGAGGAGTTTGTGACCATTGGTCCTTGCTATCCCTTGGGGTGCTCTGGTGAACAGACATTCCCCCAGATCCTGATGCACACCTCTGATGTACTTGGTAGAAGGCATGATTATGGGAATGAGCATCAAATCCCATCATATCTTATTGCCAGTGCAGAGGGAGCCTGGGATCATGATCCCGGGCTCCCCCTGAACTGGCAAGCAGCAAGCTCCCTCAGCAGGAAGTCCCATCAGCTGATGGTGGCAGCTGCACAGCAGCGAGGGCCCTGGGAGGGTGCATGACAATTGTCCAGGTAGTCACTGCCTGTGGGGGTGTCAAGCAGAGCGAGATGGCCAAGGGCCAGGTGCAGGTAATGGCAGCAGGCCATCAGGATGACTAAGGCAGCCAGGAGGATCAGGGGACCCTGTTCCTGGGTGCCACAGACAGGGGCTGGGGCAGCCATGTCTGAAAAATGCAATTGGGGCAGCAGCAGACCTGCCATGGGCTGCCTGTCCTGTGCTATACTGCTTCTCTCAGCAGAGGAAGTGTCTGCCCAGACTGCACATTGGGGGGAGAGGCGGGTGTTTTAAAGATGGCTGCCAAGTGCTGGCAGCTGTGTCTGGCTTCAAATAGCAAGCTCCCACAGCAGGGAGTCCCATCAGCTGATGGTGCTTCCAGCGTGAACTGAGCATGAGCCCTCCTGAGAAAGGATGTGATGTAATGGGTGTGCAAGTTCATGTAAGTCACAAAAATGTAGCTGGGCTACACCTGATAATTAACAGGTGTTAGTTGTCAGGAGAGGGTGGTATGTGGGGCCAGCAGGTGAGGGGCAAGACTGAAGGCAGAAGCGCCCCTTGGTGGCCACAAGCTTACGTGGCAGGGCTGAAGGGAGTTGGCACTAAATGTAGCTCTGGAGCATTTTCCCTGCAGGTAGGTACATTGGCGATGCATAGGAGGTGCACGTGAGATCGGCTGTGCACCCCCTGGAAGTGCCAGCCACGAAATTGGAAGTGCTGGCAGAGGTGCACTTCTGGTTTTGCTGGTTTTGCCGCTGTCTCAGTGATTCCGGTTGACGATTGTCACTGGGCCCCCCCTGGTCGACAATGTGGTGTCCCCCCAGACTTGGGAGGCACCAGATGCCCCTGGATAGGTATTTTCAAGTGGCATAGCTACAGGTTTTTCCTGTGGCTACCAGCAAGAATGGCACCAAGGGTTTCCAGAAATCTCAGAGATTCTCAGTAGCCATCAAAAACAAATACAGGTTAGGGAGGCTTTCAAAAGTACTTTTATCTGTTCTGTGATGCAGGCCAATACAGAACAGCTCCAGGAACACGTGCTCTGAGATTACACTGACTTTCAGTTTACTTTTTAAGACAATGTGAGATGCTGGCAAGAAAAACCTAATTAGTTTGAGTCCTGGCTGCCTGGAACAGGTCGCTCTCTCCTCATGGAACT
Source organism: Crocodylus porosus (assembly GCF_001723895.1). Classification (NCBI taxonomy): domain Eukaryota; kingdom Metazoa; phylum Chordata; order Crocodylia; family Crocodylidae; genus Crocodylus; species Crocodylus porosus. Next base: position 5,630,196 of record NW_017728913.1, read on the forward strand.
GTGGCAGTTGAGAGCATTATAATTGCCATATGATATCAGACACAATCTAATCCAATAACTAGTTTGCAGCAGTGGCCAGTTTCGGATGTTTCAGAGCTAGATGCACATAAATATAAAATATTATTCCTATACTTTATTAACTGTTTTAATGTCATATTAGTTCTAGCAGTCTTGTGGGGATTGAATGTGCTCTGTTTTGGATTATACGGTATTGTACACACTGGAAGCTAATCCGACATTAGCCCTTTCAGTGCAAGAGCACTGTGTTTATCTCCATCCCTGTCCCCTGCATTTGCTCTCACAGGTCACATAAACATAGAACTAAGAAAGCAAGCTCAAAAAATGAAGGCAGAAGAAATTGTAATGGTCCAGTTCATCAGTTATTGGTGTTTTTCATAAGTTGAGCATTTCCATGCTAACTGCTTGTATATTCTCACCACTCCCTCCCTTCTGGCTGATGAATACCTGCTGATTGCAAGTTCTTGCTGCTATACATGGGGTTCTAGTCTTATTTAGGGTATATTTACGCTGCAGCAGCATAGGTATATAGGGTCTATTTGTATACATTGGAAGATGTTTTATAATACAGTTCACATTTATTAATATCATCCTGATGTTATCCTAGTACAGGGGTTTTCAACCTTTTTGGACCAGTGTACCCCCAGCGGCCAGATACGGGAGGGAGGGGGTGGTGCACTGCCGGATGCCAAGGGCGGGGGTGCATGACCAGACACAGAGCAGCAACAGCTGCCCCATGCAAGCTTCCTGTGCCCCTTGCATCCAGCCAGGCAGGTGGAACCTGCACGGCAGCATGGGATGGTGCATGGCAGTGCTCCGTCCCTGCCTGCCCATGCATATGCCCTAGGGTCTTCTCAAGTACCCCCTGTGTGATAATCCCTGCCCTAGTAATATGTTGCATTGTTGCTCCTAACCAGCTTGTAAACAGGGAGCATAATTTGAATTACCTGGTAGGGAAAATATTCCCAAGGAAAATGTTACTGGTTAATGGCTCCTGCCCTTACTAGGTGTTAAATGGATGTTGACCATATTAGCATATAACCCTTTGAGGAAGACAGCTACTAAATATATTTACTTAGCAGGCACTCAACACATCACAGACCTTAGTGAATGTGGTTCTTGGGCAAATCCTTTCCAGCACCTTGCTACAGAAACCAGGGGTGAATTTGCCAAGAAAACATATTGCCAAAAGCTTTGGATTTTTCTCCTTTGTAGTCAATATGTTTCAGTATTTAGTCATTTAGGCATTGTTTCTGTGAAATTTACACCAAACTATCACTGAACATGAGCCAAGTAGAGCCTGTGGGGAGAGCAGGGGACGACTGCCCACTGCAGACTTAGGGCTACCTACTCTGCTGCTGTCACCCTAGAAGCCCCACATTGGCCTCCGTTTTGTGCATAAATCTGGGGGGGCATGTGTCCTCCCATGCCTCCCTCCCCAGGAGTACATGCAGTGGCAGGGAGCCAGCCCTCCAAAAATGTGTAATACCTTTTGTGGCTGCTTCCTATTACACCTTTCATTTAGTGTGTAGCCAAACTGGGGTTTCCAAGAGCCCACATGCCTGCAAGCTGTCAGGTGATATGGCTCCCAGCCACAGGGGTACACCATGCTTTTCCTTGGCTGTGTGCCTCATCAGCTGATACAGGTTCCCAGCTGCAGGGGTGCACCATGTGCTCCCTGAGCTGGGAGATGGGATCAGATGGGAGCTTCCAGCCAGGGGAGCACAGGGTGCACTCTGTGGCTGGAAGCCCAGATCAACTGACAGGTCCGAGCCCCTGGGGCCACATGGTACTCCTCTTGGCTGAAAGCACTATCAGTTGACAGGACTTGCTGCTGTGGGAGCTTAGTACTTGAAGGCAAACCCAGCTGCCAGCACTTGGCAGCCATCTTTAAAACACCCCCCAACAGTCTAGGCAGACATTTCCTCTGCTGAGAGAAGCAGCATGGCACAGACACAGGCAGAACCTGTCAGCTCTGCTGCTGCCCCAGCTGCACTTCTCAGACATGGCTGCCCCAGCCCCTGTCCATGGCATTTAGGAACAGGGTCCCCTGATCCTCCTGGCTGCCTGAGCCATCCTGCTGGCTTGCTGCCATAACCAGCACCTGGCCCTCAGCCATCCCACTCCTCCTAGCTCCCCTACATGCAGCAACTACCTGGACAAATGTCATGCACCCTCCCTGGGCCCTCACGACCATGCAGCTGCTGCTGCCAGCCACACTGACACAGGGCTCCAGGAGGCCACCACCAGGTCTGCTGTTGCCCTCCTTGCCCTCCAGTCCCACTGCCTCTGGGCCCTGCTGTGCAAACCAGGACTGGTGGCAGTGCCTGAATGTGACTAGGGTGATAAGCAGTGGGTCAATGCCTTCAGGATGACTGAGGCCACCTTCGCCAACCTGCTCCACTACTGCCTGCCCCACCTGGACCACCAGGGCACTAGCATGCACCTGGCCTTCCCTGCCAACACCTGCCTGGCCCTGATGCTGTTCAAGTTGGGCACGCTCACCATCCTGTGCTTTGTGGGGCATGGCCACCACGAGGGAGGCCATTCTGGAGTTCTTCAGCACTCTCCAGGATGTGCTGGTAGACACCGTCCTCTGCATCCATGACCTCCATGTGGTGGTCACAGGGTTTCATGCCCTGGGGTTCCCCCAGTGTACCAGCGTCCTGGATGGAACCCACATCCTGGTGACTTGCCCACCCACACAGACAGGTCCTACTATAGCTGCAGGGGGTTCCTGCTGGGTGCTGGCCACAGGCAACACACAGCACCCACCCATAGCTGCTGGGTGTTGGCCACATGCAGCCTGCCTCCCCTGCCATCTTCCCAGGGTGGGACAAGCCAGGCTGCTGGCAGCATCAGCTGCTGTGGCTTCAGACCTCCCTTCCCTCCACCATCCTGCAGGCCATCCACTCTGCTGCATTGCCACCCAGTCCACAGTACTTGGGCTCAGGGCATGTGGGGCTCCCAGAAACACTTGAACTAGGGGCTAGCTGCATGCCCACCCTCCCCACTGGGGGCCTCTCTGGGGAAGTGCCCTGGGGCCACCACCACCAGAGCATGCCCCTGCCACATGTCCCAGGAAGTACAGGATAAGCTGTTTGTGTAGGCTGAGGGGTTGTGCAGGCTGAGCCATTACACCCTGCTTCTGCTGATCCTCCTCGTGCCCTGGGCACACCTACACTTCTGATTTGCGACCCTGAGCTACAATGGTGCAGAGGGCAAGCCTGGGCTTCCCCGCAACCTCCACTGGTGCCTGGAGAGATATCTGTGGGAGGGCTAAACCTCCCTGGCCCCTGCTGCCAAGGAGGACATCGCTGCTGATATCAACGCTTTCCTCAGCATGTGAGAGGCCCATGTTCACTCAGTTGTGGGGACACAGGCTGCTCAATAAAGATTTGAACGGTGTCCTGCCTCTCTGCATGCTGTGGGGAGGAACCCAGGTCCAGGGGAGTGCAGGCAGGCAGGCCAGGTGGATAGGGGAGGCAGAGGCCAGGGCTGGGGGCAAGGGCAGGGGCAGGGGCAGGGGTAGGGTCTGGGAGGGCCTCCCAATGTGGGACTCACAACATGTCCAGGGCTGGCAAGGCTCATGGCTCAGCACAGACCTCCCCATCAGTGATGGCATCTGACTGTGCCCAGTGTCCTCATAAAACTTGACCTTTGCAAGTTTTATGCATTGCAAAGGGAGGCTAAGTAAGGAAGCAAACTACATGCGAAGGCACTTGGTAGGCTGACCCTTATCCTATTCTCTTTCACTCTGGGAAATGATTGTAAGTGATTATTCTCCCTTCCTTCCACCTCTCTCCCCATTAGAAAAAAAAATATCTGCTTGCTGGTGGATAGCAAATACCAGCTGAAGCACCTGCATACCAGATGCACACCAATGTACAGTCCTGCATGATCTCACTTATGAGCCATCTGCACAGCACACTGTACACACCAGCTTGCTTGATTTAGACAGAACTGTAATGCAGCTAAGGAGGCTTTTTATTACTATTATTCTTGCGGCTCATCTTCAGTTCCCACTCTTCATATTCATAGGGTGGAGGAAAGGGAATAAGATCTCATGGTATAACAGAAGCTGAGTAAATGTTTTGTACAACCCCAAGACATAACTCTTGCAATTATTATTTTTAACACTAAACATTCAATGTATTATTCCAGGGATTTGCTAAAGCTCAGATAAAATATGAGCCCACTCTTTTGAACTATGAAACTCAAGCCAAACTCTTATAAATGTAATTAGTTGTCTATACATCCTTCTATTCATTTACATGTTCACACTCCTTAACACTTCCAAGTTGTAGAACCAAAGGAAATGTCTTCATGGTATTTCTAGCTCTTTCAGAAGCAAGATGTAAGGCAAATTTAATAAAGGAAACTGGAAAATCTCCTCTCTTGAGATTTTCCTTCTCATTCAGAGAGCCCCAGAGAAGGGCATCATTTGAATAAATTTAAAACTAGAGGTGCTCCAATACATCAGTCCATTTTGTATTTGCAGTAGTAAAAGGAAAATTGACATTATTCACAACTGGCTTTTTATGACCCAAGTAACCAATAATGCCACTGATAAATGCCGCCTGCATGCATGCAGCTACAGCATGCAAGTGGCCAGGAATGCTGTCCAGCAGCTTGGAGAGCAACATCTGGCTGGTAAGTCTGTGGGGGGAAAGACATGTGGGGGAGGGAAGGGATATGGTGGGCAGAGTGAGGCTCCCATGGTGAGGGAGGGAGTGGGACAGGGCCAGGGGCAGATGCTAGCTAGCCAGGACAGTGAATGCAACCCTGGGAGCTGGACAGAGCCACAGGCAGCTTCTCCAGGGTGTGAGGAGGAGGGGGGGGCAGCTCCCTGCCACTGCCTGCACCCCCAGGGAAGGCATGGGGGGCATGTGTACAGGGCAAAAGTGAGCTGCCTGCTGTGGGCTTGGGACCAGGGGGCTGCACTGGCCTCTTCTGGGAGGGGC
>NW_017728913.1:5635277-5641154 GCF_001723895.1 Crocodylus porosus
ATGTCAAATTTTGGAATGTCTGTAGCCCACCCATAGCCCCCGCTCCCAGCCCACCCCAAGCAGCAGAGCCTGACCCCAGTGCAGGCCTAGCCCAGCCCCCCCACCACGGGGAAGAGGCCAGCATAGCCCCTGGCCCTGAACCCACAGCAGGCAGTCCACCCTTGCCCTGCGCACAAATCCAGGAGGCACAGGCCCTGGTCCATGCCTCCCCCAGGCATGCATGCAGTGGCAGGAAGCCCTCCCCTTCCTGCCACAAAAGCCTGTAGCTCCATTCTGTGTCCTGCCCCAACTGGGCAGCACCTGCCCGTGCCCCCGTTCCATCTCCTCTCTCCCCACCTGCCCTGCCTATCCCCTTTCCTTCCCTCCACCGCTTTGTTTTCACAGACTTACTGACCAGACGCTGCTCTCCAAGCTGCCGGGCTACATATTGTTAATTGTATTGGTATCAGCCAATACAGCTGGTTAATAATTGGTCATCAGTATTGGCCAAAAAAAATCTTTATTGGTGCATCCCTACTTAAAATCAATATTAGGAAAATTTTCAGCTGTGGGTGTTTTAAGACAGTACTAATTAGAGCTCAGTGAATTAATGCTGATATTGTTTAGTAGCTGAACTGAAAAACAATAAAAACAAGTATGCCAAAGAATACGGCACTGGACCAAATGAAAGCTTTAGTCTTTCTTTACATTTTTAAAAATTATTATATTTATCTCAATTTTAAAATGAAAGATCATTTCCAAATTAATTTAACTTGAAAGAGTCAAAATAAAACCTTATAAAACAGTTCATATATTTTAATATATTATGTTTAATTTTGAAATGAAAAAATCTTTCTAAATGAAAACTTCAATATTTTAACTTATAAATAGTTTCATAGCTTAATTTCTTCTTTACAAAAGACAAAATAATACAGTTGGATTTTCACAATTATGTTTTACATTTTTAGCTAAAGTTATTCATTAAATTTAAGCCAAATTTACAAAGCTCTTCCATTAATCCAAAACTGCATTTTCTGTAAAAAAAAAACAACTGTAAGTTTTGTGAGTTCTCAGGACTTGCAGAAATTAAGCAATGTATTCTTAGGTGCCTAAATATAAACTAAGGCATCTAATTTGAGGGACTCGCATTTAAATATTTGGGCTTCAAAAAAATTCCTTATCCAAAGTCTGTTAAATATCACCCAGTTAACTTCCTGTGAGCAGAAGCAACAAACTGAAATGGCTCCCTTGGCTCTGTCATCTATTTGGTAACAATAGCACAGATCTAAGGACAACTGTATTCATTTTGAAAAAGTTCTTGCAACCTGCTTGTCAAGGTCTTAATTAAACACACGTGATCAAATTACACTCAACCGACCCAACTGAAGTCACAGCCTAGCAGTTAGACACGTGAGGAAAGAATCTGTCCCTTTAGCTCCAAGATCCTTTTAGAAAGAAGGGAGAATTTTTTCATCCTTAATACATTTTAACAAGGTTCCATGTCATTTGGACATAATAACAAGGAACATTTCTGAGTAAAGAAATAAATACGATTAAAGCCATCATAGTTTTAACACCGCCACTTGTTATTTGACATAGCATCAAGGACATTTGCAATGCGGACACAGAATTTGTATACACACTTTTAGAACTGAAAATCTGACTTCTCCCTTTTTCAATCATTTTGGATCACAAGAAACCCTTAAAATGAATAAAACGAAGTAAAACTGGTGGTAAGTTTTCCACAAGAGAGGACCTGCTCCTGTCCTCATTGAAGGTAACTAGGCTATTTGCCTTTGTCCTGAACAGAGACAGAGGCAGGCCCAGTAATAAATAAGCTAATCTCCAGCTTAATCTCTTATATCAGAGGGGACTATGTTACTATGATAGTTTCAAGCAATGCCAATCTTATTTTGTGCAAGCCAGCTTTGCACTATAGCTCTAAGCATACATAAAGAAAAACAGTTTTGTAAAGTCATGCTAACACGAAGAAAAGTGGGAGATGGGAAAATATAAACAATAAGCCCAATAAAACTCACAAACAAACTGGCACATTTTGAACTGCTCTTAGTAACTGATGAAAAAGAAGTGTTATGAGGCAAATCCTTCATTGGGTAACTCACTGGGGAGATTGGTAAAAATAAATTGTACAGCTCTAATTTTCCTAGCAGCTTCCATGCTATTCTTTGAAACTGAGTAAGAAACCCTTGGCCTAATCCCAAGAGCCAATCTATAGTAAATAGTGCACACTTAATGCCTAAGTTCCTTTTTAGCACCATTCAGACAGTGACTTCAGCCACACAGCTTAGTCATAGCAGACATTTTTGTGGTGAAAGCATTAAACCCACATGCAGCTCTCTTTCTGTGGCCACTGGGGGTCATGCTCCTTTCCCATTAGCTGAATAAATCATAAAGTCTGCAAGGACCACACAAGAAGCAAGACTAGCAAGCCACAGGCAGTGCCTACAGCCTGTTATTTCTTTTCAGAATTAAAGAAAAGAAAAGAAGAGAAAAGAGAAAAGAAAAGAAAAGAAAAAAGAAAGAGGGGTTGGGGGAGGGGACATACAGCAAAGCAGCCTAGCTGTAGGAAATTATTATTTTTTTATTTGATCTCTTTGAGGTAACATGGAGACTCATTTGCTTTGTTTTATTTTGTTTTTTAACCTAGGAAGGCCCAGTTTAAAAGTAAGCAAAAATAAAAGAAGAGTAATGAAAAATAAAAAGCAATATGCTTCTCTTATCATACATGTAATTTGTAAGGGGGAAAAAATCCCTGTAGGTAATAAAGGCCACTGTGGGTGGTAGAGCTCTTCAGGTACCTTGATAAGACATAATACAGATATAATTCAGAGACACTTGCTTATGGATAGATAATATAGTGTAATGGGATTGTACAAGGAAGCAAAAGTGGGTCTAATGTTTTTTGCATCAAATGATTCATTCTGCCAATGAAACTGACAGTAACTGAGAAAGGTCTGGAAGTCTAGAGGTTGGTTCAAGTTCCTATCAATCAGGAAATAAGATAAGTAGGAATTTTAAACATAGCCATTAGCATGCAAGTGTTATCACATGCAGAAGATATGCACAGCTCATTATGCTAAGCAACATTTCTTAAACATTTCTTTAAAATGTACCAAAACTCCCCAAATATTTTAAAAAGTGCACTGAACTTTAAACAGACTTTACATAACAGCTTGATTGGCAACTAAAACGTGCCCTGTCTTTCAAAGAACCCAGCTGGAAAGAAGAAGAAAAAAAGGAATGTGTGGGAGGGAAGCTTTTAAAACTATGTTCTGTTCCGTGATCCTGTGTGGAGCATTTGGACATGCAGTGTTTAGAAAATAAAATCTACATGCAGCAGTGCCTACAAGCCGAAGAATTTGTTGAGGAGGAAGATCAGCTGAATCAAGGATTTCTGGATCTATTTACACAGCATCAGCTGAAGCTTAGTTTGCTATATTGTTTTTGGTTTGGTATTTTTGGTGGAATCCAGGATATTTTAGTGTATAACAAAAAGCAAACAAACTGAAAATATACAAATAAAAAACACCCCCAAAAAAGAAAGAAAGAAAAAAAGAGTAAAAATAAAGCAGCACTGGTCAGAGTCAGACACATCACAGCCAGGCACTATACAAATTTCCTCACACACTTCTGCCAGCAGACTTAAATCTTTACCTGTAATATATCTTCCCCTTTGGCTAATTCAGCCCTCCTGAGCAAAGACAGATAATCATGCTGAATTGTGACAAATTATATGGTGGTTTTGTGATGTGAACAAGTACCCACAAGGGAGTAGGGCAAGACCGCTTAAATCCATTTCATTTGTGACTTAATATTGTGGGTTAAAACTTGCATGACCTTTGCCAAAGACATCTCATACACGGGCAGCAGAAAACTCAGGTCTCAAAGAATTTGCAGTAATAAGATATATGTCTACTGACAGCTAGCCCAAGGCATATCATGAATTTTATCATGAAATTCTTCCCTGATGGATTAAGGACCACTTTAACCAGAATAACAATAAATAAAAAATCTCTCCATGGTGAAATGCAGCACTGTATAAAATCTAAGCTTTCACTCATTCCAGTGGAATGCCTAGTATTTAACATCTTCATGCACATGTGTTTTCCACGTCAGCAAGCATGTAAAAAATCCTTAGACAGATCATATAGTGCATCCTTCCTGAAACTGTAGTGCTCAGAAGGTTTCCAAAGCCTTAGATTTGGAACTGATGTGGGTCATCCAGTTTTCTTTTGCAACTGCAGTGCCTCTCTCTACCTAGTCATTCTCTTCTGTGCCAAATCCTGTAGTTTCAACCAAGGCAAGACTTGTTTTGGGTTCAATGGCATCTGTGCCTGAGTGAGGACAGCAGGATTAGATTGGATTAGGTGTGAAATTCAAGGACATCACTTCAATCATTTCAAAATGAAAACCAGATACTAACTGTGTATAGTGTTTCTTGAGTGCGTATGAATGTTAACAACAGAAAGCTATGCAGTGGAATTACAACTGCAGTACTAAATCCAGAGGATAGTTTCAAATCAACATTAATTAAAATGGGCTAATATACAGTAATTACCTCAGGGCCAAAGACTCCTTGCAGCACTCCACTTGAGGGTCTGGGCTTAGCACTAGTGAAGTACAATAGGGGCAAGAGACGGAGAAACCATTCCCCCTAAGTTAGGCAATAGGAAGTGACCTTCTTTGTAGCTGCTACTGAAGCCCAGGAGGTGGAGGTAGGAAGAAGGGTCAATTTGCCTCTTTCCTCACAAACTTTCCCACCAAGACCACATTCTAGACTGAGCAGGGCTTGGCTCTGGGTACACAGGACACTGTGGGTTTGAAACTAGGTGCAGAGGGACATGGCTGGGCTAGCCTCTTTACCATATTCCCCGTTGGAAGCATGCCTGAGGACACAATTTGATGAAGTGTGGGCAGGTATGCTCAATCCCTTCCTTCCCCGGGCTAGGGACAGACATTCAAAAAGCCCGAGCCCGAATTGATTCAATCTTTGCAGGTTAGTCTAACCTGGCTAGGCTGAACCAGTGTGTAATTGGACAAACATTCTCTCTGGACTGAGGAAGTGCAGGCACACGCCTGCAGTGGCTCAGGCTAGAAGCCGGGGGCACTAGGGCAGTCTTCCCTTCCTTACAGACTGCTGAGCTGAGGGACAGGGGCATGGCCAGGCCCCATCAGGACACTGATTAGGAAGGTCTACCTGCACAGTCCCAAGCTTTTCCCCACTGGATGCTCGAGGGACAGGAGTTTTGCCAGCCCCCAGCCCTAGGCGAGCACTCTGAGGCAAGAGAGGGTGTGCAGTGCATGCTTCTGTTGATTATACAGAGCTTTTCAATCTCCCTCCCAGCTTCTTTATACTGTCTTCAGCAAACTGACAGGAAAGCAAGCCAGCAGGAGGCTGATAACAATGATTATCACCTCATCAGCAAAACAATAGCTTCTCTCCATTACTTCAAAGTCTTCTTAAACAGCTTACTGGCTGACCTCTTACTTAGTGGTCACTGTTCTGTCTGCCTCCAGTGAAATTGGAGAGAGATGCACACAAAGACACCTGTCAGCATTAACTAGCGTACCACATGCCTAGGGTCCATGGGGCTAGGGTCTGTGCTGTAGGAGATGGGAGGGAGGGGAGGGATCCCTGCTTAAGCAGCGAGCAACAAAGGGGGGGGAGCCCCCAAATGCTCCTCTGTGCCCCTAGGAGGAAGTGAAATTTGAGAGACACAGAAATACAGACACCTCTTGGCATTAGCTAGCATACCACATGCCTAGGGTCCATGTGGCTGGGGTCTGTGCTGTAGGAGATGGGAGGGATTCCTGCTTCAGCAGGTGGGGGGGGTAGGGTAGGGGGAATCCAGCAGACCCTGCTGTGTCTGCAGTCTC
>NW_017728913.1:5641254-5661557 GCF_001723895.1 Crocodylus porosus
GGGAAGGGCAGGGGGAAGCCAGGCAGACCTTGCTATACCTGCAGCCCCTGCTGGAGCTCCAGCCAGGAGGCAGAGGGGAGGGGCCAACCCTGCTGTGGAGTAGAGAGCCCTGCCCAGCCCAGAGAGCATGCTGGGATGCTGGGGGTGTCTGGTTTATCTTAAACCAGCAAGGGATTTGGGACAGACATTGCATAAAACGATTTTGAGCCAAATCAGTTAAGTCTGATACTACATTCAACCAGGTTTATTTCAAACCGGTTTCAGCCATTTTCAAACTGGTTTATGTGCACTGAACTTCTGTTGTTACAGGTTTAAACCAGTTTCTGATCACTTAAACAGGTTTATGTGTAATGTCTGTCCCCAGCCCCAGTGCTTAGACCCACTACCAAAACAAGGTAGACAAGCCCACAAGAATTTAGTCCTGCCAATCCCAGTACAACAGAACTGTTCTGTTCTCCTTTTTGCAAGGCCCTTCACCCTAAAAATGTGAGGGAATGATTTGCTCCAATATTTATTAGTGCTGATATCAGTGAGGGTCCACTGGAATACCAGCTTGAGTTACTGTCATATGTTATATTACTAGAGGTGATACATAAACTGTTGATATTGTTTGTGTATCACCATACAGTATTCATAATCTAGTTTCTGCTCTGTGTCCTTAGGCTAGGTACAAAAATTCAAAAAGCCCAAGGTGGAACTGATATAAATTACACAGTTTTCTGTAAGCAATACAGTTTAAATTGGTAATAAACAGAACACACATTTGCCCTTGGTACTGGGGGCAAATCTTAGACCATGTTTTGCTATTTTTAAACCAGTCTATGTGTGCCAAACTTCTGTAATGAGTATAGACTAGTTTTGTGTGCCAAATTTCTGTTCTGTTACAGTTATAGACCTGTTTCCGATCACTTATACCAGTAAAAGTGTAATGTGTGTTCCTGACCCTAGTTCTCATATTTCAGAGTAAACCTAAGATTCAAAAGACTGTAATGTACAAATAATGCCTGAACATTCTCTTTGGTATATTTTTTTCTCCTGGTCACTGGAGGGGGGGAGGGAAGTGGGGAAACAGGGAACTGAGGAAGGAGCAGGGAGCAGCTTCCTCTGCTCTGCTCCCAGTCTCTGGGAGCAGAGTGGAGGAAACAATGCGGCAAAGCCTCCAGGCTAGTTCCTCATCTGGTAAAAGGCAGAGAGAAGTAGTGGCTGCTCTTCTCCTCTGCCAGACCAGTCCTGGAATGGAGCATATAGATGTTCATTCTTGCAAGAGTCTCTCCTAAGGGAAACTTATTTCTCCTGGAAAAGGTATATTTCCCCTGGGAGAAACTGAATGAATGTTTGTATGGTCATAGTTTCTACCAGGAGAGCAGAAAATCTCCTGGTAGAAACATAACACTTGTACATGGCCAGAGTCATAGCCATTTTCAGATTTCAGAGCTGTAGGAAGCTATTGACTTTACTAAAATGGTAAAATTCAGAAAATGTCTCTTGAATTTCCAAATTTCAATTCTATGCATTTAAAATGCACTTAGGAAAACTGGTAGTATTTTCCAGTTTCATTGCAACAATATGACACCTATTTTATATATATATATATATATTTTACTTAGTGCTACCATGTGACACTGGAATCAGGTCCATTTATTACCTTAAGAATTTTTTTAATGTATTTTTAAATAACACAAGAACGATATATATTCTTTAAATAATAAGAACAAAAAAGCCCTAACTCAGCAGGAATTGTATTAGTATTGTGTGTGAAAAAGAACTTGTATATTTAAGATGTTTGTATTAATTGCAGCAAGGCAAACAGTGAATTTCAAGTATTCTGAACTACCACCTTATCATTTTTTTCTGCACACAGTACATATTTTATCCTTCCAGACAACCTCTTCTAACAACAATAGGTCTAGTTAAATTTCTTTTGCCCTTCTCATTCCTGCTGATTACAGGCTTGTTATTAATAGGTGAGCTGACAGTTTACCAAAGCATACTATCTAATATAATAAAGTTATATTCTTTCATCACTATATAACCAATTAAAATCAATGAGTCCTATTCTACGGGCCTTGTACAGTGTTCCCCTTAATTTTCATAGAAGCTATGTGGACTGTAAAGGATCATACAGTTATAGGGAAGTGCCATACACTGTCCTTATACCCCATCAGTGAAGCATGACAGTAAGATCCATTGAAATAATGGGAGATTATTAAAAACACTGAATTCAGTGCCACTAAATCTGGGCCACAAAGATTTTACTCAACATGAGTACATGCAAATACAGCATTACGCAGGAGAGTACGTTTGACGTACAGAAATGAGAAAAAGGTTGATTTGCTCTTGGAACAACAATAGGTTTTCACATGCAGCAAGTTTTAAACGTAAAATTTCAAAACAGAGGCAACAGATAAATAGGAGTAATTCTATTTAACACAAAATAATTGAGTTTAATTTAAACACAATATTCTGCAACTTTTATTTGGACTGAATAGCATTTTTATAAATGCACGCATTTTTGTTACTTGAGTATTGCTTATTGTAAGTAATACTGAAACGATAAAATAGTGCTATAATTTTAAAAGATTGGAGCAGTTTTTTCACTTGTATGTTTGTTTTCTGACTCAGGAAAGCCCCTTCTTAACTGATCACTTTTTTGACATGAAATAAGTCAATCTGAAATTATCTTTAGGAATCCTATGAATTTTAGCTAGTGCAGCTATATATATATATATGTGCAATTCTTTACTTAGCCATAACATAAGTAATACAAACAAAGATATTTCTTAGTGATGGATTTTGCTATGTCTTATCTGCAATGTTTCTGTTGAGTTACAACTCTGCCATTTAAAATCACTTTAAGAAGAGTGATATACATTTTGGGCATCAGAGTATATTTGTAGAACTAGTAGTTGTGGTAACAAGACTAAGTTTACACGTCTGTCCACATCAGCACCATCTACTCAAGATGGATTTCAGCTGCCAAAGAGGTCAATCCAAACTGCTTGCACAAACCTGTCTTTATGCTCCTGTTTATTATGTTCCCATGTAGTAGATGTCTTGTGCACTAAAACAGTGCAGCTATATGTCAACATCTCTCTGGTGGTTCCGAATGTTCTAAACAAGGGAGAGGGTGCACTGAACCTCCCATGTAAACTTTATACAACAGATTCAGCAGAACTGTAATTATTTACAAAATGATGGCATGAGAAATCTCTGGATTTATATCTTACGTTAAAGGAACAGGGATTGTGTCCACATAATTCTTGAGTTCATGGTAGGCTTGCAATTTACTTTATTATTTTTGGTATGATCTGATACAACTCAGGACTCTGTAAAAAATAATTTGGGAATTTTTAGAGCCACTCATTTCCTTCTAAAAGTTCTCTCCCAAATTTCTGCCATATGGACATTGTTATAAGTGTAAGTGAACCTGTCTGTTTAGTTCTTGCCACATGACATTTGTTTCATGGCTTATATATATTTTGGAAGCCATTTTTAAATATTGCCTAGCATAAGGTAAGTAGGCAATCGGTAGAAACATGAAATTCCTTCCTATGTAGAGGACCAACACAACGCACTCTTTCAATTAAGTTTTTTGATGATATTTGAAGAAAGACTACATAAGGCCCTCTATGGAAAGATTCTGAAAAGTGAGTTGCTGTACAATTCTACTCCAAGAAGAGCTGTTTAAAGTTATATTGCTCTGGAAATTTATATACAGTTGATTAGTCATGCCTAGCTGAAACTATCTATGTAGATGAAGAAAAGAGGGATGTCACTTCTGGCTCTGATCCACTACCCAGTTCTACACTGTTGAACCAACACCATGGTTGCTCTTTAAGTTGTAATCAAAATCAGATCCTGTGATTCTCATTCTTTACTTTCAGATATTCTCTTATTGGTGTTTTTCTTTTGAGCTTTTTTCCCCTCCACTTGCAACCAGTGTAAGAGTGAGTGAGCTGCCTTAGTAAGATCAAACAAACATCTTAGGGTTTGATTTGCTGAGCTTCTGGGTATTTAACTCCCTTTGAAACTAATAGATAGGCACGCAGCAACCCACAGATCAGGCCTCTTACTGCCTCCCTACTTAGCAAAGTGACAAGCTGAACTTAAACCTTTAGTGTCAATCACATTCATTTAATCATATATTCTCAACAGATAACTAAGAAACATAGTTTATGACCACCTGCTTTAATTGCTATGGCAAAATTGACAACTCCCTACCAACATTCATTTTTCAACTATTGTGACATTTTTATACTCAGTTTATGCATGAGATTATTGAAGTCATTGCCATATAATACAAATTACAACAGTTTAGCATAGTTACAGTACAAACAGTACAAATATTTCTGCTTTGCTGGTTAAAATGCTAATAAATAACAGCAAACTAATTCAGCTTTCTGTCTTAAGATATCAGATAATTTAATAAACTTGATATTTATTATCTCTACTTCAGAAGGTGGGAACTGAGGTGCAAAAGTTAATAACTTGTCTGAGGTCAGGAACAGAAGCCAGGTTTACTTTCTCACAGTTCTTTTCTCTAGTTATTAGATCTCCTTGTCCCCCAGATGAAGCATGGAGAAAAATATTACCAACTTTCCTGCATGTGGGTGGGTTTAGCAACTTTAATACAACTGGAAACATTTTACTGGACTATCAGTTAAAGTACACTGACTTCTAAGCATGCATGCTTAGGTGAAAACGCTATTTTCCATCTCATAGATGGGAAAGAAGATGAAAATATGTACATCCTGGACTCTTAAACTTCAGTTATCTGATAAGTGTTTTGGCCTAAATGGCTATGAGTGTTACATCAGTTAGTGAATCTTCCTTCGGAAACAGTGGCCAAATCCACATAGCAGGACTAGCAAAGTGATACAGCCTATAGTTAAAATGGGGTAAGGCAAGAAAAAATTATATTATGTGAACATTGTACTGTACCAGATTTTTCATTTCTAGAGAGCCGGTGAATGCATTCAGTAACTTCTTGAGTAACTTCTAGAGCTGCGGTGAGAGGTTTTCCTAAATAGCTGAAGTCTTTTAAAAAAGCCTGAGCACTCTGCATTGGCTAGTTTTGGATTCAAGGGACAAAAAACCCAAAACAATCTGTTTCTTAGTTAGCAGAAGTACATTTAGTCAAGTACTTAACATGTGAAGCTGAGCAGACTGAGAGAGGGATACAAGGATTTTGTGAGCCCTAAACAAAATTAGCACACTTAAAATAATGTAACACTCTCCTTGGAGATATCACCATTTAATTAAAAAAAGAAATGGTATTTATTTAAATAAAAGACTGCCCACTTAGGTAAGTTCTCTCCGAGCACTCACAGCTCTAAACCACAATGCTGGATCCTCTGCAGAACCAGTGTCTGTCTTTACCTCTCTCATCCTCCTGTCATAAACATTCAGTGTTATTACAGACATCATGGTATCAAACTCCAGATAGTCTGAGGTTTGAGAGGAAAAAAATTAGACTATTTAAAGTGATTATAACTTTCCACTTGATAGTTTAACATTCTGCGATCATTACTGAGTCTGCAGGCACTATTAACCTGTTCTGCTGAGACAAACATGCCTTTTCTAATGTTTACTGAGATATTGTAAATTACTTAACGTACAGCAGTGTACGTTTTTCTCAGTTAATCTAGATCGGATCCCTGAGGGGCTATTTATTACATATGTATACAACCTGTCTTTAGAAGTGAAGTTAATGTAATATGACACAAGTAGCACACATTGTTTAAATGTGCTCCAGAAAGTTAGCAAATTTAGTTAAAAGAATACTTACATGCTCTTCTGCCTGGATAAGAGTAAGGAAAAGGGTTCTAAATATTAAACACTGCTCACTGTAGGTGGCCAATTAATGCACTGTATCCAAGCTGGAACAAATCCTTCAAATATATACATAAAGCATATAATCTCTTATCTGCTTAGGCTTTATCAAATTTTTAACAAATCCTAGTAACTTCAAACACAGTTTTAATGGGATGTGGTACTAAAACATGCAAAGTAAAGAACTCAGTTTTTAAGAACATAATCTGTTTTAGACTGTTTCAAGAGAAGCACTTTGAAATATAATGGTAATCTTATTCCATGAAGAATTTTATGCCATTTTTACAAAATTATGTTACATGTGTTACTACAGAGAGATTTAGTTTTGCCTTCCTAAAGTTATCAACATGTACTCCATCTGCAATTGTGGGGTGAAGGTAGATTTCAAAAAGGTCCTGCATACCAAGTGTACTTGAACATATGAACCAATTTATTGTTCCTAGTCTTGTCCTTGAAACTGTTTAAAGTAAAGTTTCTGTAAAGTTTATTTGAGAGCTAATTCTAACAGGTTGTTATAGTCATTTTGGCCCTGGTAAACAGTTGGAGCATGTTTTAATGGAAATGTGTACATTCTGAGTTCTTATCTCATTTTCAGGCTGAAATTAATACAAGAGGCTCTTAGTATGCAAACCACATTGTCAGGATATAAGTTGCTGCTGCCTGGAACTGTATCAGCTTAACTCCTATTACACACACTATTTGAAATTAATGCTTATTTTCCAAAGACTACATTTCTAATCCCTTATAAGCCTTTTCACTCCTGTTTAGTTTCTTAGTGTCCTGTCTTACAGTTTCTGTGAGCCTGAAGGATTAGAAAAAATGAGAGGCATGCTTTTAAAAAAGTAAAATTGGTAAAAATTCTATTTTACTGCCTTTAAAGAGAACAGGAGGGGATGAACACATTTTCAGAAATAAATCTGTTCTTCACAGATAGATGAGCAATACAAATGTAATGCCTTTGTAAATCAAATTAAATCTATTACCTGGTAGATCCAAAATCTCATCTTTTTCAAAACAGAATGCATCGCTTGATTTAGAAAAGAAACTTACTACATGCGAGTGATGCAAGTTGGAGCTCTTTTGTAATTTTATACAATAAGCAAAGCTTTAGAGTATTTACAGACCACCCTGTTTAAGAACGTCAGTGAACTCACTGAAGATGCTCTTTCCAGTGCTTTGATGTTAAACATCAAAACCAGTGGGTTTTGTCCATATATGGTACTTGTGCAAGGTATGCTTTTGACCTTCCTGGGGGCACTCAGGGTCTGATCCAAGAAAGGACATCGGTATCAAAAGTGGGACCTAGGTAGAATTTAGGTAGCCTTGAAAATCCCTGCTCACCTGCCTCCTAACTCTAGAGCAGGGGTCAGCAACCCCTGGCACATGTGCCAAGCACAGCACATGAGGCCATTTTGCTTGGCACACCACCACCAGCCCAGGCTTCAGGCAGCTACTGCCAGCCACAAAGCCCGGGACTGCTCCCAGCAGGTGGCTGGAAGGGTGCAAGCTCTGCTGCAAGCAGCCTGGGCTCGTTGGCTGACAGCAGCTACCCAGAGCCTGGCCTGGATACAGCTGGGAGGCTGCAAACAGCTGCTCCGGGCTCCAGAGCCCTGGCATCAGCTCTGTACTGCTGGCAGGTGCACATGCACCTTGGAGTGGATGGTGGGGATAGAGCCTGAGGCACCACAACCCTGCCCCACTGTCCACTCTAAGGTGTGTGTGCAGTCACTGCCAGCATGGAGCTAATGCCAAGGCTCCAGAGCCCAGTGCAGCTGTTTGCAGCCTGGCCACTGCCCACTGCAGCTGCCCGGAGCCCAGGCTGGCTACAAACAGCTGCGCTGGGCCCCGGAACCCTGTCATCAACTCTGTGATAGCAGCAACTGCATGCATGCCTCAGAGCAGACAGCGGGGGAGAGGCCAGGGTTGCACTGCCTCAGGCCCCTCCCCCACCGTCTGCTCTGAGGCACGCATGTACCCGCCAGTATAGACCTGATGTCGGGGCTCCAGAGCAAGGGCGGCACCAGCTGCCTCCCAGTGGAGGGGCTGCACCAGGAGGCTCCACCCCTCCCAGTGCTGCCACTGCCGCCCATCTACCCTGCACAGCTGAGCCTGCCTGACTTCCACCCACTCTGAGTCCAGCCCTGGCCCAGCTCCCCAACCAGGATGAGGTTGGTGCTGCCTCTGCCAGGAGCAATGCACCTTTGTGGGCTTGGCTGTGTGGGGTGGGCTGGTAGTGGCGCTGCTGGGAGGGGTTGCTACAGGAGGGCTAAGTTGAATTTTGGCATGGCTATAGCCTCCTTAAAGCCCCTCCCCAGTGCCGCCCCTGCAGCTGGCTGATGGGCAGGCTCCAGGCCAGGGCTTCGATGGGCCTCGCTGCAGCCCGGGGTGGCTCCCCAGGGAAGCACAGGGGCTGCGGCAGGCCCAGGGCATTGTCAGGTCGGACTTTGTCTGGTGGCCCAGCAGCCCGGCTCTGTGAATGCGTACATCTAGTTCTGTGTGTTTGTCTGCCTCTGTCTGGTTCTATGCGTCTGTGTGTGCACATGTGTCTTGTTCAGGGTGTGTGTGTGTGTGTGTGTCTGGTTCCCTCTCTTCTCTCCTTGTTTTCCCCTTTCTCTCTCTCCTCTTTTTTCTCTCTCTCGTATCACAACATGCTTAACCAAAACAGAATATACAACAACAAAGGTAGTATATGAAGTTTTATTTATTGTCACCAGGTTTTGAATTTTTAGAAAACCTGGTATTTACTATAAAAAAAATGAGAAAGGCAACTTTTCTCCTTATTAACTATATTAATATGCAGTCCTGCCATGTACCCCCTGCCCCAGGTTTGTTTTTCGTGGCATGTCAGCACTCTGCCACCTTACAAGGTAGACATCATGGCTTTTTTGACACACTGGCCAAAAATGTTGCCTACCTTAGAGTCTAGAGGAACTTAAACTCCCTAGGTCCTTCAGTTTTTTACCTTAAAGTCCCCAGTAGATAGGGGACAGAGGACATTTTTAGTTCCTCTAGTTGAAACTATGCCACCATAGAGAAAAGAATTCATTAAGGTACAGAATGAGAAAAGAGAAGACTACATAGCCTAGTGGTTAGAACATTTACCTAAAAAGGAAGAAGCCTGGATCCTGGAATCCCTATATTTCAGATGAAGCAATACTTTTATATAATACATCAACAGCTCTTGACTTAATGGGCTAGAAACCAGTGTTCACCCTTCAGAAATTCAAGAATCCTAATTGATTAAGCTTAAAAGGCTTGGTTAGTCTTGCTCCCTGTTTCTGGCCCAGTGAATCTTGAATTCTTTTTTGCTACACAGTGACACAGCTTCAATAAGAGATTGGAGAGTAACCAATCTCTCCTATACCAGAATAGCTTCTAGCCTGACATTTTGCCCTCTAGCCAGAAAAATGGGAGACGTGTATGTGGCTCTGTTCAAACTGAGACAGGAATCTAACCCAGCCTCTCAAATCCTGGGCAACTGCTCTAAATGCTAAGCTCTTTATAAAAGGGGGTGCAGCACCCCCACAATTGCTTCCTCGTGTGACTGCATTTAAAATGAAAGGCATTGTCCCAGGCCTGTTTCTTTTTAAGAAAAGAACACTGCAGGATCTACTTTCAGAAGAGGGTTTTGAACTGGAGATTGCAAGGGGAGACAGGCACCTTCCTGTAGACAGTGTTTTGTAGAGAGCACCTTAAGTGGCATTTAGGACTCCTCTCTGAATTTATCAGTTCCCTGTTAGTGAGCTGTAGATGGCACTGCACTTTGGATCCAGGTGTACGGAGACAAGGTAGCTCACTGAGGATTCTGGACACTGCCCTGGAAGCACCGAAGAGCAGAGTAGTGTGTGCCAAAGACCCCTTTTGGATCTTGTCTCTGATGTCCAATACCAGTGCATGTGGTTCCTGACCTGGTTCAGTTTTTGAAACGTGGCCTATCCTGATGAGGTTTTGCAAGTGCCACACTAACTGCTCCTGCAAACTTGCTGCTTCATGCTTTCATGCAGAGTCCTCCTCCCAGTGAACAGTGCCCTGACAGGAAATGAGGATGAAGGAGCAAGTTAAACATTTTCTCTTCAAGTTAGCACATGGATGAGCATTTCTAATTTTTTATTTCTATTTATAAACTTACATTATTTCCTTCTTATGTTGTACTACACAGTATGTAGAGTTGTTCACCAAGGAGCCAATTTTATATTTGTTGTTGACATGGATTTCTACACATTCTGTAGTTTTGCTACAAAAGATTGATATGGGAACATCAACAAGTCCTTTTGTGGTCATTAAGTCCAAGAATCCAAGAAAGCTTGCTGTACCTCAAGAAAACCATACTAAGGCACAATAGAAATCCATCCTGAAGCAACAAAAGAATGGGAAGTGCAGCAGGAGACTGACCAGGCTAAACACTGATCTTGTCAATGAGCAGAAACTCATAAAGAAATCTTACAAAAAGTGGAAATGTGGTCATAGTACTAGGGAAGAGTATAAAACTATCACATGAGCATGCAGGGAGAAAATCAGGAAGGCCAAAGCACAATTTGAGATGCAACTGACAATGGATGTAAAAAAATTTTAAAATGGTATGTCAAAAGTAAGAGGAAGACCAGGAAAAGTATAAGTCCCTTACTAAATATAAAAGGCAACCTATGGTGCAGAAAAGGCTGAACTATTTGTTATGCTTTTTTTTACTTCAGTCTTCATGAATACTGTTACCTACCAGAAGATGAGTACAGCTGGCAACAAAAATAGGGTAGGAGAAAAACAGCCTAGGGTAGTGAAAGAAGAGGTGAGGGATTAGAGAAAAGCTAAATATTTTTAAGTCAGTAAGACCATATGGGATATATCCTAGGGTACTGAAGGAATTGGCTTAAATAATTTTAAAGTCATTTGCTCTACTTTTTGAGAAATTGTGGAGATCAGGTTCCAGACAGGGGCATATACAAGGGGTGCACAGTTGTGCAGATTCACCACCTTTTGATTCCTGTTTCACCCAGAGTTTAAAACCAACTGCCTGGGAGGTACAGCAGCATTTCTATTCAGACACTGTCAAGGAGGTCAGTTGACTTAATTGCTCATTATAATTGACCTGATTCCTTCTACTGGCATTTCATTCCACATATGCTAATGACCCTCTTTCCTTTTTAATGTTCTTGAAGTTCCATTTATTAGTCTATTCTTTCTTCTGGAGTTCTGCTCTCTGTTACACATTCCTGGTAATATTTCTCTTCTATTTCACATATCTGTAGACTGTTTTAAGTTATATCTAAGAACCTTAATGCGTCTGAAGTAATTTTAACTCAGATGAACATTAACTCATTTCATAGTTAGTAGGGTCGGAAGGGTTCTGCGCAGATCATCAAATCTGACCCCCTGCCTTGGCAGGAAAGAGTACTGGGGTCAAATGACCCCGGCCAAGTGTTTATCTAGCCTCCTTTTAAAGACCCCCACGGTAGGAGCCAGCACCACTTCTCTTGGAAGTTGGTTCCAGATCCTAGCCGCCCTGACCGTGAAGTAGCGCCTCCTAATGTCTAATCTGAATTTACCTTCTGCCAGCTTGTGACTGTTATTTCTACTCACTCCTGGTAGTGCTCAGGGGAACAGGGACTCCCCCAATGCCTGCTGATCCCCTCTGACTAGTTTGTAAATGGCCACTAGATCTTCCCTCAGCCTTCTCTTGTGGAGGCTAAACAGGTTCAGGTCCCTTAGCCTCTCCTCATAGGGCCTGCCCTGCTGCCCCCGATCATACGAGTGGCTCTCCTCTGGACCCTCTCCATGTTGTCCACGTCCCTCTTGAAGTGTGGCGCCCAGAACTAGACACAGTACTCCACCTGCGGCCTAACCAGTGTCGCACAGAAGGGGAGGATCACCTCCTTGGACCTGCTTGAGTTGCATCTGTGGATGCATGACAAGGTGTGGTTGGTCTTCCTGACCACATCCCCAGCTGTCAGCCCATGTTCATATTGGCCTCAATAATGACTCCAAGATTCTTCTCTGCCTCTGCACTGATGAGAAGGGAGTTCCCCAGTGTGTAGGTATGCTGCTGGTTCTTCCTCCCCAGGTATAGCACCTTGCATCCTGTTCTCATCCGCTCACCCCCATAACCTGTCTAGGTCCAATTGCAACCTATTCCTTCCTTCTAGAGTGCCCACTTCTCCCCACATCTTAGTGTCATCTGCAAATTTGAACAGGGTGCATTTTGCCCCTTTGTCCAAGTCGCTGATAAAGATGTTGAACAGTGTGGGCCCAAGGACCGAGCCCTGCGGAACCCCACTGCCCACATCCCTCCAGGTCGAATAAGGCCCATCCACCACCACTCTCTGGGTGTGGCCCTCCAGCCAGTTAGTGACCCATCTGACTGTGTAGGCATTGACACCACAGTCTCCTAGTTTTTTAATGAGAATGTGGTGAGAGACAGTGTCGAAGGCCTTCCTAAAGTTCAGAAAGTCTACATCTACCGCAACACCTGCATCCAGGGATTTGGTGACCTGGTCCTAAAAGGCCACCAGGTTAATCTGACAGGACCTGCCTCTAATGAACCCATGTTGGTTGCCCCTAAGCATAGTCTCCCCTGCTGGCTCCTTGTGGACATGCACCAGGATAATTTTCTCAAAAGGCTTCCCTAGGACCAATGTAAGACTAATGGGCCTATAGTTTCCTGGGTCCTCCTTCATCCCTTTTTCGAAAATGGGAGCCAGATTGGCCCTTTTCCAGTCCTATGGCACCACACCAGAGCACCAGTACCACAAGTGCTTGTAAAGCCATGCCAGGGGTCCCGCAATGACCTCAGCTAATTCCCTCAGCACTCTGGGGTGGAGATTGTCTGGACCAGCTGATTTAAATATGTCCAGTCCCTCCAGAAGTTCCCTGACTAGATCTTCACTGACCCTAGGCCTGGGTGTGCCTCCGTCAGGGCCTATGGGGGTCCCAGTGGGGGGGGTGACCAGGTCCCTACTTATAAAAATGGAGGCAAAGAAATCATTAAATAGGTTAGCTTTGCTGTCTGGTGCAATGACCAGATTTCCTAGCGTGTCCTGCAGAGGCCCCATGTTACCCGGTGCCTTTTACCCACTATGTATTTAAAAAATGACTTCTTGTTGTCCTTGATTTGGGTCGGTAGTCCCAGTTTCATCTCTACCTTGGCCTTCCTGAGCACCCCCCTACAGTCCTGAGCAACAGAGGTATAGTCCTCTCTGGTGATGGCCCCTCCCTTCCAATGGGTGTACACCTCCTTTTTAGCTTGGAGACATTTCTGGATGCTTTTGGTGAGCCATGGGGGCTTTTGGGCCCTCTTGTCCCCTTTGATCCGTGTAGGGATTTCCTCCATTTGGGCTTGGAGAATTTTCTCCTTAAGGAACAACCACTCTTCTTGGACAGCTAGCTCCAACCCCCCGCCTCTGGGACCTCAGTGTCTCCCCCACTAATCTCCTTACCTCATTGAAATCATGTAGTGTTGGGTGCTCAAGAAGGCTAGATTTTCTATTACAAATCTGAAAACAAATCTGAATAAGAGATCTGAAAACAAATCTGAATACAGAATAATATCTTTGACTATTTTTGCCTAGTTTGTTATGATTAATTTTATCTATATAATATAGAACTGGGCCCCTAGCATATTAGTAAATCTTCTAGTTTCTCTTTAACTGGAGAAAAATATGTGTTGTATTGCTGCATCACACCACCTGCACCCTGCCCCCCTTTTCAAAATCCTTGATCTACCCATGGTCCTGCATGATTGGAAAAGGGCAAATATAGTGCCCATCTTTAAGAAAAGGGAGAAGGAAAATCCAGGAAGTGTGATATCAATACCTGAAAAAAGCATGAGGTAGGTCTTCGAGGAATCAATTGTGAAACAGCTAAAGGGGGAGGAGGAAATCAGGAACAACATTCATCAAGAGCAAGTCATGACTGACAAACCTGTTTTCCTTCTATAATAAGGTGACAGGTTCTGTGAATGTAAGGAGAGCAATTAATATGATATACCTTGACTTTAGCAAGGCTTCTGATACCATCTCCCAAAACATTATTAGCAAGCTAAGGAAATACAGACTAGCTAAGGAATAACTTTCTGACTATCAGAGTGGTTAAAAAATGGAACAGACTAGCTAAAGAAGATGTGATATTTCCATCCCTGGAAACTTTCAAGAACAGGGATTATCTAAATGTGTCTCACTTCAGTCACAGATGATTAGCCTTGCCATACATTTTTCTGCTGGATGGAAGAGTCCGCTCTATCAAATTTCTGTTCTTCATGGAAGTAGTAATGTAATGGAAACAGGAAGAGATTTCAAGTCTTCAGACTGTGTATAGGATGCTATCATCATAACTCCTAAACATTTTCCTACAGACATGGCTAAAAAAAGGGGTATCTTAGCTACTTGAAAGCAAGATGTTTGAAAATAATATACTATGTCAATGGTTTTTAACCATTTTAGACCCAAAGCACCCCTCAGAAAACACCAGCTCTTAGTTTTCACCATTTTTTTTTACTATAGCAAAATAATAAAGTCATTATTTTATTGAAAAGATCTCAGAAAGACCACAAGATATAGAATGTTTTTACCTTGAAAAATACTTATTTGAAATCTCTTGGTTCACCTTGTGAATTACGTTTGCACACTAAACATTGTATGCTGCAGCACCCTGGTTGTGAGTCAGCGTACCATGCATATTACCTAATTGCAAGGCTAGTAACATGAAGAAAACAAAATAATGCATCAATGCTAAGAGGTCATTTTTGGCCCAGGATTACATAAACATTAAGATTATCAAAAATAAGAATAGAAACCAAGTGTCTGACCTATTTACCTGCAAGTGGCTTTTTATTTTTAAGTTATTTATTGGTTGTAACTAGGCATTGATCGCATTAAATATATCTATTAAAAAATAGAAAAAATCTTTAGCTATTCTTCAGCTATACACTGCCCTTGAACATACATTCCCACTGAAAACTACAAAGAGCACCTCTTGTTTACCATCTTTGTTCCACTGAGAGTTAACAGGGTCTGGGTGTCCATCCAGGGGATCCGAAATGATAGCTAAAGGAAATGGTGGTTGGCTTTCCCTTCTGGGCTTCTTTATGCACTGAATGCAAAAGCTGTTCCCCAGCTCCTACTCTTGCCCCTCTTTCTTTGCTTTTCATCTCCATGTGGTAAAGCTACTGCTGAAGTACAACAGCATGGTAGCCACAACTCTGGTTGTGCTTAGGCTTCTCAATGCTATCTACTTCAAAAAGATTTGTACCATTCTACTCAGATTGCATTTATAAGAAGACATAGTGACTAAGCTGTGTTTAGACGAAACAAAGGGCACGTGTGCATGACACTTTAAAGTGGGTTAAATGCTTTTGAACAGCTTTAATGGTGTTGGTGTTTGCATATGTCGGCAGCGTATTGTGCAGTAATTCCAGCTGCTGCAGCAAATTTGGTGGCGTAATGCACCTGAAATGACTTGGGGTGCAGCAAACTCCTCAAAGGAGTTTTAGTATGCTGCCCTACAGCCACAAAGTGAAGCTCTGGGATCCGTGCAGCTCAGGGGCTCTGCAGAAAGCCCTGCAATCAGCCTGGCAGCAGCCCAGGAGAGCAGGCTCTGCCCATGGGTGACTGATGCCAGCTTAGTCTGAGGGGGCATATGCCCCCCCAGGAACCAGTCAGTGACTGGAGGGGTGCCCCCCTTCAGCCAATCTTGCCAACTGCGGGGGGGTCACCCCACAGCCAATCTTGCCAACCAGAAGGGATGGGGGGCCGCCTGTAGCCAATCTCTCTGACTTGGAAGTGGTTGCAATGCTCCTGGAAGTGGCTGCGGGCTGCCACTCCACGGCCAGCACTCTCAGGGGGGAGGCCAACTCCTGCATGCCCACCTGCCTGTCACCTAACCAGGGAGTATGGCCTCTCAGGGGGTGCACCAGTCATCTCAGGGGGTGCATGTGCACCCCCCGTATACCCTTTATGCCTCACCACTGGCTCCGCCCAAGAAAAAAAGCAGCAAGCCTGATCTTTTTTTTCCCCTGGAGCCTGCCTGCCCAAGCTACATAGGAACTGAATGCTTCCCTCCACAGCTGTGGTGCCCCCAGGACCACCCGAGCTGGGTGCCTGTGGGCAGATGCCACCTGGGGGGACTGCTGCTGTCACAGAGGGAAGCACCAGCCCTGCCCCCTATAGCCCATGGACCACTCTGCCTGCTGGCAGCTCGCCCTCCCTTCCCCGCTGCAGGTAATGCATGGGTGTGTGCCTGACATGGGGGTTTACTTGGCCCTAAATTGAAGCAGTGTTTTTAAAAACCCACCACTTCAATTTAGGGCCCCTGTTTCATCTATATACACACAATAAGCTGCTACATTCAGTGTCACCTTGCCATGGAGGAATGGCTAAGGATCTGGGAATGACACCCTTCTGCTGTCATCATGAACCTAAATATAGGGAGTGAATTAAGAGGAGCAACACGGCAAAAGAGTGTTGGGAAAATATGGAAAATTCTGGTCACTTCAGGGCCCACTTCTTGACATCTTCATAACAATCCACAGTTCTCATTACCTTAGAGGATGAACTGAAACCATTCACTTCCCAATGAAAATCTTCTTTGGAAAGTTTAGCTTCTAACTGTCTATGACTGAATTACTTTGGTGTAAAATTTGACCTATATGGAGTGCTCATTGGTTTGCTTAGCAAATATAAATCTTCAGCCAATTCTGCCAATGGATCAGCACATGAAAGTGGATTCATATGTTCATGTGTCCTCCAGAAATATTTTTTCCACATTTCTTAAAGCCAGTGGGGCAGATATTCTTTTGGTCAACACTTTGGCAGAATATATATTTGAAAAATTAACAACCTTTTGTTAATAACTGCCACTTCTACAAACTGCATTTCTTAACTCTGACACCAAATGGATGGAAAGCACTGAGTAGAAAAACAACCTCTAAGAATCTGTATTTCCCAATTAAATTAGATGATTGTGGAAGAAAGCCTAAACTTTTCCTTTAGAGAATCCCAATAGCAATTGGCTGAATTTCTAAATGAAGATGTGTGGGTTTTGTTATAGTTCTTAGTGAACATCGCTTCACATGAAAAAAAATACCTAGCATACAATCCAATTCATTTGAGTAATCATTTTTGAGAAAAAAATACACCACCTGAATAAAAGTCCCATTTTCCACCTCAAAAGAGATAGCACCTGACAGAATAAAAATAATAATGCATGGTGTGAAAAATACGCAACAACTGTACATTTTAAGTCAGTTTATATTTTCTAGTTGTATCATTTTTCAGCCACATTAAGGTATAGTTGATGGTTCAATAATTAAAAAAGAAATGTTTTTAACTGTAACAAGGAGAAAAGTATCAAGCATAGTTTGGTGTTCTGCCAGAACTGGATCTAAATACCTTACATTTTACATGATGCAGACTACTTAAAGATATTTATTTAAAGTATACATTTGCCTTACTTAAATCACATTAGAATTAAACATAATTTTAATCGTTCATCACACCAAAGAATAAATTAATGAGGGTAGGACTAAGCTCTGGTCCTTCAATTAGTCTCCTATCAACTCTGTAGGGCTATATAGTATCAGCGTAATTTTCAAGAAATCTGACTAAATAACCTCCAAGGTATTAGTTCTCTAGAAAACTACGCAGATGAATTGATCTGATGCTTCACCACACAAAACAAATACCCATGCACTTATGGGTTTGTTTTTCTTCATTTTTAATTTCTAAAAGCAATAAAAACCTTGGTGCAGGGCATTTCCTCTGGATTAATGACTGGCTGGGGTTAATGGCCAGAGGCTGTACTTCAGGACATCAACTCCTCCCAGCCGGTCATTAATCCCCAGGAAATGCTCTGCGCCTCAATCATTATTGCTTAATTTCAGTGCAAACAAACTACTGTGGCAGAGAGCATGCTGTATGCTGTCCTTTAAACAGTGGCAGACATTCAGTTAATTTAATCTATTGTTTACACATTGTTCTATTTTCTGTAATGGAAATTATGAATCTTTAATTTTTTTTATATGAAACTTTGCAGTTGACCTCATCCTGATTTCATGCCATGGAGAATTTCTGCCTGTGTTGTTATTTTTTGTCTCTTACAGGTATTTTTTGTTGGTGCTGGTTTTAACTATAAACTGGAAGAAAAGATGGCCTCTAATCTCTCTTATTTTCTGGCATGATTCAAATAAATATCTTTTAAAAATATTTAATATAGGCATTTTCTAGTGACAGTGTCATCCACACCCTTCATCTTTATCAAATTATTATTTCTTGCACAGCATATTATTCAACACATTCTGACATTTACTGTACAATTTCAGATGTGCCATAGATTTATTAAATTATCAACAGTAAAATATAACATGGATTTTCTCCAGAATTTTGCTATACAAATATTTACTAGAGCACAGAACTTTGTTATATTTCTCTAGTCTACTTTATAATCCCTTGATTAGACATCCACATGCTTGGTGGAGCCAAAGAAAAACTGTAAATGGTCAAATACAATATAGTGTGTGTATTTTTTTTTAAACCTTAATTTTACTATAGTTTGATTTACCAAAACTATTTAGTACGACTGGCCATTGATTTCACAGTTCTTGGAACCATAACAAAAGCATTCAAAGAAGCAATTAGTGTTACTGAAGCTGAAAGTCAGCTTTACTGCAGCTTTAAAAGCTGCAAACTCAGTTAAAGGTATCTAGATTCCTACTCACTGGGACACTTATCCACTGGCTTCTATTTGAAAAAAAAGGGATTAAAACTTCAAAAGTAAGACAGGTAGAGGTTTGTATTCAAACATGATTTTATCTTCATCAGTGTCTGTATCATACGTTTAAAATGCTAGTATTAGAAACATATTACATTGGACCACATCAGCAATCTCTGGAAATTAATTTGCCATTTTAAACTACCCTTGGTTCCACTGTATGCTTCAAACCGCATCCAAAGGGCATTTACAATGCATGTGACCTCCAGTGACACAGAAGAGATGTTTACTACACTCTTCTCATTATAGCTTAGGATTGCTTGGGTAGCATGCAAGGAAGGGGGCTGTGAAGACATTGGTAGAGTAAGAGTTGAGGAATGCATATGTCATCCTCACTTTGATCCCATGGATCTCAGAACAGAAAGAAAAATACAAGTATCTAGACTGAATTATTCTTCTAAACAACCACTGACTGCCTCAGACAACAGACCTCACTTTAAAAGTACCTGGGTCAGTTTTAGGCTACAAGGGATTTGTTAATATTGACACTGCTGCTATGAGATATCAAAACACCAGTGGTAGATGTCTGTGATATTCCATGGAAAACATGGGCTCCAACTGCTGCTGACCCTTGTGAGCACCATTTTGTTTGTTGGTTGGTTGGTTTTTACAATTTTATTCTTATATTAAAGAATTTTCAGAGCACAAAGTTAACCACTGAGAAGTTAGGCAATGCTAGAATTAAGCTTGTCTTGGCAACTTTAACTGAGATATCATTTAGACATATATATATTGATTTAGTATTTAATTATATGATCCCATACACTTCATTTTAATTATTCTTAACATTTATCAGTGCACAGAGTGAGAGTGACCGAGACAAGAGGAATGCAAAAATAAAAAAAGGTAAGTCTAAATGGTTAAGACGCTGATCTAAAACCCATGGGGCTTGTTCTCCCATGGGCTTCCTGTATGACATTAAGCATGCCATCCAGAGCAGAGTTTTCAGAGATGGCATGAAGTATATCCCTGCTATTTGAAGTTCTCAGCATAAGAAACCTACAGCCTGACTTTTAGGAATCATAACAGATGGCAATGGGAATTGATGATGTTCACTAATTCTGATATCTCAAATTGGGCATCTGTTTCCTAAAGCAACCACAATCATCAGACATTTGGGAAATTTGTGGCCTGTTGTGCAATGCATCACACTGGATAATAGCGCTACAAAGACATATGGGGCAGCTATTCCATTTGTTCAATGAAAAAATAAACTTGTAGAAGGCATAGTGTTTGATCATGTAATTAAATAATTCTAATGTAATAAAAGCTTTAATCTGTCTGCCCATAATGCTCCAAATCAACTGTGCATGCGCCGCCGAGAAGGCACAGAGTGATTGGCTGCGAGGGCCCAGGGGTGGCGAGGGAGCACCGATCTCCACCTCCCACAACAACAGCCATCAGGGAGGGGGAGGCAGTGGGGAAGGCAGGAGGGATGGAGGGAGGGAGGGGATCGGGAAGAGGAAGGGGGTGTTTCCAGTGGTGGTGCCCCCCTCCTGCCATCATGCTTCCCCACCACTACTGCCGCCAATGCCCAGCCCTGACAAAAGCCAGCAGAGAGAGGGAGGTGGTGGAGAAGGAGGGAGGAGATAAGAAGGAGAGGCAGGCAGGGGGAGCATGTTACTTGCTGCCAGGTATCGGCAGCCACTGCTGCATGCAAGCTCCCCTCTCCCACTGTTCCTAGGAGCCGGTCATGGCACAGGGTGGAGTGGCATGGG
>NW_017728913.1:5661681-5699550 GCF_001723895.1 Crocodylus porosus
CAGGGGGTGGGAGGGCGGGATGGCACATGGAGGTGGAGCAGTGGCACTGTATGGCATTGGGTGGCAGTGCTCTGTCCTTGCCTGCTCCCTCCCATCATTCATGACAGGGAATTTGCTAGTGTACCATAATGCATATGCCCAAAAGCAGCAGAAATTTAGCAGCAAGCCAAAATTTAAGACATACATTTTTTATGTATTGACTGCTGGACTTTGGAACTACAGATTTATTTTAAGGTATTTCTTTTAGGTTAATACCAGTAACAGAAAAAAGTCTCTTTCCATGAAGTGTGGCGGTATTTATCTCTTTTCTGTTTAGCAATGAGAACATTTGATAAGTCTTCTAAAGAAAAAAGATTTAACACATGAGTATCCTGAAAAAGACAACCATATTGAAAATGGAAGTATGGCTTTTTTGTGGGTTGCAGAAAAATAAATAAGTACAGAATGACCTAAACAATTCCTAAGTATATTTCATATTACTTTTAATCCAAAAAATGTGAGTAAAGTTATCAAAATCATGCACAGATTATGGATATCAAGTACTGAAAAATCTTCTTGTCCTTTGATTCTCTGAACAAAAATGTCCAATGTTTTCCTGCATGCTTTCCCTCTCATGTATAAGAAGATCTGGCTAATTAAAATCAGACGCTATTGTCTCTTTAATCTCTTTTAGTTATCAATATCAGGTTTTAATTATCCAAAACATTTTAATAAAAACTTGACTATGCTTGTGATTAGGTTAGGTTGGGCTGGGTTGACATACCAACACACTTTCCTTAGGAAGAATAAGAAAAGTCAAAATCATTTAAAATATATCCTCCTCTATTGCTTACTTTTGTTAGGCAACTTAAAATTATTTGTTCTTTCCGGAACAAAAAGCAGACTAAGAAACCCAACAATCTCACCCCCCACCTCTGCCTCCAGCTCTACAAAAACAAAAACTTAGGTTGTGAGAAAACCCACTCTTGCTGTTCCAGTTTCTCAGTGATCTGGTCCCCCTGTTGAAGAAGCAAGGCCTCTGTCCCAAGGCTAACCCTATAATCGTGTGGGGCCCCTAGTTGAGACTGGGGAGAGGGAAGAGCTCCTTATCCTACCTCAGAGGTTACTCTACCCCAACAACTAGAGCAGTGGTCTCCAAACTTTTTAAGTAGGAGGTCACTTTTGGAATTTAAAAGCAACCCTGCCCAGCAGGTAAGTCTATGGTAAGAGAGGGAGTGGGCCTGGGTCAGGCTCTGCACAGCCAGGGCAGGGTGCAAGATGGAGCCATGAGCGGCTTCTCCAGGGGGCTCAGGGAGGGGGAGGCCACACAGCCTAGAAGGGCATGGAGGGCATGTGCCCCCAGATCTGCAAGTGGGATGGGGTGGGCTGCAGCTGCAGGCTGGGACCGGGCTCTTCTTGGTGCAGGTGTTGGGCCATGCTGCACTCGGACCAAGCAGCGGCAGCTCTGGGAGTGAGGAGATGGGGGGGGCTGCAGCCTCCCCAAAATTCACTGTAGCCCCCCCAACTTCCCTCCCAGCACCACTGCCACCCACCCCAAGTGCAACATGGCCCGGCCCCCACTAGGAAGAGCCAGCCTCCCAGCCCCAGTCTGCCATCCCCCACATACAGATGCACATAGCCCCCATGTCTTCAGGGGGGCAAAGGGTGAGAGGAGCATAAGACTGCACCATCTTCTTTCTGATCAGGGACTGAGCTGCGCTGTGCTTGGGGCAGGTGGTGGTGGAACTGGGAGGGAGTTGGGGGGCTGTGGTGAATTTTCAGGTAGCTACAGCTCTCCCCCCTGTAAGCTGGTTCCCAGTGCTGCTGCTGCCCAGCCCAAGCGCAGCTAGGCCAAACACCCCCACCAGGAAGAGCCTGGCACTGCCCCAGCCCCAGCCTGCCCTGCCCCACATGCAGATCTGGGGATGCATGTCCCCATTCCCTCCCAGAGTGCATACCCCCCTCCCTACACCCACCAGAGGAGCTGCTCATGCCTTGCCCTGGCCCCATTCCTACCCTCACTGCTGCTGCAGTCGACTGCACTGCCCTGCACTGGGGGGGCATGTGCTACCCTATCTGCATGCAGCAGAGGTGGCTGCCACTGCAGACTGGGCTTTGCGGCTGTGAGAAAAGAGCTGGATGTACCTATCAATGACCACAAGTATGCTCTTATTTAAAGAGTCATCCATTTTCCCTATTCTATTCATCTGTAATACAGGCTGGGAGGTGGGAGGCATAGAACATATCCATGCAAACTCTCCTTCAGCTATCCTATGCTAGTGACATCCCTTCTAGGCTTTTGCAACCAATCTTGACTTCCTTCATGATGCACCAGGGTCATAAGTGGAGAGGAATGGGGCAAAGAATGTGGCCTTCAACATTTGCAATTCTGTGGCTCAGGCCATCCTTTATGTTTTGACATTCTACAGTTCCTCCACATTTTGTGCCAGAGTTCAGATACCATTCCCTTAATTTAGGTTATTATGTTTATAGGAGCCTTTAATGGATTATTGTTTTATATTCTCCTTCTTCAGGAAGATATATATTGGACAGTATTGGCACCGCTCCAAGTTGTTATGTTTTGATCTTAACATTTCTCAGATTTCTCACAATATACCAGGTAACAGCTACCATGATCTTATTCTGACACATTCCACTGCTGGCAGTTGTTAGATATGCCTCTGTGGCTTGTTGTCCATATCCCATTATCCTTAAATGTATTACTTGTCCTCTTTTTTTGTTGTTACTGCTTATGTAGAGTACAGATTTTGTTTAGGTT
Source organism: Crocodylus porosus (assembly GCF_001723895.1). Taxonomy (NCBI): domain Eukaryota; kingdom Metazoa; phylum Chordata; order Crocodylia; family Crocodylidae; genus Crocodylus; species Crocodylus porosus. The sequence continues at coordinate 5,664,440 of NW_017728913.1, forward strand.
TCTTATAAATCCCTGTAATGAGACTATCTTCCTTTATTTTATTTTATTTTATTCTTTCATAAGCATTTGTTCTCCTTTTATAAGGAAAACCTTGTATTGCTTGTATTATACTATATTTCTTAATATGTGAAAAAAATATCTGGCTATATTTTCTAAATAAGGGTAGAAATATTCCCTTTTTAAAACCCAGAAGGGTGACATAAATTGAGAATGCAAAAGGAAAACTGGACATATGCAAGAAGCCATGGATCTTTCATAACCTTATATTAAATAAATTGGTGTTATTTGACTTGATAATCAGCATTTGCTCATCTTACAGAATAGCCATAGACTTTGGTTCAAGAGAATTTGGTTGAATCCTGAGCCTAGTGGACTCAGTGGCAACATTCATTTGACACGCATTGACTTCACTTGTGCACACATTTCACTCCAGGACTTTGTCACAGGATGGGGTCCCCAGAGATGGCCATGATACTACTAGGGCTCCTTGACCATGCCAATCCTGCCCAATGGGAACCCTCTTTCTCGCCTGCCACATCTTGCTGCTAATTATAATAAATAGGGAGGTTGCCCTTGAGTGTGCATTTGGACACAGTCCTGATGGACATCACCAAACTCTGTGGGTTCTTGGACCCCTTTCGGGTCTCACTCCAAAATGGATGCCCCATGGGACACCCTCAGCCTTATGGGCTAGATACATGGCTCCAAAACCTTCCCTTTACCATGCCCCAAATCTTACAGATGGCCTTCACACATTGTCCCTCCGGGGCCTTAGTTTAGCTTGACCTCCGGTCATTGCTGGGATCTCTGCAGCCCTGTCTCTGTGCCCCCTGGTGCTGGGGTCCCCACACTGTCATGGGTCCCCCAGTGAGGCCTCCTCCTTCCCCAGTAGCTTCAGCCCAATCCACTGGTATATAAACAGCAACTAAAATATGACCTCCTGGGCTATAACATAACACAAGCAGTTCAGGGTGTGCTCTGTTCCTTAAAAAAAGGTCAAACTTCCCCCCAGCACTAAGTGCCTTGTAGGCCAGGGTACCTGGTGAGCTCCTAGAGCCGCATTAGCCCTAAATGCAGCATATCCGGCAGCCGCTGCATCTCTGGGTAATTCCTCCCCTGAGGCTTCTTCCCCTAGCTGCTGCTAGACAACTAACCCCTGCTAGTCTCAGCCCTGGGGTTTATATGTGCCCAGGGCCCTGCCTTCTTCTGGTCAGCTGACCGGGTGCAGGTGCAAGCTAATTCCCTTATTAGCCTAATGCCATGGTAACCTGCACCTGTGGAGTTTCTGTCTGACTCATAGGGCCCTCTTCCTAGGTAGTTTCTGCTCTTAAAGGAGAAGGCACCTTAGTGCCTGGCAACAGACTGGAATAATAACAAGAGTCATAGAACAAGATTGAGAAATATTAGTATATCAAGGCAGGGAAACTGAATATACGTACTGTAGTAGTTCTGGTTCTTCAAAGTAAAGAATATCCATTTCACATATTACAGTTTTAAAATAATCAGAAACAGACTTTTCAATGAGAGTGTGTGCATCTGGATATATCTCTACAGAAGTAATTACTATCCTTTTTATTTTACATCGGATTATTTTTAAAACAAAATCATTTTGAGATTTTCAGACACTCTGTTACGATAAATATTTTAAATGGGGTTACCTATGTTGTTATGACAAGTAACATCCACATCCTCCAGCACAAAATATAGAGATAGACAAAAGTAACAGTGACCCTGAAGACCCTACTTAGTCAAAGCTCCCATTGTTGTTAATAAAAGTGCTGTCTGAGACCTGTAACATCAGACCTTGAATTTGTCTACATTTTTTTTCTGAGCAGCTTATGAGCTTTCCATTCCCTCAGAGTGAAAACACTATTAGAAATTACCTCAGTCAAGTGGAGAAAATATGAAACTGGGGTAGATGTTCTCACTGGGAGAAAAGATACCTCTTCCATTGCCCTGGTAATGAAGTGCCATCAGTCCCTTCAGCACCACAGGTAAAAGGAACAGAGTTCAGTATTCATTAAGTGTCAAGATAATGTTTTTACTTCTGTTATGTTAAATTCCCATTTGTTCAGTGGGCTTTAATGGTTAGGTGTGACTTCCTGAAGGATTTTCTCTGGATGCATTGAAGGATCCCTAAAATAGAAAGCAATCTGACTCACATGTAATGCTGTCAGGGTGTGGCTGGTATTACTTGCAAATCACCACCTCTTGGATTAACTCAGAGGACTGATTTAGAACTGAAGACATAGCTCTCTAAAGAAGAAAGAAGAAGGACTATGACATTGGAAGGGCCACCATGCTGGTTAAAAGGGTGGCTCAGTTCAAACAAACCCTCCCCTTACAAAGTTCTCCAGATTGCCAAATAAAGCTTCAGACTCTCACATCCCATCTTTCCAGTGACCCTTTTTCCTTCTTTCCTACAACTTTACCTACATGCTCATGGAGCACAATATGATATAGTTTATACCTTTAGGCATGCTTACCTTGGGGAGTTGAATTTAATGTCTGAAATTAATATTTTTCAACTACAGACATTCCCGTAATTTTTACTCTTTGTAACTATTACCCAACTTTTTTCTGGAACCACCATGCATGTAGGTTTCAAATAAAGGAATCAAAAAATTGCATATAGCCTATAAGCAGTATCAGAGTATCATTAAAACTTAATATAATGATACTAATGGCACGATAGAGCAGAGTGGAAGATGATAATTTTTTTGCTCTTTATGGATTTTAAACATTTTCTAAAATAAATGGCTGGATGTTGCCATTCACCAGGGCGGATAAAAATGTTGGCTTTTAAAAATGGATAAATAGATAAACAGTTCTTTTTTATTTAAATCAGATTTGTTGATATTTTATTTAAATTATAATTTTTCCTTTTTAAAATGAAATCAGTTTAAAATGAAATTTGAATTTAATACAGCATAGGTTAAGGTATAAATTTAGTAAAATCTATTAAACTATTTAAATAAAATAATACACTGAGTTAATTAGCCTTTACTAAAAACTCTGGTGTTAAAGGCTGATTTTCTTCTATGTAAGAATGAGAGGGGAAACATCTAACTTTTGAGGTCAAGCTTTAAAAATTTGGCACTATATTTCATGTATTACAGGACCCTTTAAGTGATACAAGGTCTGTCCTACTAGATGCAAAGGATCAGCAAAGTCAGCGCAAGTGTTGGAACCTGGCCTCTGACTCCAGCAGACCCCATAATGTGTACTCCTTGATGAGGATTATCCCCTGAGCCCACCAAGATGGTATCAAACTCCTGTTTTATTCTCTCTACCTGAGCTCTGTTTAGCTAAACTCTCAAATTATGAATATTTATGATTCTGCACCCATAATGGAGGCTTATTCCCCAGCTCATGGAAAGATACCCGTCTGCTCCGTAACAGCCTAGGAGAAATGACTCTCATTTTATAGAGAATTAGGCAAGTAGGAAGTTAAGCTCAAATAACTGTCACTTAGGCATTTTAGAAAATTTTTCCCAGGGTGACCTGAAATAACTGGTTTAATTCACTAGCCACAATTCATACTTCTAATACTGTAACAGTTGAAAGTGCTGTTTAATAAATTAGTTAGTTGTAGATGTGCACCATGCCTTAATTAAAAAAAGTTTCTGTATCCAAAACATTAAAGTTTTTTTAATAAATTTGAAGCACTGTTTTTTGTTTAATTAAATTCAAGTTACCATCTAAATTTAGCTTGATACAAATATGAGGAACAAGTTAGTCATATAGTGAATAAAAATATATATTTTACTATTTTATAGCATTCCAAAATGTAGGATTTCTAATAATCCAAATATGCTAAGATATATATCTATAACTATCTATATCTATACATATATACGTCTGTCTCTCTGTCTCTCTCTCTATATATAGATATATATAGTTATATATACATAGTTTGTGTACCTAGGAAACATATGTACCAAAGCTACTATAAAAATTGTATTTAGTTGTATATCAAACACATTTTATTATAATAACCAATGAAAATGCACCTTTCTTTAAAAAACAAAATAATATATACAATGGGACAGTTGATGAAAACTAGTTATTTAGATCAGACTTTTAGCTTGCTGATTTAAAGATTTAAATCAGTGATTTAACTGGTTTTGATTTATATCACTCCACCCTGCCACTCACAATTATCAAGGCAGGTGGAACAGAAAACAACATTTGTAAGTTAGTTTCATTTAGGGACAGATTAATTCTACCTGAAGCTATAGTTGATAAAAAGTTAAGTGGAATATAGAATAGCACTTTTTTGTAGACTATGGAATAGATAGTAAATATGTCATTATCATAAATGGTCCCATTCTCTTTGGCTAAGTACAGGCAGTCACAAAGTCTGAGACTGAAGCAGTTCAATCTTTGTAGTTTAGTCTAAACTGCATAGATTGAGCTGACAAGCAAGTGAACAAACATTCACTTTTGATTCCGAATATGCAGCCATATGCCTGCAATGGCCTGCAGTGGCCCAGGCCAGAAACTTGAGGGACGCTAGAGCACATCTCTCTTCTTGGCTGCAATAGACACCTTGGGCCCATTATAAACTGCCCACCCGGGGCGGGGGGGGGCGGGCTTGCAGGGAAGGTGCAAAGCATCCTGGGATGATGGGGACTGTGAGTTAACTTGAATCTGGAGGGGATCTGGGACAGAAGTTCAATAAACTGATTTAACCTAAATTATTCAAATCTGATACTACATCCATCCAGGTTTATCTTAAGCCAGTTTTAGCCATTTTGAAAGCAATTTTTGTGCACTCCACTCCTTCTCTGTTACCTATCTGAACCAATTACTGATCACTTATACCAGTTTATTTGTAATTTCTGCCCCAGCCTTTATGATTAGCACATATACATGAATTTCCCAATATCATAAAAGGGCAATTCATTTAAAGATGAACTGGTTAATTTTTCACTCATGAGTACCAATAAAATATAGATAAGTAACTAATTCAGCCATGTACTTGCTTTCACTCATCTAGTAGTCTATACCCTGGAGTTCATAAAAAGTGATGATGTCTTTCTTAGGCTTGGATAGAGGAATACATACCCCAGTGAAATTTACATCCATTTTATATACTCAGATCATGAACAGATATTCAATGCCTCATCAATACCAAATGACAACCTGGAGATGAGTACAAACAGAAGAACCATATAGTAATGAAACTTACTGGTAGAAACCTACCCCAGATTCTTCCAGGGGGGTAATAGTGGATTACGCAAAGTTATCCCAAGGTTTTGTTTGCACCGTCTATCCAATAATACTAGTATAAATGTTTTTTTTCTTCCCAGGGCCTTTGTAAATAACCTAGTTTCATAGTTGGTAGGGTCAGAAGGGACCTAAGCAGGTCATCAAGTCCGACCCCCTGCCCTGGGCAGGAAAGAATGAGGAGGTCAAATGACCCTGGCTAGGTGACTGTCTAGCCTCCTTTTGAAGATCCCCAGGGTAGGGGCGAGCACCACTTCCCTAGGAAGTTGGTTCCAGCTCCTAGTCACCCTGACTGTGAAGTAGTGCCTTCTGATGTCTAGCCTGAACCTACTCTCAGTCAGCTTATGGCCGCTATTCCTTGTAACTCCTGGTAGTGCTCAGGGGAACAGGGACTCTCCCATTGCCTGTTGGTCCCCCTTGGCAAGTTTGTAGGTGGCCACCAGATCCCCTCTCAGCCTTCTTTTGTGTAGGCTGAACAGATTTAGGTCCCGTAGTCTCTCCCCATAGTGCCTATCCTACTGCCCCCTGATCATGCGAGTGGCCCTCCTCTGGACCCTCTCCATGTTCTCCACATCCCTTCTGAAGTGCGGTGCCCAGAACTGGGTGGAGTACTCCAACTGCGGCCTGACCAGTGTTGCATACAGGGGGAGGATCACCTCCCTGGACCTGCTCGTGAGGCATCTATGGATGCATGAAAAGGTGCGGTTGGCCTTCCTGACTGCATCCCCGCATTGGCGGCCCATGTTCATCCTGGAATCAATGATGACTCCGAGATTCTTTTCTGCCTCTGTACTGACGAGAAGGGAGTTCCCCAGCCTGTAGGTATGGTGCTGGTTCTTCCTCTCCAGGTGCAACGCCTTGCACTTGTCCATAATGAAACTCATCCTATTCTCAACCTAATTACATCAAGTTGGGTGTTCAGTATTTGGCAGAAATTACAGGAAAAGGTATTTAACTAGGCTTTAGGTTTGAAATAATTGGTACTGGATAGCAGTTTGTGATTCTCTCCATATTGTGAGTAAGTAAATACAGTGAAGTTTGTATGAGGTACTTGTCTGCTTATACAAAATAGACAGTAATTGGGAATTCAAAAAGTAGAGATAAGTACATTTGAAGTGAGGGCCAAAAAGGAGGGATGAGCATGTAGAATCTCTGGCTTGGATTTCAACCTTGTCACTAACCTGGTGGGTGATCTGTTGCCCATCATTTAACCTTTCCCCATACTTTAGCCTACTGTAGTGACACGCTATAGCAAGGGAGCATGTCATGACAGCAACTTAGCCGCAGCATCATGGTTTGTGCCAGCCGATGCTACGTCACTGTAGCATCTCATATAGACACACCCACAGAATAAGCCTCTGCTCCACTGGGGCCAAGGCTCCAGGCTAGAAACCAGAGTCTGCTCCTTTCTAGAGCCCCCTGCACCTTATTAATTGCCCTAACCACTCAGTCATTGGAGGTAAATATAATATTGTCCTTCTCCTCCTGAGTCTAACTCTCATTAGTCATGGGTTTCTGGCTGGCTACATTACAGAATCATAGAAAACAGGTCTGAAAGAGACGTCACCAGATCATGTAGTCCAATCCCCTGCTGAAGGCAGGAGCATCCCTATCTATATTCCCAGACAAGTGTCTCTCTAATCTGCTCTTAAAAACTTTCAAGGATGGAGATCCCACAGCATCTCTGGCTAGTCTATTCCAATGCCTAGCCAAGTGCCACTCTCATAATGAGAAAGTTTTTCCCAATATCCAATACATTTATCTGACTGCACTATAGTTTAAGACCACCATTGCTCCACATCCTAATTCCATCACTATCATCTGTATAACCACCCTGCAGGTATTGAAGGCTGTTGTCAAATCCTCCTCTCTCTGTCCTTTATGTGATAAATGCAGCTATAAATCCAGAATGACTATGCATATATAGCTGCATACTTGTCCAGGCAGTGAGTAACCTACTAAGTGTGTTCAGTATTTATGCTTGCACTTTTAGATCCATGGCATAGAGATAGCTCCAAAAAGTACAGCTGGAAAACTACCATTTAGGCAGAAAGTTGGAAAACAAAAGAAATAGATTTCCATCCCAAAATAAATGCTTTGTTTAATTCCTTTCTGTTGAAACATTAGAGCCAAGGGGGAATCCTTCCCCCTTCTCAAAATCAGTGCAAGTTTTGCCATTTACTTCATAGAGTTTCACCTCAAATATTGTGTATCTTTTTGAACCACCCTCTTAATGTTAATGGGACATTCATGTGGGTAAAGTGTGCAGGATTTGACTGTAACTTTGGAAACTGCCCAACATCCTCCATAAGAGATGTAAGAGATCCAAAATTTGCATCATGCTCTATAAAATACACACTAAAACATGTTCTATAAGTATATATTATTTTAAATCTTGGCAGTATAGTTTGAATTTGAAGGAACATGGGCCATAAAGGCATCAAGATATTTTAGGTGAAATAAGATAAAGATACAGGTCATTAGCTTGTAAATATTAGACAAAGTATATTTCATGTTCTTGAGTTTATAACAGTATCTCAGTCAGAGCAATAGTAATCATGATTATAAAGTACTTATCAGTACTTTACCACACCAGATCTGATCCCAGTACTAAGTAGTCTTTTCACACATTTTCACTATCATTTTCAAGATTTTTCAATCAGAAAACAAACTTGTTGAAAAGTATAAATATAAATCAGGGCTACTTTTTTGTTAGGTAGCAGGGTATATCACTTTTTAGAAATATTGTGCTTTGAGTGCCCAGTGCTTTGCATTGAGGCATGTGCCTTACTACTATAAACTACTTTGTTGGCCACTCTAGCATGTTATATTGTCTGCTGCTGTTTTTCTTTACAGTGAAAGAGCACAGGGAATGCAAAAAGCACAGCTATTAACAGTTTTAAGATATTTGCCTCATACTATAAAAGCCTGTTTTTGTGGCAATTGCAGAATGCAGCACAGTATACAGAAACCAGTAAAAACAAACAAGATTTAACACAGACTAGGAGAGTAGTAACCGCAACAAACAAAAATTTATCCATCACATTAGGTAGCTTTTTCAGGAGGAAAGGAGGAAGACAAAGACAGCAACTCTATGTTTATGGGAACATTATTTGAGTGATCTACATCTGTGTGACAGCACAGCCATCTCTAAATGATTTTCAGTATTTTGGTTATCCTGTAGGACATCAGTCATGAGCAAAGACAGGAAAATATAGCAAGTACCAACAATGGTGTATGTGCTCTCTGAGCACTCTCTCAAGCCAGCTGATTCCTGGTTTAAAAACAGTTATGTTTCATGAACAGCAGATGAACAAGCAATGGTGCACATGCATCCATTTTTTTGGCCAGCTATAGATTAAGAATAACATTTTTCAAACCCAGTATTAAGCAGAGAGCAGTTGCTGTGGGAGAAGCAGCTCAGTTGTGAGACTGCCCTCAAGAAGTTTTCTCTGTGCTAGTGACTTAGGGTGGCTGATTGGTGCTAGAGTATTTACCTAGTGCCTGGTGTGTGTTTTGGGGATGGGGATGGGATTCACCCATTTGCCCCCTGTGGTGTTTGTTTCTGCAGGAAATGCAAGACCCCAAGGACAGGGGCTCCAGGACCACTGCACCAAGAAGGAAAAGAAGAGTGGTAGTGGTTGGTGATGCCCTTCAGCGACAGTTTGTTGTCCAGATTTGGTGGCCTGGGAGGTGTTGTGCCTGCCTGGAGCCCAAATTCAGGACATCACAGAGAGACTGTGACAGAGAGATTGCCAAAGCTCATCCATCCTTTGAACCACTCCCCTTCCTACTTGGCCACGTACCAAAAATACTTCCAGGAATTACACCGAGAAGATCAGAGGTAACTATGAGCTGTTGGCAGGAGGATTAAGGAGCTTGGAGCACAGTTAGTATTCTCATCAATTCTTTCCATGGAAGGTTGGGGTCCAGGCAGAGATCTTCATAACCTGGAAGTGAACTTGTGGCTGAGACAGTGGTGCCGATGTAAAGGCTTCAGCTTCTTTGAAAACAAGCTTATGGTCTTGGGAGGAGGACTGCTATCAAGAGATGGGATCTATTTGACAAGAATGAGGAAAAGCATGTGTTGGTATCATCTGTATTAAGGACGGCTTTAAACTAGGTTACATGACGCTGGTGATCAAACACCTCCAGCAACAGAGCAAGCAGTCCAGATGGGAAGGGACTAAAAGAAGCAACTCAGCTCTGGGAAAGAGGCTGTGGCGGAAAAGGGAAGTGAATAGGTCAAAATGCAAAAAAAGTCCAGTGCATAAATACAAATGCAAGAAGTATGGGGAATAAACAAGAAGAGCTGTAAGGTGTAGCCTGTGACCTGACTGGCATCACAGAGACCTGATGGGACAGCTCCTGTGGCTGGAATGGCAACATCAAGGGTTATACTCTGTTTCAGAAGGACAGGGTTGGGACAAAAAACTGTGGTGTTTCCTTGTATGTCAAAACCACTTACACTTGTTTCCTAGTTCAGGAGGGAGAAGACAGCAGAGCTCCATGCCTTTGTGTGAATATGAAAGGTTAAAGATGCAGCACCAATATAATGGTAATTATATACCACCAAATCAGGAAGAGGAAGTAGATAAGGCACTCTTCAACAGGTGAAAAATCTATCCAAAAACTATGGGATGGTACTGATCAGAGACTTCAGCTTTCCACACATCTGCTGGAAGAACAATGCAGCCAAACATAAAATGTCAAGCCAGTTCCTAACTTGTGTGGAGGACAACTTTTTCTTCCAAAAAGTGGAGGATATAACTAGGGGATCATCTATCTTGGATCTTGTCCTGACCAACAGGAAAGAGCTAGTGAAGGTTGTGAAGGTGATAGGTAACTTGGGAGGAAGCAATAACAGTCTGATACAATTCCAGATTCTGCGACTGAAAAAGCATGAGGTTGGCAAAATTAGGCTAGATTTCAAAAAGGCAAATTTCATCTGACTCAAGGAGCTAATAGGCATGGTGTCATGGGAAGATAGACTGAAAGATAAAGGCACCCAGGATGGCTGGGAGCTTCTAATGGGCACAGTATTAGAAGCCCCCAAAAAATCTGTTCCAACATGATGAAAGCACAAAAAGAATGGCAAGAGACTAATGTGACTGCACAAGGACTTTCTAAAATGCCACTAATGGAAAATGAAAGCATGCAGGCAGATGGAAGAATGGGAAGGTCACCAAGGATGTATACCAAGAAAAAAAGCAAGAGTCTGCAGGGACAAAATCAGGAACACAAAAACAGCTGGGAACAATGAGCTACATCTGGCAAAAGAGGTCAAGGACAACAAGAAGAGGTTGTATAAGTATATTAGCCTGCAAAGAAGGACCAAGGAAGTTGTGGGTAGGAGGTTTCAAGTGGAGTCCCACAGTGGTTTGTCCTGGGTCTGGTGCTGCTCAGCATGTTTATTATGTGGATACTGGTGTAGAAAACTTCTTGAGCAAATTTACAGATGACACAGTGCCATGGTTCCCCTGCTTTACCTGTGACAGATCAGGATGTTAGGTCTGTGTTGTGTTCTGGTTGACAGTGGTCTTATTAGTTTAGATTATGGTTTTTATAGGATGGTTTGTATAGGGATGACCCTCTTAGGCAGGAGGTTGGACTAGATGACCTCTGGAGGTCCCTTCTGGCCCTACTTCTCTATGATTCTATGATTCTAAGCCCAACACCCTAATTCTGCTTTCACTGGATGTGTCTACATATGTAAATAACTCCTCTGTAGAATAGTAATTGTGTCTGGCACTATTATCTCATGGCAGAGTTAATTAGTTTACTGTGGCCTAATAGCATCACATGGGTAGATGCTGGTGTTTTACTGACAAGCTAATTAATCAGCTCCTCAGTAAATGTCTCATGCAGACACACCCACTGAGGACTAAAATGCCACTGTTTACTCAGTTACCTTTGGGTAAGAACATGCACACAGGCAGTTACCTTAGAACAAAAGATGCATGAGAAAGCCCTGTCCCCTTTTGCCCCAAGGTAAACTGTTCCTATGTCCATACCCCATATCCCTAGTAGAGCACTGAACTACCTGTGTTTCATGGGTCCTGAGCACTTCAGGCACTCATTGGTTGTAGTGTATTTATATGTTATATTTGACATCAGTAGCGAGGAGGGATGGGGATCCAATTTCAAGGTGGTAGATATACAGAGATGGGCCAAAATCAATTCCTAGAGTATCACAGCTCATTATTTGATCAATACCATTGGAAATGTGATTAATCCAAGAAAAAAAAAAGAAACCTCACACTGAGGTGGTTGTTACAAATAAAATCAGACAAAGAATAGCACACAGAATATTTAGCTTTTTGTGTGCTGTGTTCTATATCACCTGGAATCACATAATCATCTCTCACTATTATGTTCAGCTCTAAGTACTTGAATCCATACTGGAAAGACAGCAAAAATGGGCACTCATTGACAGGTTAGACTGATAACGTTTCTATAAATTAGATAGTGTAGCCAAATGAATTAGAAGTAGGGGTTATACTTCTAGCACAAGGCTGTCCAACTGGTGACAGGTTGGCCATATGTGAACTCTGAGGGGTTAACCTGTGGTCCCCAGGCTCCCGATCCAGCTTCCACTCTGTCCCTAAATGTTCTCCTGCTGCTTCCAAGGTAGTTTCTGGGTGCCTGCTCCCTCCTCCAGTTTCTGCTGCCTGCTCTGTCCCTGAGGGCAGCCCATGGAGCTGTGGAAGTCAGTAGCCAGGACACTTGGGGGAACCCAGGGATGTGGCATGGAGGTGCCAGAGCAATGCAGTGGGGGGAAGGACATGGCCATGCAGTGCAATGGAGGGAGAGGGGGGGAGTTCGATGCAATGGGACATGCAGCCCAGACAGGACATGGCTCAGGAAGTGTGCAGCCCATACAGCATGTGGCTGGGGGACCTACAGCCAATGGCCCTTCAGAGGCTGGACAGTCCTGCTCTAGAAGAGCTACCAATAATGTCACTTAATAATATAACTACTTTTCCCCACTTATTAGGTGCCAATCTTGCCTTGCTAATTTTTATGGGTTAGCACCTCGTTACAGTTGAACATCGTAACAGCAAATGGTATTGTACTTCTTCCCATGGTTCCTGAAGTGGAATTACCACTTAAAGACATGAACAAATAAGTCAGTGCCCCTGAGAGCTTGAAACCCTGATCCTACAATGATGTCTACACACCTGTACCTGTGGGGGGTCCCTTTGACATCAGGGAGATTCTGATAGAGGTCAAAGTACAAAAGATTCAGAGGGGGGTGGAGGAGTAGTTGGGGAAGTGAATTGTAAAAGTAGCGGGTGATACTTGGAATAAGCTCTGTGTTTTTTCATGTGATTGTGTATGTTTTTAATTTAAACTCTGCCTCATCTCACTATTGTTTGGTTTTTGTGTTGATTACTGAGGAATGTTCCCTTGACTAACAAGAAATGAAATGATTGTCCATACAGCTTTGCTGAAATTTCAAGAAAAACAAGAAAATATACAATATACTTTATTTTCTTTCCCATGTACTTTGCACCAAATTCTTCCCTTAGGTATGTGCAAGTGCCACAGTAATCCATTTCTGCAAGTGCATTTAGGTGCCAATATGTTAAAATACAGCTCATGTATCCAGAGAGAGAGAGAGAGAGAAGGGGGCAAATGAAGGATTATTTTAAAAAATCTTTGGAACTGTTTCTGTTTTATTCCATTTTCTTTTGATCTTCAGACTGCTTTACTGAGTGCCAACTACATGGCAACTATAGGCAAAAGATGCAGACTCCAGGTGAGGGGAAATCTGTGTTTAAGGTAACCTTCTACAGGATCCAGTCATGTTTGAAATTCAAAGTATATGATCCATCAGTAACAGATAATGGATGCCTTGGTAGTGAAATGCTTCCCCACAATTATGTAGGCACCACGAGGTTATTCAGAAGTATCTAGATTTTTTTCCCATAGTAGCTCAATCCACCTTCAGATTCAAAGCTCTGACAACAGGAATAAGGCCTTCTGGAAGATCCAACAGTCCAGCCAATGTATGCTTAGGGTACTTAACAACAGGACACTAAAACCTGCTGGAGTGCCATTCATATAACCAATCACTAAACTAGACCGCACCAGTGGAAAGGTCTATTTTATTGCTTGTCTTAGAAACAGTTTGGGGCTGGTAAATGTTCTCTGAGATGACAAACCAGGTAATAACGTCACAGCCATTTTTGGAAGAGGAGGAGGTGGAAGTTCATGGGGAGCTAAGTTCAGAGGCATCATGGTATGCTGCTCTGTTTTTCAACTTATCTGTTGGATGCTCAGTTTGAAACCTCAAATGAGGCATAGCAAAGGTTCGCATAGGACCAGCTCAAAATAATACTTGATTTTCCTAGTGTGCTTTTGAAAGTTCCAGGAAGTTTAAACTGGTCTGAAGTGGCATGCATGTCTAATCTCTTGGGCTTTAAAGAGCATTTAGACTGTAATGAGTGTATAATGTCTGTCCACACCCAGAGATCTACTGCAAAAGAATCATGGAAATCTACATTATCCAAGCTCTTTAACATTAGGGTACAGTATCCATTCCTCAGGCTAACAAAACTCCTCCAGGAGCTCCTTACATATGCTCACACACATTTTACCTTCTCCAAGGACAGTGCAGGCTTGTAGCAATATGATCACTTGCATGAATATCCACCAAATTCAGAGAAAAGTATGCCACAAAGTGTCACTGCTTATTGTTCCCACCTATATTCATAGACTAGAATGAAGCAGTTCTGGAATCAGGGACGAGTGAAAGACTGATCCATTCCAGTCACCCTGCTCAATTACGTCAGATTCTGCATCCTGTTTTCAAACATCAAGTGCATCTCAAGTGCATTTTGATGGAACAATGCCAAATTTTCCAGCTCTACATTTCTGTGATTCTGCAGTGATCACATTAGCTCTTGGCCAGTCAATGACTGTCCTGATCAACTGGTCTCCCTGGACTGATTTATCTTTTAAGTTCTAATTAGGAAATAAGTACAAAATCCAGCAACCTGCTTGTCTGACACAGCTGACACTTTGCATATTTCTGTAACTTGATGAGCAGCTCTATGGATATATATAATAGAGTGGGAGTGGCATGGGTACCTTTAGTTTACATTTCTATATTTCCTTTGAAGACTGAGATCAAGAGTACAAATCACTGAATAACAGAGAATCTTATTGACTTTTAAAGACTTAATTTGCCAGGGTCCAGGCTATTTGAGAGAGCTTCTTTTCTACCATATGATATTATGGAAATTGTAATCCAGAGAAGTGCTTAATCTGCCCCCAAAATGCTGAACAGAATGTAAGCCCAGCAAGGCATTTTTTGAACAACTCCCTTAGCTTTGGGATTGACTTCCCAAGCCTGGATCAAAATAGCTGAAATTAATTTACATTAGGGCATATTACAGAACATTTTTCCTGGCTGAGTGTTAAAGGAGAACTGAAGTTTTGGTTCTAGGGTTCGGTTTAAAGGGAGCTGAGGTAGGGAAAATTCAGTATGGTGGCCTGGCATTTTTACAGATAAAATGTCCGTGCATGGACAAAAATATTTGTTATTCTCTCTAAAACGTTACAGTTACCAATGACGGAACAGAAACATGCATCTTTCCTAATCAGCAACAAGTAAAGAGTAGCCATAGTACTCAAATCATAAGCAGCAGGTTGTTATTTGTTTGGAAAGATGATCAGGCAAACAGTTACAGAAAGGCTAATTGTGGAAAACTCTTTATTGGTTGACAGAACAGTCGCAAACAGAAAAAAGGGCTCGTTTCATTTGATACATTATTCATGCTGAAATTTCCTCAACTCTAAGCTAATTACTTGCACTGTATGAGACGTTCATCACCAGCTGGGCTGATGAGCATGCTGCTGCTTTGTTACCCGCAATTCGGTCAGAGCAGCAGGTGTTGCAGGGTGGTGGGCTCTAAGGAACTTTGCCCAGTGTAAGTCATAAAGCACTAAGCAGCCACCTGTCAGAAGAACTGCTCTCTATGAGTCCTCTAAAATATTTGTAGGTTAGCCAGTGCTCATGTCTTTGCTATGCATTACTCCTACATGCAGTTCTTAAAAGATACTCAAATGAGCGAGCCACTGTTCCCAGATACTGGGAGGATAATTGCAAATATTTAAAATGGTCATAATGCATATTGTATGTATTCACTAGATTGAACCAATGCCCTAGTCTATGCCCTTCTCACACCCACTTCACCCTGTGTTCATCAATGCCCTAACTGCAAACTTTAAATGTTTATCTGTGTATAGGCTGTGTACTGGCAAGTAGGCTGCACCAACTTCTTTCAGTTGTGCACAGCTGTGACCATTATTTAAGTCTTGTAGCACAGATACAATTAAAGGAAGCTAAGGATTGCATTCACTGAAGGAGAGGAACAAATATGCAGGAAGGTGCCGACGGTCAGATACGCAGCTGTAAATTGTGTGTGCTTTCTTTTCTGTGAGGACAGAACCCATTACTGTGTAAGGTTTATGCACAACTTGCTTTAAACCACATGCTTAGATCTCTTGTTCAAGGAGTCATCTCATCAAACAATACTAAGCCATATCCTCAGATTGTGTAAAATGGTGAGGCTTCGCTGAACTCAGTGGAGCTGATTTATGCCAGCTAAAGATCTGACATGTAGTTCACATCCAGCCTGGATGAAGAAAACTACAGCAAGGATGCAACACATAAAAAAACTAAAGGCAAGTTATTTGGGTTTTCAGATGCTGAATGCTTGGTTCACTGTGGTCTCTTTTGGAATACTCCATGAAGAACACCTACAAAGTTTCTGATTTGTCATGGTATTAACAATTTTCACGGATTTTAGCACAAAAGGCAGACTTAAATGAAAGCTTTTATGGTGGCTTTGAACAGTAATAAATTCTGATGAAATATCTCCCACCCTGCCAACCATTTTAATCTTTTTCAGGCATTCAATGGATAACCTATAAGAGGAGCAGCAGTCCTCCTAAAGGATGAGAGAGGAAGAACAAAACATGTAGATTCCAGTCCCGCTGACAGACAAAATTCACAGCCATTTCATAAAAATGTTTTTAGTTCATAATGGAA
Source organism: Crocodylus porosus (assembly GCF_001723895.1). NCBI lineage: Eukaryota > Metazoa > Chordata > Crocodylia > Crocodylidae > Crocodylus > Crocodylus porosus. Next base: position 5,680,734 of record NW_017728913.1, read on the forward strand.
GTGAAAAATTCTTGTGAATTGTTTGCTTGTCTCAAGAAACAGCTTTCCAAGAAGAAGCATGAAAAGATGAGCAAAAGAAATACAATATGCAACATAGGGAGAAGGAAAGTACATCTGCTGCAATTATGGTAAAGGGGAGACAGCTTCTTTTAACAGGAAATAAAATAATTAAAGGCTTTTCTTTATTTTAATGCTACTAAATAACTGTTAATAACTTTAATGCTTTCAAAATTATATCAGACCACAAATGCCCTAGTTGTTTTCTGGAACTGGATAAGGTAAAAAGAGTTAAGCCGCTTCTTGTTGGGATGTACTTCTCTAGTAGGAACCTCAAACTGTCAATTTAGATAAAGAAATGTTTCGAATTAGAATCTTGTTTCTTGTCAACATAGCAGGGGTGGTCTCCTTTTATAGCTTAAAAAATCTGCATAACACAGCAGCTAAACAGAAAGAAACAACTATTGCACTTTGTGCTATACATCTTGCACTAGTTACTGCAAAATCATATAAACTTAAATAAACCAGAAGTTATAATGATGAACCTCAAATTTAAAATGATAGTTTATGGAAGTACAGCCAAACAGGCCCATCGTACACTGTGGATCAATTCATACAGCTTGGCAGTTTGCATACATAAACAACTACAAATAGCAGAACATTACCCCCTACTTCCAATACAGTTGTTAGAATATATTCTTTAGAATATATTCACATCACCAGAAAATCCTGACTGTGATATAGACATTATACACACTTTGCCAACTCATTTTTACTTGCATTTGTAAGAATTATCTGAGCAATTTCTGCCAGGTTTGGTAGACAGACAGGGTGCATCTACACATGTGCTTTGAAGTGCAGTAGACTATTTTATGGTGCACTAAAGTCACACTATGCTAACGCTTAGTAAAATAGTCTACTGTGCATTAAGCATCACTAAAAAATCATGTAAATGTACCACTGTGCATTAGCACAGCCTAATGCACATTAAATTAGTACCTCAGGGCATATGAACACATGCATATGAGGTGCATCAAAGGTGTTTTAGTTTTAGAGCATGCCACCACCATTTTCTTAGCGCTGATGCACATTTCACCATTTATACAAATGCATACAATGCCGTGCCCAGCGTATCAGTTCACATGCTCTACAGACTTGATTAATCAAGTCTGCTTTGATGCACTGGATTTCTGGTGCATCAGAGCAGTCAAAGGTATATGTATAAATGCCCTCACATTTGGAGGTATTAAATTTAATGCACATTAGAAAAGGCACCTAAACCACGTGTAGACACACCCACATTTGAGGTAAAGTAATCTTGCCTAAAATTAATTTAATCTTTTGGGGTTTAACTTCCATGTCTTATAGAGCCTGAGCCAAAGACCATTGAAGTCAATTAAAAAGTATCTTTCCAAGAAAGCAGTGTGTCATGCTGGCTATAACAGTTTTACAGCCTATCTTTCAAAAAAACCCACAAGCTAAATAAGTTCCATGAGCCTTTTACAAATATTAAATATAATGGGAATGAATTTAAGCTGTTGTGTACAACTTCACCGGCTGTTACAGGGCACCACAATTACAGACTAACTTACAAGTCTGATAAAATAAAAAAAGACCAAAACTTTGAGCCAAAACCTCAATAATACATAGATTGGAGCTTTAAAATGATATATATACTTGCACAATTATTATTATTTAAAAATGATGAGTTTAAACCAGGCTTTTTATTTTGAGGTTTTAGAGAGTTTGGTTAACTGAAACACACAAACAAACATCACACATCTCCACATTTTCTGGTTTCAATTGGAAAAGGAAGTATCAAATAACTGCAAGAGAGGCTATTCCTCTGGGATTCCTGACGGTCGAAACCAGAAAGTATCTGCATTCTCATGAAAAGCCTGTTACAAGATTCCCAGGCTAGAGAGGTTAGGAGAAATTTAGAGGAGCATCCGGGAGTTAGGATGCTTAACCTAACTATTAAAGATTTGTTCAGCACTGTAAGAATAACCTTTCTGGTTGCTTATGACATGCTATAATCGTACATTAATTTTCCTCAGGTCTCCATAGTATTGTAACTGCAGCGATCAAAAAAGTTACTAGATGTAATGGTTAAGTATAATAGGAATGAGAGCTCTACTGTGAACTATCTGCAACAGAGAGAGAAGGAATTTAATAGCAGCAGTTGATATACTGACATCATGGATTCTAATGAAAAACCTTTTCACTTTCCTTTATGTGACCAATGCATCTAAGCAGGGGTCTAGTTTTTAACTTAAACCAATATTGACTAGTTTGTAACTTCACCACAAAAATTCACTAATGCTTATTACTTGGTACATAAAGCTTCAGTCAGTGGTTATTTCATTTTGACTTGATCTCATTCTTTATGGCATTGATGTTCAACCCCCTGTCCACAGGCCAAATCCAACCCATAGGTTTCCCCACAGGTCAAGAAATTTGGTGGCAGAGGAACAGTGACAATTAATACTAACTAACACTCCTCCCCTGTTGCCAAATTCCCAAGCCCTGCACAGCCAAGTTACATGTAGACAGGGCCATGCCCCTCCCCACACACAGCTGGGTCAGGGCTGGTCTGCTCCCCACCCTCTTCTCTGCAGCCAGATCTAGCCCCACTGCACCTGCCCTGCGTGCCAGAGCCAGCTGGCGAACAAACCAAGCACTGCCCATCTAGCCCATGGGGCAAAAAGTCTGGGTATCAATGTTTTATAGTAATATATTTCAAATTAAACTGACGTAGCTACTCAAGTCTCAGAGTCCAATAATGTAGCATCTACAAACATAGCTGAGTATAAAAATGTTTTTAAAGAGCTATTGTTGCAGCTGCATAGAACAGCGTTTCAAAAATTACCTGGTTAGATACTGTGATCTCAGTAATGCTGCACTAAGCTATTGTATAGGTCACTGGATTTTTAATGCTATAGCCATTCTGTGCCCACGCTAACTTTAAAACGTGACTTTTCGTAGTTCTATGCTATACAAATAACATAACAGGTAACCATGATATAAAAAACCCCAGCTCAAAAGATCTGAAGACTTACCAGTTTTTAATACAGATTAATGTCTTTTGATAGTTTTAAAAGTGTGAAGATAGCTTGAATTTTTAAAGTTCAAAATTTGCAGAGGATCCATTATGCATAAATCTATGCTGTTAATAAATCCACAAAAGGAACTCAAAGCCTGTAATTGCATATTAACGATAACACACAAGAGTCTGTTACAAGTGCATGATATCCATTTTACAAAGGGGGAAAGGCCCAGGAACTCCAGAGGCTTCGGTTGGGTAAGGATCCAGAAATGTTGATGCATATCTGAACCTTTAAGATGAACTCCTTTCTTATATTATTCCCTTTTGTCGTTAACTCTGTTATGAGGAAGCTCTCCCTTTCCTTCCAAATAGCAATCACTGTCTCATGGTGAAAGGAGCCCCCACATCTGTTTCTCATCAGCCAGTCCTTATGACTGTGATCAATACTACTTCTTTCATGGTAGAGACAAGTACCAGCATGCACAGAATTCCCAAATAGCCCCAAGATGCAGGACTTTGTCATGACAGACCATCACACTGAGGACATTTCAGTGTAGACAGGTGGGCCAGGTTGAGATGGAGCTAGAAGAGAAAGAAAAAGAGGATGGAATGGAAGGAAGTGGGTAAAAGAAAAGACTGAGGCACAGAGATATTTTTTCTGAGCCTCAGAAAATATTTGAGTGTTTTCAAGTGAATAGACTAAGTTTGACTGGACCAAACTGTGTTGATCCTGACCTGATCCAGAATTGTCCTTTGTGCAGTCAGGGAATGTTCCTGGACACCATGTGTGAGCGCGATACTTAGACCTAGCCAGTTGAGTGAAGGCTGCAGTCTCATTGTACATTTAATGGCTTTTATAGGTTTAACTGAGACTCTTAATATTACTGAACTAGAGTTTTTCTGTGGTTGATTTTTATGGATAGCATATTTTGCCCCATTTTGGCCCTCTTAGAAATGTGGTTGATTGAAACCACACAGAATTGTGAAATCTGTAGTCCAGGTGCCCACATCAAAGTGGCTAGAACCATCACATTGGTGGCTTCTGGCCATACATCAAAGCCAGCCCTTCCTCACATTATCATTCCTAACAGTAAATTTAAATCTATTATACTTCCAGTAGCTTTCGCTCATAGCTTGTTAATCACTTATGGTTTTGTTTATTGTGCTTCTGGTACTTCTGTTATATGTAAGCATCTCCTGGAGTCTTTTTGTCCTCATCTTAAACTATAATTTGCAAGAAAATTTACCATGATGACTATGTAAGATTTTTTTAACTGAGTAACCTCTCCCTCTCCCTCCCTCCCTCCGTCTCCCTGCTCCCCCCAGTCTCCCCCTTTGTAGGAATCACTAACCTCCATTGGTTCAAATGAGCACTGAAACAAATCCTTCTTAACACCCTGTAGGTGCTTCTGACTCAGTTCTGTTCTCTTCTCTTCAAAAGTGTACTTTCAGATACAGTTTTGCCTTTGGATTTAAAACCAATTATTTTGTTAATATTCGCAGAAAAGAAGTTCACAGATCACTTCAGTGCATGATAGGAAAGTCCCTTATTTAATATGCCCAGAAATTACTATGCACGCATTGGTGTCATCTTGGTTCAAGTGATAAGCTGTTCAACAGCTGAAGTCAAAAGAACAGTTTCTTTAGGGGATAAATAAGTATTGCACAATCGCTACAATAAATTAGAAGACTGAAGTATGCATTTGCAGGACTGCACCCATAGGTTGCCTTTTTCCTTCCATTTCCTTCTTTTTATTAAGCCTATAATAATAAGCCATTCTGCTCAGACTGAAAGGATTTTTTTTTAATTATAGAGGGAAGAAGCAATATCCACTCTTGCTGTACCGGTGGTATTCTTTAGGCCAAATGAAAAGTTTGGGTTGGTTCTTGTTGTGCTTTGGTTGGGTGGAAGGTGCTTCCAAAGCCTTGAGGATCCTGTTGCTGAGGTTTAAATAGTTTTACCAACTTTATTGCAGCCCCTGCAGGGTTTCTAGGGAAACTAAGAGCACAGGAGCTCAGCAGGAACACTGAAGAGAAGGAAGCAGACTGACAGACTTGGTGGCGGATGTTATACTGTCTCATGCCACCAACATGAGACCACCAGAGCAGTACAAGACAACCAAACAGAGGGGACAGAGCAAAATAAAATAAAGAAACAATTCTGAATCAATGCAAACATTTGAAAAAGGCTTGGATTTGGTCTGTAAACATTTTAGAACAGCAGATTGGGTTTGTTTGTTTTTCTAAATCAGTTCACTCTTCCCTATTCACTTAAGACAAAAATGTGTTTGGGAAGTTTCCTCTGAACTAATGACATATATGCCATCTATATGCAGCACATAAAATATAACAATGCAGAAAATGTTGGCAGTCCTTAATAAAACAGGTACCAAGAATTCTCTGATGATTTTCACTATAATTAATTATGCCATTTCAGCCTTGTTAAGTTGCCAGAAGTGAACACTGTACATATTTGCTTGCAATTATATATATTTTTGAATATTTTGTTTTTAATCAGCAGAAAACAGAAAATTAAATCTAGAAACATCAGAAACCACTTCTTTTACACATTAACAAAATATAGACAAACTGACTAAAAACAAATAAACATAGAAAATAAAATGTTACAATTAACACAATATTGCTGTAGCACTAGCTGTAGTCAACTGTTGAGAAAACCCTAACAAAAAGGTTTTTTTAAAAAAATAAGTTAAATTGAACTACTGAGAGAAGTGGACTAACTGTTCACTAGTGGACTAGTTCAAACTATGCCTACAGGCACAGTTCATTTACAAATCTCAAACCTGATCTGCCTCCAATGTAATCACAAGGAAATGTTATAAACATTTCATATTTACTCAGAAATGAAATTATACAAAAATTCTCATTGAAATTAATAGCAAAGAAACTTGCTGCTTCAACCCAACCTCATGAAACAAAAATGGCTTCCTTTGTGAAATGGAGGGTTATCTATATCCACTGAAATGCTGAAACTCCCACTTATATCCTTTTAATATTTCCTTTTCTCATTTGTAAATCAAAATAACATAGTTATCTGCCTATACAGCTTTTCACAGAAAAGGACTGAAATGTTCCTTTAAGAACACCTGCGTTCAGCATAGCTCTTCACGGGTGGCCACGTTCTAGCTTAGGCACCACATCTGGCCCAGCACTGTACTCCCTGCTGCAGTAGAAATGCTCACGTGTGGCCCCTCTGAAAGACAGCTAGGCCACAACCACCTGTTTCTATTTGTTCCTGTCATTTTCACAAGTTACTTAGGACAGAGGCAGGAGGTGAGCCTTGGGCACACAGTGGAAATAATGGAGCACTTTGCGCCAAGAAGGAAATGTGGGATAAGAACTATAATGAGACTTAAAGGGTAAGCAAAGAGTCTGTGGCTTCAAACACTGTAATGTGTCAGCGAGAGAGAACAGCAGCCTTGCTGGCACAGTTGCAGACCAGAGCCTTAATCTGTAAATCACTGTGCAGCCAACATGTCAAAAGAGTTTGGCCACCCCTGGTGTACAGGGATGAGACAACAAAATAACCTACTGTGCTAACCTCCAGCAGACAACCCATGTGAGCATGCAAAACACCCAGCAGTCCAAGAAAGAGGAAAAGAGAATTGCCAAAGCCCAATTACTTTTAATCAAGTGGCCACAAGTGATGAGAGCATGTCCTATAATATTAAAGAAAAAAAATCTCAAGAACAGTAGTCTGTAAATTTCTTCATCTCCCTTTAGGAAAGCACTCCAGAAGTTCTGGCACCAAGATGAAAAGTGAGTAGTAATTTAACTGAAATGTTGCTGCCAAACATTGGTAGTTATTTCAAGGGATAAATCCACGTTGCCCTGACAGCCTGAGCTCCCACCTCCGTCCCCATCATCACCTCTACTGTTCGACAGAATGCATTTAGCCACTCCAGAGAAGTTTAATTTTGTAAATAAAATTTGAGATTTGCCAGGGCTAAAGTATACTTTCCACCTCTCTTGAAACTCTGCCAAGCCAGTTTCTTTGAGTCACTTTCTATTAAAAAGTAGATAGGTGCAGCCTCTTATTGGGAAGTGTGACTCATTGTGGAGGCAGTGTATAGCATATCTCCCTAGGTCCCATGTCTTAGGTCATAGAGCTAGGGGGACAAAATCTCTTAGAACTTTTTTTTGCAGTCACCTGGTCAATTTTTCAAAGTCAAAGGTATCAGTTTCAACAAAACATTTTAAGTTCTTGGGGTCCAAAATGACATTTCTGGGCAAAACTAATGAGACAGAGTGGATTGCACTTCTGCTGAGTCGGGTAATCATGTAGTTGAAGACCCAGGTTCACATCCCTTGAACCTAGATCTGTCAGATAGGTTCCATTTGGGGAGACACTGGGGCTATTTTCTCCACTCCCTTCCATTTTTCTGTAAATAATCAAATAAATATGCTTTGGGACAGAACAGGGTCTTGAATGTGTGTGTCCCACCTCCCAGATAACAAATCTACTCACCAGTTTATTATTACTAGTTTTTTGCTAGCATGGCTCACTTTCTCATGTATTCTTGCAAAAAAAAAGAGCTTTTTAAAAAAATATTGGAATAAAAACAAATTCTAAAACCTTCATTTTTTTCATGAAGCAGGATTCTTGTTTTTGAGCCAGGCCTGTTATTCAATAATTAAAGCCATCCACTTACAAAGACAGTAAAAAGGGCTTGGTAAATAGAAGCCAAACCAGAGCAGCACTGACTGACTAGAACAGAGCTAAGTTGTTTTGGTTTCACCTTCTCTTCTCACAGAGTAAGAGAGGAAAGACTGAAAATTACTGCAAGGCAGTGAATGTATGGCAAGTCTCATCACCTGTTAGTGCTCTGTAATTTGTTCATTTGTCCATGCCCTGAGTTAGAATGAATTAAAAACACCAACTTTTCCATCTCTCTTTCTTTCTATAATAATCTAATTTTCCAGTAGTAATAGATGACCACCTAGTTAAACTGTTATGACCGATGGAGCAGCACAGGAAAGGTAAGCTTGGTTAAACTCACTATGCCAGGCCTGCAGAACAAATTTCTCAAAGATGTGAGGATCAGAGGAACTTGCTAAATATTGAAGGTCTTGTAGCCACATCATTCCCTGAGAAGCAAGGATTATCTTGATGATGGATTTTATTCAATCAACAATATATACACAATACTCCAATAAAAGATACGATACTTCAAAGTAACCCTCGCGTCTCTCATATTTCCTGGACTCTCACAGCAACAACAGCACTCCACCTCTATGTTATCATTTGATGTCCCCTCAGTTTTTTTGGATTCTCTGAGACCTGTATGGTGCCAAGATTCAGGTACTAACATGGGTTGCCACAGTGTTTATCTCCCATTAAACACTCATTTTATTTTTATCTTTTTAAAAACTATAATTTAAGAGATCTTCAATCTGAAGCCAACGCATATTAATAATATTGAGTGACTGTAATTGCAATAGAACAGACTTTTTTCCATGCCAACTGACAAACATTTATTAAAACAGGTTCATGCTGGCAAGAGAAAAAAATATTTAAAAACAATACAAAATAAATAATATTCTTAAATATTTCTGTAACACTCAGAAACTTTGGCAGGCATACAAATGCTCAGAAACTAGCCATAACTGTTTTCTCCCTCGGAAATACCACTTTAACTACAGTGAAAACCGCTGCGTACATTCAGGACAAAATTATGCAACCATGCACAGCTTTAATGTAAAGAAGAGACGTTTTCAATTAAAAAAATCAGTTGTGCAAGTCATTTTACATCTCATCATTTTTGCAAATTTTGAAGTGACTCTTATCATTAAAACTTTTGGATTGATAGCCCTAGTCCATATCAGTGTAGCACAGAAATAGTACCCCTGATCTAAAGGAGTTGGTTCTAGAAATGAACGAGTTGCTCAGTGTCATATCTTGATGTCTACTTCAGATCCAGATCAATTAAGTTAACTGGGGTCTACCAAACATTTATAAAAGAAACATTTTATAATTGCAAAAATTAGGTTCCTACCCCCAAAAATGTCAGAATTTTTTTTTTTATTGAAAAATTAAACAGACCTTTTGCTTTGGCTTGACCTGGCCTGAAGTATTCCATTTCACTTTGATAACCTAAAACATGTCATGTACTGGAGAACTTTTATCTTTGCTGTACCTGAAATTGAGGGCAGGGTATGTTATGGAGCAGAAGAGACTGTTGCCATATAATGGATGATGCAACCAAGCCAAGAAGCAGGTTCCATAGAGAAAAACAGGGGCATGAAAGACCTCAAAATACTAATGTCAGATTGAAACCAAATATTTCCAAATTAATATTTTGCAGAACACATTTACTTGTGAAAAGTCTTGATATTTTAACTTTTCATTCCTATTTAAGAATAAAGGAAATGCCAAAATATAAGAACTGCCCAGAGAACTGGTTGCATATTTTTCAGTTAGCATAATATGAGTTAACCTGAAGTAGGCCACCTTCAGACAGTGATTATTATTGCCCACCAGTTTGAACGAGCTGCCTTGGTATAAAAGGATTACAGTGCAAGGCACCAATACTCTGAACCTTACAGTTCAGACAAAAATGTTAATAAGAAGAATTGTAGTTAAATATCTGAAGGAAATAATGCTGGTTATGCAGGTATATAAATATATCTAAAATAAGTCTTCTAGAGTATCTTATTTAGTCTTCATTTTATACATATACTAGTTTGAGTTAAATTCACCACATCATTTATTCAACTACAGTATCAATTTATAAATTCCTGTACGTTTTACCACCTTTTTCTTCTTCAACCTAAAAGATATAAAACACCTTTTGTTTCTGATATTCTACTCTTTGGGAATGTTAAAAAAAATTATGCCATCTTAGATTTACAGTTGTATTCAAATTTGTAAATCTTCCTATTTAGAACATAATTATGAACTTTAAGAATATAAGAAGTAATTCTTGGCATGTAATAACTGTAAACAAGCATTGTTTGAGAATAAACTGTTAATTAAAATGGGTTTCTTACCTACTCGCATGTCAGCCATCTCTGAAAAATGACATCCTTTGGGACATGTAGGTTACATCCACATGAGTGTGCATGTGTGTGTTGCAGCATCTCAAAGGAGGTTGAGATGCCATTGAAGACACCTTATGCATGAAAAAATATATGCAGTGCCGATTCTAAATTTGATACCAGGGAATCCTGGTATCAAAAAAAAAGGGGCCAAAAAAAAACGTGGCACAGCGTGCACTCTCGGACTGTGCCCAGAAGCAACTGGAGGCTGAGTCTTCCAAGGAGATGCTTTGACATCCAACAAGAGTGTCTCTACAGGTGCTGTACCCCATGACGCTCCAGCACACTGCCTCAGTTCCTGGCACTTAAAATGCTATGGTGACGCCAGGGCCCTGGGCTACCTGCAATCAGCCTCTGGCCACCAGGTCCCACTCCAGTGGCCCCAGACCAGCTTCAGCAATCTGTCCAGAACCCACCACTGGTCCCTGGCACAACCCCACTGCCTACCTGCCTGTCCTGTGCTGTGCCGTGTCTCTGCTCTGGGCACTGCAGGCACCTGCTCAGACCCGCCAGCTCCCGGACTGTCATGCACAGACCATGTGGGCCATCAAGGGAGCCATGGTGATGTCATCCCTGATGCCACACACCACCTCCTGAGTCAGAACTAGTCCCAGGAGGATTCTGCAGACCTTGTGACACCATGGGGTGAGGCCTAGGTCCTGAGCCAGTTTGCCCAGAGTGGGTGCTCCAATGCCCACATGTATGAAGGCCTATGGGGCTGCATAAGGGAATGTGGGCATGACCAGTCAGCTTCCCAGTGTTGCATAAAGGTCAAAGCCTTGTAGGCACAGTGGGTCACCATCACTGACTACAACCACCAGTCAGGACCTGTCCACAAGTCCATGCCCTTTATACATCAGCTGGACAACATCCTCGTGTCCTGGGACCCTGGCTGGAGTCATGCTGTGTACTCCAGCATGGGCAGCCTGGCAGTGGCAATGAAGCATCATTGGGGAGGCTCCCCCAGGGTACCAGAAGTTTGTCCCACCATGGTCCCTGCCCCCAGCATCATCCAGCAGCTCTGGCAGCCTGAGCCAGTACCTACCCTGCCAGCTCTGGATGTGAAGCTCTGCCACAGAGGCCAGCCCAGCCATGGTACCACTGGCCTTCAGAAGCTCCAGCTCCTCCCTGGAGGGGCTTCTCCCTGGGTGAACTTTGCTGTGACACATGCACCTACAGCGGTGCAACCAGAGGCTGGGGTGCTAGGCACCTGTCCCCAGGCTCCATCCCTTAGGCATCCCCACTCCACTGTCCCCCACCTCTGGAGGGCTCCCAGAGTACACAGTATATAGTCTGAGCAGGGCGATGGTCAGCTGGGTGTCCATGGGAAGTGGCCATGGACACCGCATGGTGGTGGCCTACCACTCCAGGGGCAGGTCAAGCTGCTCAAGGAGCTCTTGAAAGGTGGCCCAGGTTATTGAAAAAGACTTAAGCCCCTACCCATCATCCCTGGTATGCAGCCATGAGTCCTGGCTGGCCCAGCAGGCCCCCAGGTGGTGGGACTGGAGCCCCAGTAGCTCATGGATGGCACCAGTGGCAGCATCCAGATGTGTGTCATCAGTGTTCTACCGGTGTTTGGGCAACAGCATGAGACCTGGGTGGCAGCTGCACAATGGCAGGGGTCTTGAGATGCAGCAGTGTGCTTAGCCACATGGCCACACCACAGAAGGGAGCAGCCAGGGCCAAGACTGACCTGGGCCAGGTGGCAGTCATCGTGGCAGTGAGGATTGGCAAGCAAGGTGTCCAGCAGGAGTCCAGGGTATAGGACATCACTCCCAGGCCTGGGGGGTGGAGCCACCATCATGTGGTAGGCACAGGCTCTGGTGATAGAGTTTCAGAGAGCTGTGGCAGCACACTGCAGGCTGCTCCAGGCCAGGAACACAGATGGCTAGGGAGCACCATGCAGGGCTGGCTTTTAAAGATGGCCTCTGGCTGCAAGCAGCTGAGGCCAGAGCCTCGAGCTGCCCCGGCTGCAGCAGGGTGACAGTGCAGAGCTGGAGGAGGCTGGGAGCTGGCTACTTCCAAGAGCCACAAATCTCTTCCCAAATGCCTACACGTGTAGATGCCTGCCCAGGGAGGGTTTACTCTGCTGTGAATTACTGTGGAGTAAACCCATATAGCACTAATTGCATGTGTAGACCTAGGGTGACCTACAGAGATATTATACAATTGTTCAAACCATAATTGTGGAACTGTGTGTGTTCTATAAATGGTGGAGAGTAGCTTTTCTGTGTGGGCCAGAGGCTTCAAATTTATAAATTCTTCATCATAACTTCTTCCTGAAATCTGGACTGAGGATTTTCTAGAAAGCTAGAAAATATTTAGAGTTGTGTGGCCCCTGGTCTAGCAACACAAACAGTTACAGAGAGCTGGGAGATCAGGCCCTCTTAAAGGTTACTCTTATTTCATGCTTTCTGCAAGGGTGGTATTTAGGGGATCAGACTCAAGCCTGAGATATTCCCAGCTTCCTGAAAACCTAGATGGAGTAACAGCCCTGAAACTGCTCTAGTTTATGCTTGAGCAGGGAATGTTCCCCAGTTTACTTCAGAACTACAGAAAATACAAAAGGGCCTCAGTCATTTTGCTCTCCCCCACTGTTACTGTATGGAGTCGCCAGAAGGAGAAGACACCCTAAAACTGAAAAATATTTTTTTTGTACTGAAATAAAATAAAAATTATATATATTTTTTAATTTTACACAGAAGAAAAGCAGCATTTTATTGAGACATATTCATAATATTTCAGGAGCACCCTGAGCTATATTGGCTCATCAGAAAGGAAGATGAACAGCTCAAGAAGCCCAAAAGAGAGATTTTGGGAGTTGAAGCTCCCTAGACTGTGGGCTCTAGGTAGGTGTCTGCAGTTCTTGGAAACACACAGTGCCAGAGAAGTCCACCTGCTGCTGAGGAGCAGATAAACTGTGAAGTTAACACTGATATTCTGCTAGAAAAGCATAACCCTGTGCAAAACTGCAATTTTCCACAAAAAAAAAAATAGTTTTAGTGAAAAGTGAATTTTCTGTGGAAAAAAAAATCATTCCAGTGAAAAATTCCTAATCAGTTCTAAATAACATTTTTATTTTTTAGGATGGAAGTCTCAACTTTTCTGAATCAATATATCTGCCAACCTTCTTGGCCAACTTTTTGGGACCGATGGCCATGCCATACTTTATATTTTGGGTCTGTTTAGCAGGCTAAATTTTAAATATGTAGAGAGTTGCTTATATTTTTAAAGAGCAATGTATAAAATACATGTGTATTCATATAAACTGACCTTTTCCTCACTCCAGCTGATTGGAGTTATAAGGTGTTATAAGAGTTAGAGCTGTGAGAAATGGTGGCGAACCAAAAATTTTGGAACATCATGGAGAAAGAGGAGGGAGAGAGGACTGGAAGGATATATAGGTAAGGTACTAGAGGGCACACTGAAAAGTTGTGATTTCTATTATCAGAATGAGGCAGTCAGAGTGGCAAGTTCCTATTTCACCATAGGTGCCCAAATGGCACTTACCTGGCAGTGTTACTGTTATTTTTGGCACTTACACAATTTGTATTTCTATTCCATATTTATTGTAGATGCACAAGTGTCTACACAGCTACTGAGCATATGTAGTAGGCTGCACATTGGCTGGGCAGTCACGTGTATGAATATACCTGGGCAAATATAAGTCCCAAAATTGTAGCCAGGCAAAAATCCATGACTAGCAGGTGTTAGATGCTGGAGGAGACGAGCTTTTTCTTGTTTTAGTTCACCAGTCTAGTGGTTGGGACACTCACCTGGGAATCAGAAATGCAGATTCCAGACACCTTCTGCCTCAGAGAGAATTTGAGTATACATCACTGATTTCCTAGCAAAATGCTCTAACCAGCAGGCCACAGGATAGGCAATGTTTTGTAGCCCCCTGGGCAGACAAAGGAGGAGATATGTAAGGCTAGGAGATACAGAGTAAGTTAGAGTATGTGTGGCCCAAAGAGCTACTTGCTGCTCTGGAAAGGAGGGAATACTAGTTTCCAGCATGGATCCTTACTCCAAATGGGACAGAAGCCTCCCCTCTGCTCTTTATCCATTTCATCCCATGAATATGAATATGAAATACAATGTTCAACATGAATATGAAATACAACATTCAGCCACTGCTTCAAAGGAAGGCTGGAGAGGGGACTGGTGAAATAGAATTGACAATGTAGGAACTGCACTGAGGGATGAAGCATAAAACTCTGGGTCATGTGTTCAGAGGGTGTCTAAGGCTATAAGCAAAAATCTGCTTTGGAGTAGGATCAGCTGTGCCAGAATGTGTCCTGCCACAGCTGATGCACTACAGTGGTATCTACAGGCATTGCCAGGGCAGTTGTCCCACAGGGTCAGACCCTGGCACTCCTGGGACTTAATAAGCGTGATTGTGCATGACAATGACCCTGGGTGCTGTGCCCTGATTTGGGGTGTGCCTCTGCAAGCAAAGGAACTGAGCTTGTGTGAAGCCACATGATATGCACACCTGGGGTATCCCCTTCTGGGGTATTCCCAGGGTGCATTTCTGCAAGCACAGAACAGGAAGTCCACATTTATAGACGAGTCCCGGGAATTCTCCTGCAGGGGGATTCCCATGGCATATAGGATCAGGCACTCGAAGCCTGGGAATGCTGCCCTAAGGCAGCTGGAGAACACAGGTAGCTTTGGACTGCCTGTGCTCTCCCACTGTAAAGAAATAAATGTCAACCATGAAAAGGCAGCACAAACTATTACTAGAAATTGTTATGCCCTCAAGCTTGGGCATTTGTGGCACAACAAATTGCTGTGACACCTGTTCACTCAGCTTTTGTACTGTCACAAATTTTTATGGCAGTGCAAAAGTGACATTTCTTTGCAGTCTGAGACACATAGGGAAACCCGGAGTAGTACAGGTATAGGAAAAAGGCTTTAAAGTTTTCTTCTATATTGAAGTCTTCCCAGATCCAGCACTCCCTTTTAATTCCTATCACTGAATACATTTTTTATAGAATCATTAATGTCCAATGGAAAGAAACCCTACTTTGATGTGTCCTTTAAGGTCTTTTGGCGTAGAGGTGCCCCTACAAACCCTATGAGTCACTTTAAGATCTAAGACCCCTTTATAAATAAAGGCAAAGAAACTGTTAGACAAAGAAAGAAGGAAGATTGTGCATGTGTTTCAGTGGATTCCAGTTAACTCCTGTAAATAAGTAGTACATAGTTCTTAAAAAAATTCTAAAACTCATAAGTGTTAGGGTATCTGGAAACAAATATTCAGAGGATCAAGCCAGCCACTATTCGCTAACCCTTTCCTAGCTTAGACAGCCCACCCAAAATTTAACAGTGCCTCTTGTATAAAATTGCCAAAATGATATGCAGAGGTCGAGATAATAAAGTACTGGGAGATTATAAAATCATATGCCTTATTCAAGGATTCATTTAAATTATTTCATAATAATTGGTTGTTTTAACATTTGCATATAGTTTTATGATTTTTATTGGGAAATAAGTTGAAGTTGTATATGCAGTGTAAATTAGGTGGGACAATAATGGTTGACAGATGATAGGAGAGAGGGGAATTACCTGGATTCCTCAGTTAATTTCCATATTTTTCTCATATTCAAGTTTAAAAACAATAAAAATATTCAAAAATGTACATTGGTTTGGGTTTGCTAGTGGGACTGCTTTCAGTCTTAATTCCCTCTCATGAAGTGTTTTGGTACATAACATTTCAGAAGATAGGTTCAAGACTGATACATGCATGCTTCCTATTATGCACTGATCAGAAAAGTCTCATTGTTAGGGGAAAAAAAAATCTATGGGTGCATCTACTCATCACCGTACAGCAACATTGCTATTGCACCTTGCTTTAGTACTTCCAAAAGAAGTACCGAAGCACCGTGCAGTATGAGTAGTTACTGCGCCATGCATGCAGCGCATGGTTAGATTTCACCATGTTGCTGTAGCTGTACCATAACAAGGAAGCATGTCACTACATCGCCATAGGGCAATGTGTAGATGCACCCTATGTCAATAACATCTGCCAACTGTGATCAAGAATAGAGTCATACTGCTTTATAGCAGCTTTTCATGTCTAAGTCCAGGGTTAGACTTTAGGGTAGAATCAAAATCTAATAGTTGCTGTCATATTTTTGGAGGGAAGATTCCCCAGCCCAATTTATAGGCAAAGAATGTAGCCAGTACATCCATGTAACTCCAGTACACTGTCACACCATTTTCACTGGCCCAATGGATTCCCACCAGCCACAGTACACCGAGCTTACTGAGGCTTTCTTACATGGCTTCTCCACTCATGGCTCAATTCAAACCAGGCTAGTAAAACCCTGGCCCTAAACCCACCAGGCCATTCCTCCCATTTGAGTGGTTAGTACTGAAGACAGTACTAGTTTGGAGGTAGTCCTTTATCCCTTTATCCCATGCCTGTGGTGCAAGGTCAGGCATCTGCTTTTCTCTTAAATAGTATAGTACAGAAATCAGAATATATGCCATATTTCATGCAAGATTTAAACAGGTGCAGTAAAATATGAAGACCTGAACTTTATCATGGAAGTATGTTTAGAATTGGTCTAGCTGTAGAAATTCAACCAATGCTACAGAATCACCAAGAGGACTAACTACACAGTCACTGCAGTACAGTTCTATTGTAGTAAGAAATCATTGACTGGCCTCAGATGAGCGTATTCAGGCTGAGGGCTTGATTTTGCCCCTATTTAAGTTAATGGAAGGACATTAATAAGATTTCACTTTATTAACGTGAGTTTTTGATTATCTATTTGTTTCTTCTTCCCAATACAAAATAACTCCTTAAAACAATTAGTTTATTCATTTACTAAGGAGAAATTAATGGCAGAGAAGGAGGAAGGATTTTTTTAAAGAAAGTATCTGACAACAGAAGCAAGAAACTGCAGGCTATGAATCTTACAAAAGAAATGTGCAATTACTTAGGTATCTTTTCCACAAAAGTTAAGGCAAAGGCTGATGAAGATCTGATGAGAGGTCAACCTGCATATGCTTATGCAGATTGTTGTATGTTTTTATACTTAAGACAGTGTTGGTCAGAATGTTAATAGGTGTAAATCACTGTCATTCTGTTGACTTCAACAGAACTTCACTGACTTGTACATACTGAGGATCTCACCTCATATGATTCAGAAAAGACTGTCCTAAAGTTTGGAAGAATTCAGATTCGGTTCCAGGAGACAACTGTTCTAAAACAGGAAACCGAGTATAAAATTAATCACTTACATAAATGGCTTGATTTGCTCAGCAGTGAAAACCCATAACTTCCTCCAAAATCATGAATAGTTTTTAAAAATGAATAAGTTTTACCATGTATAATACTGTAGGCCACTTACAGGTGCTGCTACAGGGTAACCACTTTTAAAGGTCTCCTAGAAACTGCACCCGTCAGTCTCTCTCCACCATTCAGTATTCTCTTCTGCCACGTCTTGATGTAAAAATTAGTAGAAGCTGCACAAAGGGCAAGGCATGCTTTGAAGAAGTGGGCTCTTGTCTGGTCCATGGCTCCCCTCTACCCTGGCTTCATCCTACTTTTACTCTAGCTGAGCCCTCTATGTCAGGTCCACTGTTCAAGGCCACAAGTTTCTGGCTTAGCTTTGGTCATGCCCTGCAACCTTGGGTTCCAGGCCCTGCAATATCTACTACAAAGGGAGCTAGAAGCCTCAAGTCCTGTTTATCCCTGCCACCCTCCTGCCTTATAGTCCAGGCAGGCTTGGCCTCATTCAGCCACAGAACATACTCTAGGCCTTATCCTCTGTCCATTCAGCTGAATTTCAAGCTTGGAGTGTTCCCATTCTCCTCTTTCAGTCAAATGGGTCTTCCTCCCCTCCAGCCATAGTTCAGATGATTGGGGGAAAGAGATGTCCTGGCTCAAGGAATTGTCCTGTATGGGGTTTGTCACACCCCCTTGGTGGCAGGCTCTGCAAGGCACTATGGGTCACCTGACACCTGGGTAATCCCAACACAGATCAAAGGGGGAAGGAGGGCGCAAAAGCCCCCATGGCTCACCAAAAGCATTCAGGAATGTCTCCTAGCTAAAAGGGAGGCACACACCCAATGGAAGGGAGGGGCCATCACCAGGGAAGATTATACTGCAGTTGCTAGGGGATGCAGGGGGGGCAGTCGGGAAGGCCAAGGCGGAGATGGAACTGGGACTAGCTTCCCAGATCAAGGATAACAAGAAGTGCTTTTTTAAATACATAGGGGGCAAAAAGAAGGTGCCGGGTAATGTGGGGCCCCTGCAGGAAATGCTAGGAAATCTGGTCATCACACCAGACGACAAAGCCAACATATTTAACAATTTCTTTGCCTCCATTTTCCTGAGCAGGGATCAAAACAGTCACCCCTCCTCTGGGCCCCCCTTAGACCTCAGGGGAGGCTCACCTAGGCCAAGGGTTAGTGAGGAACTAGTTAGGTAACCTCTGGAGGGACTGAATGTATTCAAATCAGCTGCTCCGGATGATCGCCACCCTAGAGTACTGAGGGAATTGGTTGAGGTCATTGCAGGACCCCTAGCATGGCTTTACAAGCAATTGTGGTGCTCTGGTGTGGTGCCAGAGGACTGGAAGAGGGCCAACGTGGTTCCCATCTTCAAAAAGGGGAGGAAGGAGGACCCAGGAAACTATAGGTCAGTTAGTCTTACCTCAATCCTGGGCAAGCTTTTTGAGAAAATTATTCTGGTGCATG
>NW_017728913.1:5699650-5705031 GCF_001723895.1 Crocodylus porosus
CTTTAAGAGGAGGTTAGATGAACACCTTGCTGGGGTCATTTGACCCCAGTACTCTTTCCTGCCATGGCAGGGGATCAGACTCAATGAACTTCTCAAGTCCCTTCCGACCCTAGAAACTATGAAACTATGACCCCTTTACGTCCACCCCCTCGGTCATCAGGCTCTGCCTGAACCTGGACCTGGCAGTCATCTTGCTTCAGGCTTCTCTGCCTATGAGTTTGTCTCTAGCGTCACCAAAACACCACAGGTAAAAGGCACAAAGTGGAAGGAAGTGTGGGGGGGAGGGAGAAAGGCGGGCAAGAAATCACAACCATGGAACAAGGAAACCAGGGGAAGGGACCTCAATCCCGGGAAAGGATGCAAGGGCAGATACACAAAGATAAGAGAGGGAAAGGTGGGGGTAGGGGGGTAAGGGAGGAGAAAAGGCCCAGGCACCTCTGGATCCCCTTCTCATTCTAGTAATGGGATATAGTCCCCATTACAAATATTATACTTGAGATATATTTTAGAGCTACTCATTCCCCACAGTGAAGGGCAACTCAGCCGAGGCAACAGCATATGCAACCTGTTAAACAAGGCATTTTGGGAAGGAAAGCTTCCAGCTGCAGCTGCCCTTCCCTCTCTAGGAATTTCACTACTGCATGGCATCCCATTTTGCACTTTTCTAACAACACTGCTCTTAGAAATATGTGTTGTAAAAACGTTGGCATGTCATTGACTATCTCAGTTGCTGTGCTGATTCTATTTATTGTCCCATAGCAAAGAAACTCTTAAAATAGGATGAATTAGATTCAACGTATGTCCTGCAGCACTTGAAGAATTACAAACATATGGTCAAATAAAAATGGAATTCCTTGTGTCTACATTTTTATTCTGCAGATAACATTGGGACTCTCAGTAATTCTGCCCAGATGCTGCTATGAGTTTCAGGTTCATAGAATCATAGAGTGAGAAGGGACCTCAAGGAGCACCTAGTCCAACTGCTTCTAATCCATCCCAGAAGAAATCAGCCTCTTCTTGACAACCTGCAAAGAAGGACACTCTACAATTTTCCCAGGCAGTGTGTTTCACTGTCTATTCTTTTGACAGTAAAGAAGTAGTTTTATTTCTGAGATTTTATCTAAACCTGCTTTATTGCAGTTTAAGTCCACTCTTTGTATCTTGCCTTTCTGCAGCAGAAGAGAACAGTTGTTTCCCCTCTCATCTACAGCAACCTTTCAAATATTTGAAACCTGCTATCATGACTCTCATTAATCTCCTTTTCTCCAAACTAAATATCCCTAGTTCTCTCAACCTCTCAGTGTACAACTTCAATTCCAAGCCCTTTCACATACTTGTCACTCTCCTACCAAACCTCTCCAGCTTCTCTACAGCCTTCTTAAAATGCAGAGGCCACAACTGCACACAATACTCCAGCAGACCTCACCTGTGCCACATAGAGTGGTGCTATCATCTCCCTCATTTTACACACAATGCCCCTGTTATTAATACAGCCACAAATGGTGTTTGCTTATTTTTTCCCTGCAACTGTTTTGCATTGTTAACTCATGTTGAATCTGTGATCCATCCAGACCCTAAAGTATCTCCAAAACTGCTTCAAGGATCTGCTTCAGGTATCTCCAAAACTTGAAGCTAATGGGAAGCCAGTAGTACAAACTGGATATTTTAAATAACCAGGAAAAATTATCTCTGTGTGCTCTCTGGGAATGGTGATTAGTACAAATTAAGTACCTGAAACAAACAGAAATATCATTCCAGAAAATCTAAAATCCCCAAAACCGAGCCATATTGCGTTAGCCCCCAGTTAAGCTAAGTACTGGCCTGAATTTAATTACTTCAGTTGAACTACTTGAAGGGTTATTTCTGCACTAACTTCAAACAATTCTGGTAATTAAAGCAAGAATATTTTTTCCAAAACTTCTAGCTCCGATACTTTTAATACCAACTTCAGTACATTTGGATTAAATGCAACAGCATATTAGCTGTCTGGTATTTGGCATACTAGTGAAGAGAAGAGATAGTTGGCAATTATAGCAGCCAACTATCAATGTTGGCAACTTCAATATTTAATACTTCTTAGTATTGAAATCTCTTCATTTCAAGGCTTAAAAGGTGAGATACAAGAAACAAGACACATCAGGACATAGCATATGTAGAAAACTATGGAAACCTTGGTAGCTCTTTTCATTTTTATTTGGGGTTTTTCTTTTTCTCTTCCCTTATCTCTCCTTACAGTGTTTATTGCTCTCACTTTTTAATGTCCCGTCTTATTTCCATTGTAAATGCTTCTGGATAAGAAACAAATGTTTACTTTTTTGATGAAGAACTCTCGGTGCGATGCTGTACAAATTCATATTAATAATAAAAACTGGAATCTTAATCATTTCACTCACTCCTTAGCAAATCCAAACTTTCACTGATATTAATAAGAGGATTCTAAAGCAAGCACTGAATTAAAAACCCACAGCAGGGACTTCCATTTTTTTTTAATAATGATTTTCTGGACAAGAATTAAAGATGAAATCATGCAGATAAGACAATGCTCCCATCAAACTCTTGATATGAATACACATAACAATAGAAATGTTTGCAAACATCACTGATTGGAAATCAGTTCACAACTGTTGCACATCAGGGGCGCTCACACGTACACTATCCTAGCATTCCAACTAGAGCGGGTTTAGGTATTGAAGTGCTGGGACTCCACCACGAGAAAATGGGAGTGAGCACCCTGAGTCCAGCTTACCTCCCAGTGAGCACGTGTGTGTGTGGAGGGAGTGCTTACACTTATCTTTTGGGGGCTGCATAAGATGGGTGCCCTGTGGCTGGAGGCATTTTCACTTTTGTGCTTTCTCTTCTCCCCTGAGTTCAGTAGCCAGCACTTGACCAAACTCTGACTTGAGATGCCAGAGACAGGGTAGTGCTTAGACCCACATTTTTGGGGTTTCCTGGCACGTAAGGGGAAGGACACAGCTGGTTGCTAGAAAGATCGCTTGTAATGAACATGCAGTACGAGGGAGCTCTTTGAAAAAAAAAGTACCAACAAAAGGGGAAAAGGGTGGCAGAACAGTTCTGGCCACATACCAGAGCAACTTATTACAGCTGCTGGGGAAGATGGACTATGTCAACAGGACACCTAGAGCATTTGTAGATGACACATTAAAGCAGGTTAAATGCCCTTTTGCACTGCTTTAATGGCATTGCTCTTTGCATGAGTTTGCACATTCGGTGGCGTGTTGCATGTTAATTCCAGCCACTGTAGCAAATTTGGTGGCATAACGTGCCTTAAATCAGTGTTTCCTAACCTTTTTCGCCCTGCACACTTACCTAAATAAAAAAGCACCATGGCACACTAGACACAGAGTGGGGTGGGGGATTAAACCCCTGTGTCATCTACAAATGTCCTTATTGTCCACATACAGCACTGAACTGGTTCACAGCGAACTGGCTCAAAAGAGTATTTGATTTTCCACCTATACCTTTGAACCACTCCAGGCAGCTTTAAACTAATATAACAGACTTGCATGCCTGTCTGCTTCAGGTTTAAAATGCATTTAAACCTACCCCAGTGTTACATTTGTCCATACTCTCACTGGTGGGGTAAAGAATGCAGGATAAGTCTCCATTACTAGCTATGCAATGGGCATTTTTAAACATTTATCTTCTAACAAAAGCCCTGTAGTGTAGTCAGTCTGCCAAGGGCTCCCAAATACTTTTATTTAACCAATCAGTTGGTCTGTCTGTAAAATGAAGCATACTTCTGTGCACATAGCCAGCATTCTTGACAATTTATAGTAACTTCCCACACAATACTGCTGCTCATCACAATTATTGCCACATGGAATCCTCTCTCATTCAGTTCACTTTCTTTCTAAGTGCAATTATTTACCATGTCCTTTGTTTTCTTGCTGTCTTTTTTTAAAACCCTACTGTTTGAAACCAAACCAGAGAAATATTACAGAGGAGAGTAGGTAATTCCATAGATAACCAGGGCTTATGGAATTTAGAGATTTGTACATCAAAACAACCATCTTAAATTTCACCTGGAAACTTATTGGTCTATCAGTCTGTTTTGTGGCATAGTAGAGCTTGCTTATGTTAACCCCACTTACATGAATGACCAACCTGGTCCTTGGAGAGCGGGGAAAAAGTGAACATGTGTAATTTGTTTTGTGCTAGGTTTCATAATAATATTGTTATAATGCTTATGGACTGTGGTGTATGTATGGCTTTTATGTTCCTCTTTATTGGTAGTATTGTATAGTATAGATATCTCATGTCTGAACTTTATGCACATCTGAACATTTTGCATGTCTGAACAAAGAACAATTCAATGGGATTTAGATAAGGAAGGATCTACTATGCCACTATGTTTGTTTATGGGGTATAACTTCAATGTGTTCATTCATCTAAATGAGTGCAATTAAGTGCAACTATGGATAAGGGTACAAAATTTGGCCCCTTATCCATAGGGCAGAGGAAGGTGGGGAGGAAATTGGGTGAATATTGACTTTCTTTCTGCTCTTCTAATATGTGAAAAAAATCCTCTAATGCCAATAACAGATGGATACAGAAAGTGCTGAACAGTGGGGACAGCATCCCTCAAATAGATTTGACAGGAAAATGTTGTTCCAAGTCTGCCATTTGGGATGAGGAAACAAGAAGATATGGACAGATTGGAAAGAGTCTGGTACAAAGAGACAACAATTACTTAGGAGCCTGAGAAGCATAACTTATGAGGAAAGACTGCAAGAACTAGGGCTATTTAGTCTGGAAAGAAGAAGATTGAGGTGGTTTGATAACAGTTTTCAGATACCTGAAGGGCTATTATAGAGAGGATGGAGATGGGCTCTTCTCTGTGGCCACAGGGGACAGAACTAGAAGCAATGGACTCACGCTGTGGCAGCGGAAATTTAGGCTGGAGATTAGGAGGAACTTTCTGACTATGAGAGTGGTCAAAAATTGGAACAGGCTACCTAGTGAAGTTGTGGAATGTATTTCTGGAAATTTTCAAAAAGCAGTTTGAACAAATAGTTGGCTGGGACAGTTCAGTCAAGGACAATCCTGCCTTGAGCAGGAGGCTGGATCAGATGAACTTATGAGGCCCCTTCCAGCCCTACTTTCCTATGATCCAGTGCTTCTCAAAAACATAAAGGTATGAAATGTAATATGAACTGCACATTATAAATCTCATACAAAAATTGCTTATCAACAGTAAGCTTACTGGCATGCAGCAAGACTTGGATAGGTTACAGGGGTGGGCTAGCAAAAACAGGATGCGGTTCAACACTGACAAGTGCAGGGTGCTGCACTTGGGTAGTAGTAACCAGCAGCACACTTATAAGATGGGAAACTCCCTTCTTGAGAGCACGGAGGCAGAT
>NW_017728913.1:5705431-5708061 GCF_001723895.1 Crocodylus porosus
GGTGCTGGCTCCTACCCTGGGGGTCTTTAAGAGGAGGCTTGATGCCTACCTGGCTGGGATCATTTGAGCCCAGCTTTTTTTCTCCTGCCCTGGCAGGGGGTTGGACTTGAATATCTGTGAGGTCCCTTCCGACCCTACTTCTATGATTCTATGAATTAGAATAAAATCATGATGAATTTTTCTTCACTGGTAGCAAAAGAGAGTGTAAAAGATTGTAAAAATTGTAGAAGACCAGGTACATAATAAATGGAGACTTGGAATTTGCTGTGTAATATATGTATATCATGAAGTGTGAAACCAGAAAAATCATTTTCATGTTTTTTATGTTCAAAATTGTAACATGTCAATTAGAATTATATGCCATTTCAACAAAAGCATTTGTGCTGAAGCTTAACTTTTAGCATGTATATCCATTCTTATCAATTACTATTGATTAAACATTTATTTCTAAACTTAAAATTATTCAAAGCACCACAAAAGCTAGAAGCAGAGTAATGCATTTTCACCTCCAAAAGGAGAAATTGATTAATTTGGTAGCGTAACAATACATAGAAATCAAAACAAAACCTGCTGTTGGTTCTGTCACATAAGGAAAACTGCCAAGTAAGGACATTTTAATTAGCACCACTGTCAACTGCAAAAGGTCATCTCATTTCAACCACAATAGCAGCATTGTGTGATTATGGTTGGCAGACTGATATCTTCTAAATCAAAATAAAACATAAAGTGATCCTTACTGGACCAACAGCAGCTGTCCAATAATAATAAACAAAATTCCTCCATTGATTTCTTTTTCTGGATCTGTTTTCTTCACCTTTTTCAAAAATTAAATGTAAAGAGCAGAGGTGAAGGGAAAAGACATTTTCGGCTGATTCTGTGTGTGTTGGATTATCTGAGATACGTAGATAAAACTGGGTGTTAGCTTGAAAAGAGAGCACAGTGTCAATTTCAAAATAAATAATGTTAATGGTATTTTCAGGATCAGCTTTTTCTTTCATATTCATTGCCAAGACATTTGGAGTACCCTGTTTTACTCATAACATAATGTGGGTGGTTAACAAAAATTACCTCCACACATATTTGTTGTTTCTAGAGAGCCTATTGTATGTCACTCAAGGAACAGTGACTGTAGAATTAATTTAGCTAACCTTGATACTGTTATAATACCCTCCTCTCAGAAAAACCCACACATTAAGCAAGACCCTTTTTTATTCTATTTAAAATAATGATTTAAGTTAAGAAAATAATGATTATAAGCATGCCAACAGTAATTGCCCAGAGAAATACTATGAAGGGAGAAAATAGAGATTTTACCTAAAAGAGTATTATTTATTTAGGCTAGGTCCTAATACCCTTAGGATGTGATCCAATCTGGTCTTGGAAACTTCTAAAATGGGGCTAATGCAGGTTTCAGGCAAGAAGTCAGGAACAGCACTGGACTTCAACCACCAGTGTTCAGAAATTATGCTTAGCATCAACATTCACTTGTTGCCTAAAATACAGATCTCAAAGGGTCTTGGGGTCTCCATTTTGGCTTCTGTGCATGCTCAGAAGTTCACCAATTTAAACACCTGGGTGCCCAAGTACTAGAAGGGCCCAATCCTTAGATTTGCTCTAAGCATAACTAATTTATACTGACAGAACACCTAACTCATGTGGACAGAACTAAATTCAGTGCTACAAAAGACAGTCGCACTTCCCATTTCTGCCCAGTAAAGTGAGTGTTCTGTGCTATAGTTGCTTTCCCCCAGAGAGGCTTGAACACACACACCTTTTACATCCCAGGAAATTATCCTAAACATCAGGCTATAAACTAGATGTGGGCATATTCTCCACCCCTCCTGGTGAAGGTGGACCACGGGGGTAGTCAAGAGTATAAGCCACGGGTACCATGGGGCCAGAGAGAAAACAAGAAAGAGAAAGCAGGCTGTCTGCTGGGAAAAAGGGAGTTCTGGTCTCCAGTCCCTGCTCCCAGGAAAAGGTATGCATTTTCATATGAAAGGCACTAAATTAAGAAGTAAAATATCACTGGCAGCAGCTATTGGAACCAAGGACTTCTGTTTCCCAAGGGAGTGCAATATGTCTTATTTGCTCTTTCTAGTTCTATGGCTCTTGCACTTGTAGTTGCTCTATAACTCAGCTTTAGTAGAATCATAGGAATTCAGATACACCCTGTTAATATTTTATATTGGTCATCTTTAGGCTGTCTGAATCACCCTTTGGATGTACTTCTGTAGCAGGGCTATTGAGTTGCCTGCTACTGAAGATAGGGAATGGCTTAGCAGCCAGTTATTAAGGCAGCAGGTGCTAGTTGTTGGGAGCTGATTAGATCAGCTGACCGCCAGGGGGCGAGGCTTGGCCTTCATAAGCAGGGAAGGCTGAGGCCAGACACAGTTCCCCTCTGGCAGCTGCAGGAGCAGGGGCCCTGTGGGTGAGCTGAGTGGCCCCAGTTGGTGGTTGCAGTCTGACCGGCTGCAATGATGCAGGGGTGGAGAGAGCTCTGATGGAGGTATGTGAGAGAGCCAGCATAGTTTTGCAGAGTTGTGATTATTACACCGGAGGACCGGGTGAGGCTGTAGGGGTGGAGGAGGCCTCAGCAGGAGCTCCCCAGTAAGGTGGGGGAGTTCCTG
>NW_017728913.1:5708206-5738863 GCF_001723895.1 Crocodylus porosus
AAGGGCCCCAGTGGGGGCATAGAAGGCCTGAGTGTGGGCAGCGAGCACAAGAGGCACGAGCAAGGGCCCCAGTGGGGGCATAGAAGGCCTGAGTGCAGGCAACAAGCATAAGGAGCCCGAGTAAGGGCCCCAGGGTGGGCAGCGGAGCTCGGGAGGCGCGACCACAGGCCCGAGTGCGGGCATAGAGACCGCGGAGAGCGCAGAACGCAGGTCAGGACGTGAGTGGCCACAGATATAAGGGAGGCAGGCCCGAGTGGGGTGCTGCCTGTGAGATACAAAGCTCTGAGAGGAGAATAAGCCCATTGGGAAGTCCGGGCTGGGTGAGAAGGGGCGCAATCAGAGAGCTGCCCCAGGAGGGGGCGCGTGTATTGAGTTGGCCCCGGGAGAAGACCAGCACCAGGACTCAGAGGAAATCCCGGCATAATAAGACTGGCCCCGTACCAAGAAGGGTAGGAAGGCAGCCTCCTTAACTGAACTAATAAGATCAAAGATGTGGCGGGCGAGACGGAGGATGTGTTAAAGACCCAGACTTGGCATGGTAGGCAAGGGCACTAGGGGAGGTCACAGCACCCCTAGAGGCCGTCCTGCCACAACTTCTCCATTCTCTGCAGTGCACATCACTCCCCATCCTGTCAAACTCGATGTGCTTTGGAAGCACCTAAATCTCACCTTTGACAGTAGAGGGATTTCAGGCACATAAACATGGTCAAAGTGAGGTGCTAAGAGTTTAGGTACTGGGATGCCTAAAAGTAAGACCAAACCTTAGTAATCACATCTTACTTTATTTTACAAATTCTGTTGTCTGCCTTGGGATTACTTCACAACAGCACCCTACTCCAAAAAGTATATGGGCATCTTGGATGCCAAGCTCATGAACAATATCACTGACACTAATAAGACTGCTCACAATGCCTAAAGTTGATGATATATGCGGGAACGGGGCCTGAAGGGTCAAACAGTGGGAGTAAATATGAGAACCTGGTCTCATTGTAAAAAGGCAACTTTATACTTGTTACTATACTTACCACAAATTACAAACTTCCCCTGTCTTTAAGGTTTCAAAATATGAAAGCATGTATGCCTGTGCTTACTTTTAAACCTGAGAGGAAATCTTTTAAAGACAATATGCTACCTGGCTAAGTACAGATATTTGGGGAGGTTAAATCAGGTTCAAAATGGCCATCCAATTTAAATGTAGCTCATCCAGTTGTCGACCTTACACTTACAGACCCGGTCTCTCTGACTGGCAATCAGTCTAAACCTGCAACTGTACAGAAGTTCCTTGCACATAAACTGGTCTAAAAATTGCAGGATCCAGTTCAAGATTCACTTGGATCCATGTAGTACCAGACTTATCACACCAGTGTATGGAACTTCTCTTTCCCTGAGCAACCCCAGGACTGGGAAAAGCCAGCCACTGGCCCCAGCCTCAGGGCTGCTCTTTACTCTCCGCCCAGCCCTTTGCTCTCCCCCTGACCAGCCAGCCCTCTCAACCCCCATCCCACAAGCCACTCAGGCTGCAGCTGCTTTTATCAGCATTTGTCAAAGCTGGAGCTCAGCAAGTAAGGTAAGGAAAGGGGTGGGAGGGATGGAGCTCGCTGGTGGGGCCCCACACTACCTACAAATCAGGCCAGCCCTGCCCAACGAGTCATGGGTCACATGTTCCCCCCCAACCCCACTCACCAGTCATGCCCTGCCATGCCCCACCCCACCCATAGGTTGCACCTGTCCCGACCCCTCATGGGTCACACCTCCCCCCATCCTCCAGCATATCCCCAACCCCCTTGCCAGTCTCCCCATCCTGACTTATCTGATATTGAGCAGGCATTTTGAACCAATTTAACCTCCCCATAAGGTCTCCAAATGTACTTAGCCCTTATGTTAAATATAAAATCAAAACTCTGCTTGAGCTTACATAGCTCATAGGGCTAGTGTGGTTAAGGCATACCCATTTCCATAGCAAGCATCATAAAAGGGAGTTATACGGTTTGGATCACATTTTGCCACTTCCGACATTCTCTCAAACTACCAGGTACCCATTTAAAGCTGATGGGCATCAGACATTAGTGGAAATGGACACTCTTGGACCCACAGCATGATGGCTGCCACTACCAGCTGTGTAATGCTGCAGAATTGGGGCCTTGTCAAGACAAAGAGGACTAGGATGACTGCCTGGGATATTTTTCCTGTGGGAACTGCTAATAATGATTTGGTGTGGCTTAATTTCATGACTAATAAAAATTATTTAATAATAAGTATGGTATTTTAAAGTTTTAGAAGCCATTAAAATATCAATTTTTTTTTTTTAGCTGGTGTCACTCCTGTTATCTAAAGATACCACAGATTAGCCCATGTGTTTAGAGCAAGATTTTAATGCAGTGGCTCATAGACTGATATTTTAAAGGCTACTGTTGTATATTCCTTTTGTAGGAAATGATATATTAGTATATGCTAATGAGCTTTGATGAGGTTTGCATTTTGTGCAGAGATATGTTGGTTGTGATAAATTACATGCACATAACATTTTTTTTTTTATTTCTTCTGATGTGTTTGCAGTGTTTCACATCTAAACATACAGATAACCTCATCTGAATGTCCTCTATAGCTTTATGCTGCTTAGCAGAAGGCAGCCTTAAACTTTAAACACAGGCCAATTCTGCTTTCCTTTGTACCAGCTGGACCTCAATGTTAATAGAACTGAATCTGTAAAATGAGAATTAGGCCAGGTAGACATTACACTTTTTCCAGTTTAGGTGGCTGGTAACCAGTCTATACCCATAACAGAAGTTCAGACCACATAGACTGGTTTAAATATGGTGGTTCCTGTCTAAGATAGACCTGGATCTATGTGGTGGCAGAATTAATTGATCTAAGTTAGACCAGTGAATTGAACTTCACTACCAGGCCTGCTAGCAAATCAAGGTAGATCACTGTCCACCGGCATCCAAGGCACCTTTGTGGGTCCCTGCTAGCCCCCCTTTCAGAGAGCCATGTGGGTTGCAGATGCCTGTCACTAACACTGACTGCTGAAGCAGGAGGCCAGGGAGGGGGACTCAATCATGGCTCCCTGGTACTACACTGGGTCGTGGGGGCATGGTGGTCCCTATGTGGGTGTGTGGGAGCCCACCGAGAGCCCCCCCCCCCCACATGGCTTCACCATCAGGTGCAGTGACAGGGAGCAAACCAGGTTGGAGATGCCTGTCACTGACTTGGTAGCACTTGGCAATCTCTAGCAGACTGGTAAGGCTGTGGGAAAGCTGGGAGGTATGCGCAGGTACCCCCAACCTGCTAGTCTCAACCAGGGCAAACAGCATGCATGCCCCTCCCCCCTCCACCAAAGTGCAAACTTCTGTTCTGTTCACTCCTGATCTAACTTACACCTCCTACAGAAACCCACATAGATTTCAGTGATTCAGCCTCCGGTTTTTTGAATGTCTGTACCTAGCCTCAGACGGTCATTTAGAATATTTGCTTAAGTACAACATAAAGTCACAGGAATGTCCAAGTAAGTTCTCAAACCAGGGACAAAAGTGATATCTACCTTTTGTAGTTACCCTAAGTTCAGAAATAACCTAAACTTTTCAGAAACTAGTGCTCTGAGAGAGAGAGCTAAGAAGGTAAGATAAAGACTACGATACTGGGGAAAAATAGAAGCAATCTAACTGGCCTGAATTTCCATAAACCAAGAAATGAATTGATTCTTTAAAATATTTTTTATAAATTATTTTGTAATGTAAAATATGGACGGGGGTTCTGCTGATTTCCTTGCAATAATCAGCTGTCTCCAACTATGAGTTGTGATCATATCAGCAACTTTCCTAATTTAAAGACACCACGAATCCCTAAAATTGGAATGAGCTCCCTTACTGTCACCAAATCACGGAGACTGAAAGCATCTCCCAGTAGACGTGGAAAAAGTTTATTATTTTTTGTGTGGCTTGTTTAGGACTGTAGGGGTAGCCAGAGTAAACAGTGATTGTCCAGAGCCATCACAAAGTATGAATCAACCAGAGCCACAAGGCAACACAAATCAGCAGATGTTCATAAGCATTTTTAATGAGACCCACTCCAGAGCAGTCCCCTTGACTCTTCTTTGCCTCTGTTCATAGTCCTTGAATACTTCTCATTGCAGACAAGGTCCGTACCTTATTGAGTCTGTGTATTAGAGGCTTTAAGTGAAACTGGTCCCACATTGTCTAGGAGCTGTACAACCATATGAAGAGCCAGTCTCTGACTTGAAGATCTAAACTAACGTAATAAACAAAACTTGCATGGTGGCAGAGCAGTTAATGTGGCTACAGCTCTCAAGGTATGAGTTCAGCCCCCAGTTGATATTGGTCCCAAAGATTACACTTAGTCAACCCAACTGTTACAGATGTTTGGTCACAAGCTACCCCCTCCCTTGTGAGCCACTGACTATAGAAAGTGATGTATCTTAACAGCACTAACTTTATGAGCTGCATGCTCCTCCAGCAGGTCTTTGACTCTGCTTGGAAATAAACTTCTTTCAAAAATATGAGACATTGGTAAAGATGCTAGCAATTTTCTTATATTTTAAGCATGCCGTGTTTTAAATTTTCTTTCAAAATCTGGCACTCTCAGTGTTGTTATTTCAGCAGTGCTTAGAAGCCCCAAGCTCATAGTGCTAGGCCCTGTACAAATCTTACAACAAAAAGTACACTATCCTTTAAGTAAGAGACAACTGCTAATTATCCTTTTATAGAGAATCTCTTCAGACAAAATGGTGCATAGACAATTTCAGGAGGTACTTGGACATATAGTGATAATGAAAGATTTAAAACTCAGATCTTAAATCTCAACATTTGGCTTTATGGGAAGACAGGGGATAGAGCATCTGAGCTCATTTCCATACATCAGCTTCATCTCTTGCTCAAAGAGTAGTCTAGTTTTAGAACACAGGAATAATGTTCAAGGAGAGGCACAAACATGGAATTACGAACCTCTGATAGCAAAGGTCCTTCTACTGACCTTTGAGGGCAGGAGAAGTGGTAGTGATCATAAGCCCTTCTTTCCATCAGGGCACCAATAAACAGCAACTGTAGCCTCATGGTGAGGAGGGCTATATCTAGAAAAATATGCTGTTGTGGGTAGCCTCAAGTTATATCTTAAGGCAGCCCTAACTATGCTAAAATTTGTTAAAGGAAGACAGACAGTGGCAGTGCTGTAGCAAGTGGGTGAGATGGGGGGGCAACTGCCCTGGGCACCAAAGCGAAGGGTCACCAACAAGCACTGCCCAGACAGGGTGGGGTGCAGGATGGAGCCACGACTGGCTCATTCAGGAGGGGCTCAGGGACGGGAGGAGGGTGGCTTGCATCTCTGCATGCACTCCTGGGCAAGCATGGGGGAGAACCCCCCAGATCTGTGCATGGGGTAAGGGCAGGCTACCACTCCGGGCTTTGCCCCAGATGCCAAACTTCCTTGCCACAGTACTGGACAGTGGTACCCAGATCACACAGAGCATGATGGTATAGTCTGTTAGATTAGATTAGATATGCATTGTTAACAAAAAATCCAAATACTATTGGAAGCTTTTAGATTGCTTTTAGATATTATTTTTTTATTTAATGCTTCTAAAGTTTAACATTTTACTCTATTTGGGACACATCAATTAACAGCCTAACTGGAAACATAGAAAATGCTGATACACCAGGAAACATAGAATTAACTTCTGAAATTTAAAGAGCCTGCATTTATAAGTCTGTTTTGCATTGTAAATCCTAAACACAACAAACTATGACTAGTATGTCTAAACAGACAAGAAGCAGTCATTTAAAACCATATCTACCTACGTATATGTATATGTATGTATGTCAATACAACTACCAAGAGAAACTAAAAATGTAAATAGATTTTCTTCATGAGAAAAACAGAATTCTCCCCTCAAGCCAGGAAGTGTATTGACCACAATCATCAAGCATCCTGTGTCTCAGATAATCACTTCATTTTGCCTGATAACCAAGTAAAACAAGGAATAGTATCTTTAAGAAAATGCTCAAGGAACAAAATTGCTAGAAGGCTTCCCCTAGTATCTCTCTCTCTCTCTCTCTGAAATCTCTCTTGGACAATGCCAACATATTATAATTACACTCAGCTAAAGAAAATAAGTCTGTTCAACTCTTCATAGCATTTTTGTCACATCACCACAGATATTAATGTACAGCATGAATTAGACACATCCCTTCTTTTGCCTACTATGCTTTCCAGCAACATTTTGCTCAGATTAACATAATGTAAGATAATATCTAGATATCTGCATAATATTGTGCAATAACTATTTTAAAGAAGCAACTCATTTTCCATTTCTTGCACCCCTGACTTAGGTACCTGTTTACATCCCAATGCTCCTCAAATGCAAATTGTATAGTGGGCCTCTGCTCCCATATTCCAAAGACTCCAGCAGCCCACTAATCCAGATAGCTAGTGTTCTTCCTCTGCTTTAAGGGTACCAAATCACCAGCATTTCACTCCAGATTAAGTTACCTTACCCTTACTTTATTGTTTACAGTTAAAAACCCATTAATGCATTTTACTGTCATCTAGCAGTGGCCCCCATACCCTCTCAGGCACAAGGAAGTCTTACTGCAGATCTCAATTCAGACTTTCCTCTGAGAAGTTGTTGGGTTCTATGACTTCTGATGGCTCAATGCCACATTACTTGAAGCCCTGACTCCCTATAGGTCCTGATGGCCTCCAGGACCTTTCCTGGCATCTTCTGCAAGGTCCTATAAAACCCCCTGTCACCACCAAAACTCAACACTCTTAAGTTCTTACATTTGAACCAGCTTTCCATGGTGCCTCCTAGCAATCAAATGAGTCTTTACAGAGTTCTTGGTCATTAAAGAATTCATGACCAATCACAGGATTTCTTTTCCACAACTCCATTCATAAAACATTAATCACCACATTGACCAACTTTCTCCACATTTTGTTTTCAAGTGTCAATTCCTTCAGCTGTTTGAGGTTCAACAGTGCACCTCTTCATATATCTAAATATCCACCAAATTTCACTATATGATAAAAAGATGAAAGAACAGTGATGCTTGGAGGTCCAGCATGGTTTACTGGTGAGGGCCCCGGACCGAGTCTCAGAAAAGCTTGTGTCCATTCCTAGCTGTGCATCTGATCTACTATGGGACCTTAAGAATCACTCACTTCCCTGTGTCTTGGGTTACCTTCCTGCCTTTTGTGTATCTTTTCAACTTAAACCTACAGGTCAGCTCTTAATGTATGTTTGTCCAGTTCCTAGCATAATGTTGGACCAGTTTCCCTTGAAGCCTGTAACCAATATAGGATCACTACTGCTATTTTTCTTTCACCTGCTTTGTTGCTTCCAAATTTTAAATTTCAATATAAGAAGACTAAAAATGAAGCAGTACAAGCCACCAACTCTGCGGAGATACCCAAATGAGATGAATGGTGTCAAAAATGTTCTGCTTCCCTGGAGCCACAGCATTTTCAAAGTGAAGTTGCTGACAGCTCGCCCTAACTGGAGTAAGCAGGATCATCAAGGTGAAGTCATTCCATAGAACTGATTAACCCAGTGGAAAGACTGTGCTACATTAATTTCTTCATATATTCATCAAAGTCCACAAACAGGGTTAGGTAATGTCTATTTAAGCCAATAGTGCCCAGCCATTTGAGATGTGCAGTGCACTTCAAATAAAAGTTAAAATGGTAAGGCATCACTTTCCTAATTTAAAAACCTACCATCATTAAGAGTCTTATTTCAAGGCAAATATCTTCACTAATTTCCAAAAACACTGCAGGAAAAGCTATAAAAACATATTCAAGGTAAATGGATTTATGTTCCAGTCTGATATGTCTGTTCGTCTTCTTCATACAAAAGGTTACAGTATAGAGCTACAATGACACATGAACTGTTTAAAAAAAAAAACATAATTACTATTGCATGAAATTTTGTCCAGTTTTTTGCTCTTTCATTTCATATAGTTTTAACACCCATATTTCACATTTTGCATTATATTTATAAGAAATAGCTATTTATACATCAAAAAAAATTTGAAATGTGAATTTTAATATTTTATCAGACATGGGTATCTCTATTAAAATGAGACCATTATTACTCAAAAATGCTTTTATGGCAAAATAGATGTATTTCACCAAAAACGTCACATAGCAGAGCAAAATATTTAGTGGAAATGGATAAAAAATGCAGCAAACCTTGAATTTGTACATTTATTTCTTCTTGAGGGAAAGATTAGGTGATATAATGATCCTTCAGAAAAATGAATATAGGAAGGTGTTTACAATATTGCATTATTCAATACTAGTAATCAAAAAGCAAGTCATTTTCCAGAAGAGAGAGAAACTTCTCAAAATCTTAATGAAGGTGAATTGTGCAACTGAATCTAGGTCTGCTTCTGAAAAAAATATCAGTATTATATATTCATGGCTGCTAAAAATGTATTATTAAATTTATAAGTGGGATTTTGTTTGTGCCAACGATAACTGTATTTGTGAAACAACAACCTCCTTGGATTGACAGAAACTGAAGTCATTGTGGAGGTGATGCTAGATGTTTGGGAAGGCAAAAAACAGATTCCATTGCACTTGAGCATGACCTAGTGGCTGGTTCATTGAGTGGCATTTATGGTAGGAACAGAAAAGGCTACTTGTCTGCTCTCCAAGCATCAGGGTAATTAATGTGTATGCAGCTGCTTATTGAGGGGCGCATAAAGGGAGTAAATAGTGTCCTGGAACGAAGGTGTGGAGATGAAAGATCCACATACCCACACAAATGAGTCAGTTGGGACTCATGTGCCTGTTCCTTGGGCCCACCAAATGCACTTTATTTTGTGACTAAACAAAATGTTCCCTAACAGATACAGCACTGAAGATCAAAACTTGTAAACTTTCTTAATTTCCAAATAAGTTAGTGTAGGGTCTCAAAACTTGTAAACTTTCTTAATTTCCAAATAAGTTAGTGTAGGGTCTATTTGAAATATTTTTTAAAAAAGCTTTAAAGTAATTGTCATACCACACAATCTGTATCACTGTAGCATCAAAGCATTTTTTTATGTTCTGAATTTTAATTGTGTATCATTGTTACTAGACAGCCTGTGAAAACCCTACAAGCAATCTGAACTGCAATAAGAGGTTCGTGATCTAGATTGTTTTTGCTCTTATAAAAACCACATACTCCTTCCATAAAAAAAATGGGGCTTACACTTCTTGCCGATGCAACATTTCCCTAAAAGTTAGCTAAACTATGATTCATCCTGGATACCCAGATAAAATCTGCAGTTTGTGAAGCAAACTGAAATTTGGGCACATTGTTGTTTACCAGTGGCAGCTACATGATAAAACATTTATGTAATTCTCTTCAATTTATGTTAAAAAAATAGCTGTGCCTTAACAATGATATATCCTATGTAATATACATGTTGTATGTGAGAATGTATAAAGTCATTTGACCCTGACCTATACAAGTAAATCCAAAATGTTAAATGGGCATTATGCATTGTGTTTTCTTTACTAATTTTTAACTAAATCCCTTGAAATGTAAAACAAACGTTCTTTACTGTAGCTGAAATAACTATAATACTGTTGTGCTGACAGATTCCAAATGCCTGTTGATGGTGACTGACAGAGAAAGATAAATATTTCCAAAATAAAATTTTGGAAGCCCGATCCTCCTCCTTCATGTCCTGTAATATCAGACTTCTGTACCTTTTCATTTTAGTGGTCAAAACACTTAGACTTCCAGTCATTGAAAAGATTACTTACTCAGGCATTACATTGAGCTACTTAATCTCCCTAAATAGCTACTCCTTGACAGTCATTCAACCACAATGCATTTACCTTGCTATCCAGAGCTGATCCCCAATAAAGATGAAAATCTGAACTCTGATCTATGCTTTTATTCATTCTGCTATGTTCAACCTTAATAAATCAAGAGGATTCAAAAAAAGAAGTAGGGATATATTTAATGACTCCGTCACACTTGTCTACATTTCAGTAAGATATAGCTTGACCTCATGTTGACCCTAGTTCACAAACTCACAAGCAAAGGGAGTAGGTATA
This sequence comes from Crocodylus porosus, assembly GCF_001723895.1. Lineage (NCBI taxonomy): Eukaryota > Metazoa > Chordata > Crocodylia > Crocodylidae > Crocodylus > Crocodylus porosus. Next base: position 5,718,272 of record NW_017728913.1, read on the forward strand.
TTATTCTGATTATAAATCACTGAAACTTAGACCTATTCCTTTGCTTGTGAGCTCAGATTTTCATCTGAGAATGTTCTTTCATGCTTTTTTGAGGCTGCCAAAAAACATCCCACTTTGATGCAAAAAATATGCTATTATAGCCAGTAGGGTACTCCTTTCTGAGTAAACAAATATTAATTAAAATGGTCAGAATTCATATATATACATTCACAAAGGGTAGGTAAATATATTCCAAAAAGAACTAGAATAACATTGTCTTTGGTCCTCATTCCTGAATGAGATACATTCAAAGTCTTGGTGAATGACATGGAAAATATCATGCACTATGTCATCTCCTGTTTAACTAATGCAAAATTATTCTTAATTGAGATAGGCTTCATAACACCACCCTACAGAGTCTATGAGTCAAATTTATATGCAGCCTTCTTGGGTGTGCAAACTACACAAGGCTACTTACTGTACACAGGCTGCAAATACGTCATCGAAGGGAAAGGCTAGCCTTCTGCACAAAGCCACATATGAAGGGGGGAGAAAACCTCCACAACAGGAAGCTGTGGAGCTGCTTGTGAGGTGGAGAGCACATGGAACTGAGCTCCTTGCCACCCACACACTGAGACTCCACTGCAGCCAGGTACAATATCTTGTGTGATTTCCTCCAGTAAAAGTTCTCCAGCAACTTTCCTACACTGGCCTCTAGGCATAGAGAAGAAGCTTTTCTCATTTGCCTAGAAATTAGGGGGAGGATGAACTTTTTGCCCTCCCATAGTTTCTTTTTCTGCTGGGGAATCTCTTCCATTAGTACTGAGTGACTTGTTCCCCCCAATACCATTGTCAAGGTGCATGCTTATAAACCCATTCTTACTAATACATCTGAGAGCCTGAGTTAAAGCCCAAGTTATGCTTTAGCACCGCTCAAGTGGTGATAGTCCTGCAGTGCCCTTCCCACAATGCTTTTGGAGGGCAGCCAAGTTTCTCCCACAATTAACACAAATAATTGTGAAAGGATCCTAGCACATTCAGCACAAAGCACCAAGGGATATGCCCCCAGACCCCCATGGATGTGTGCCAAAACATAACATAAAAACGTAAGAAAGAACATAGTAACATGGGCAGGGCTTTGCAGCAGGAATGCCCCTTACACTGAACTAACTCAAGTGCTCGGATCTGGGTATCAAATGCTCAAAATAACTATGCAATGTAGACATATCCTTATTTAGATTTGATGGTTGCACAAACAATGATATTGCCTGGGCTGCTGATGGTGGTTGTTTGCTCTGTATATACAGTAGGAAGAAAAAAAACAGATGAGAAAAAAACAACCACAAATGAGCAAAGAAGCCTGATTCATGAATGAGAAAACACTAATCTTGGCAGCATTACAAAAGTAATATTTTCTCTAGCGTGAACTGTTCTTGAACAATTTCTCCAATATGTTAGACACAAACAAGTTTGCCTTCAATGACAGGCATGTGTGCATATGTGTCTTCTTTCTCCACCTCTTTTTTTTTTTAGTTCCAAAAACAAAATTATTGTGGCCACAAGTTTTGTTTTCTTTTTTTTCCAAGAATCCCAGTCTTTATTTGTGCTTCAGTTCCTGTGTTTCCCTCTCCTGGTTTACCAGAGCAATGATGCAATGCAGGATCTTGCTCCATAACAATATTTCGTTTTCTTTTCTTTTCTTTTTTTCATCCCGTTCCTTGAAAAGTTCCCTGCCATAGAAAAACTACTAGTATAAAGTGAATTTCTATGCTAGTAGGTTTTGCTTGGAAAAATACAACTAGATTTTCATTTCACCATGATATTAATAATTAATATGTAACACATGCCACTCAAGGCACTCCTAAAGCATTTACAGACTTGAAGTAATCAATTGCATGTATGGATCACTTCACTCATCACTGAAATGCAGCCACCTGCAGCTGAAATGTGGCAATGGTATAACAGTGGTCAGCCTCAGAATCAATTTAAGACAGGAAGTGAATAAAAAAGACAAATACAACTGGAGCTGCTAGGGGAATTCAAATAGGCAGATCAGAACTGGAATGAGGCCAGAGTTAATCCCCCAGCTTTCACAGAAAGCATTATTTTATACTTGCAAGTAGTTAGAACTTCTGATTTACATCTGCTAAGGCAGACCCTGGGCCAAATTAAACCCCAGTATAACCAGATGCAGATCCACCTGTTTATGCTACTTTGGCTTGGTAAGGAAGAGCGCTCTGCTTAGGGCTTCAGTTCAGTATAAACGTATAAAAAAAGACAAATCTAGAATTACCATTCCCACTTCCTAGGTGTTCCTGTGTGGTCTTCAGTGCAAATATTGACAATAAGTTTGAAGATCATGCATTGTTTTATTCACTCCTTATCCTGGGAATGTGTAGTGGCAATACCAGAAAAGGATGCAAAAGCAGAGGCTTAAAGAATATTAGGAATGCAGGGACAAAATTCTAACCACTTTTTTATGGAAATTATATTGAGGACATTTTTACTTCACAGCTTGAATTATGGAGTTATTGTTAGAATTTATATAACTCTGGTTGTATTGAGGTTTTGCAGTTAAAACAGACTTTAAATCCCTGTGTTTCCTGTGAAAAATAAATGTTTTACTTACACAAAATAATAGCACTTAGTCTTAAGACACCAATTACATTATCTAGAAAGTTAACAGTAAATCCTTTTGAAAATTTAATTAAAAAGTTTAGAGAAGTTAAACTGAGACTTTGAAATTTCAGACCTGGTACCTAATATTCTGTTGGATTGTACTAATAAACCAGTGGCTTTCTTTCACTGCTTAAAATATAGCTAGATATCATTTTTAACAAAGCTTGGGCATACATTATTTTTTTTAAATAGTAGACATGGTTGACAACTGGGACTGTTTATAACGTAATAAAAAACTGTATTGGAATCTGACATCTATGTTTTTAATTGTTAAAGCTATGACATGAAAAAGAATTAGACTTTAGCTCTTTTTAGACAATAAAGAACTATCAGAGCTCAGACTTCCAGAGAAGTAGCTTCCTGAGTCCATAGGGAATTAGGAGCTCTGAGGGGCAAGTGTTTTTCCTAATACTGAATCTCCTACAGTATATAGACAAGTTTATGTGAATCCTAAAGGGTCATTTTTATTAAATTGAAGAATCAAGTTCTGCTCTTCCGTCACGGCATGAAATGTACTCAAAGAAGGCACTATGACTGTCTACCACTACACACTTCTGTAGACATGATGCAGACTTCATGGTCCCCCTACCTTACCCTTACCCTCACCTCTTACCCCCAGGTTCCCCACCTTGCTTTCCTGCCACACCTTGATGTTTTGTTAGTGGACAGGTCCTTGCTGGGAGAGGGCCTGACTGGTTGGGTACAGCATGTCTCACAGCTGATATTCCTAAAGGTCTCCTGGTGCAAGGTCTTTTACCAAAGGTCTTCCCCTCTGCAACATCCTACTGTGTATGGTACCCATCCTGATAACTTATTGGTGTTAGCTGTTCTGACAGGAGCTCTGTTGGGGTTAGCGCTGAGGCCTTTCCCTGATATCCTTCTAAGGGCAGGTCTTTTTACCCTCTTCCTTGTAATGGGAGAATAAAGGAGGCAGTGTTACAGCTGCCAACTTCTGCCTGAACTGTATCAGACAGCCAAAGGTGCGGAAGTGTCTTCATGTGCCTTCTGTCACTTCCCAGGCAGAAAAAGGAGGGTTCACATGCCAGAGAGGAGCTTTGCAGACCCAGTCCCTTTCAGAGAGTCTTATCTCACATTCATCCTACGAAGATGCCCTTTCCTTCACTTGGGATTCCTGGCTGAGAGCACTTTTCTGAGCTCAAGTGCCTAAGACAGCCCTCTCTTCTGAAATGCAATCAGAGTGCATGTGGTTATATTCACTCCTTGTACTTACTATCCTGGGGAAGGCACAGGATCACATTGTTCATCTACTTGAGGGGATGTTGTAGGCTGTAGTATTCCCTAAACTGTTTAATGGCCTCACCTGGAGTACTATGTCCAGCTCTTTGCCCCACACTTCAAGAAATATGTAGACAGACTGAATGAGCCTGGAAGCGAGTAACAAAAATGATTAGAGGCCTGGGAAGCAGGACTTATGAAAAAAAAGCTGAAAGAACAAGGGATATTTAGTCTGGAGAAAAGACTATTGAGTGAGGATTTGATAACAGGTACCAGATGAGTGATTACAAAGAGGAAGGAGATGGACTTTTCTCTGTGACCATAAGAGTCAAGACAAGGAACAAAGGCCTTAAGCAGAGGAAATTTAGGCTGGAAATTAGAAGGAACTTTCTATCTATAAGGGTGGTCAAGCACTGGAACAGACTATATAGGGAAGCTGTGGAATTCTCCATCCCTGAAAATTTTCTAGAGTAGGTTACCAGGACACTTGGATTAAGTGGCTTAATCATGGATGATCCTGCCTTGAACAGAGAGCTGATTAGCAGACCTTGTGAGGTCTCTTCAAGCCCTACTTTCCAATGATACTATAACATGCTACAGGATTTGCTTGCATTCTCTTGATCTAAGTTTGGGTAAGAGAAGGAGAGGCAGAGGAAATGAGCAAGCAACAGAATGTCAGAGGTGAAAATAATTTTAGGAAGTTCTAGATTGACAAGTTAAAAGAGGTAAGTTAAAGGTTGCTCAGAGTACATTTAGTGATTATGTACCAGTTAGAGTTGGTTTTGGACAAGGGATAAAAAGTAATTAGAGCAGAGCCTATTAGGAATATTTTTTAAATGACCATATTTATTAAGTCTTTTGCTATTGAGCTAGAACAGTAGTGCTCAACCTTTTTCAACCTTTTTGGCTAGCGGGCCAGATGGGCAGTAGCCAGACTATCAGTAGCCCACTAGGAGGAGGGGGCATGGCCCAGCCCCAACCTGGCCCCATGGGTGAAGGGGACATGGCCTAACCCCACAGGGTCAGTGTGGCTCAGTCCCATGAGAGAAAGGAGGCATGGCTCAGTCCCAAACCAGCCCCATGGAGGAAGAAGTCTTGACCCGACCCTGCGGGGCAGCGGGGAAGGGGGATTGAGTTGACCCCAACCCAGTGCTACAGGGAAAGGGAGGGAACATGATCCAGACCCATCCAGCCCAGGAGGAGGGGCCTGGCCTCATCCAACCATGGGGGTAAGGTAAGGGGGCATGACCTTGGGATTTGGGAATTTGGCAGTGGAGAGGGTGGGCATATTTATTGCTACTGCTTCCCTGCTGCCAAGTTTCCTGATCCTTGGTGAGCCCTGTGGACTGAATACCTGTGGCTCTATGGGCCACATTTGAGCACCTCTGAGCTTGACAATAGAGTGTAAAAATCTGGGTTCACAAATCTGGATTCACCTCAGAATTTTATTCTTCAGTTGTGATCTGTAATTCTTGCTGAAGAGTCCATCTACAGATGGATCAAGATAAGCGCTCTTTTAAAACTTAATTTTAAACCTAGGTAATAAGTCCTTTTCCCTAATGGGCTTGTCACCTGTTAGAGGCTTTTTATGACTTTAGAACATAAGGCAATCATTTTAAAGTCTCTTACTTGTTAATAAAATTGTTAATAAGATGAATGCAACTTTTACAAATTTTAATAATTTACTTGATATGCTGTATTTATACTGTTTGGTCATTTATTTCTCATTTACATTGTATTCTCAAATTTACTATTAAAATGTACCTGTATTTTTGCTAGTGAATATTTAATTTTGGTGGGACTGGTGTTCTGAAATTTTCTTGATTCCCAGAATATCTCTGTATATCAACAGTATGTATACAGATATTCTGCATCTCCAGAGTGTGCCCTAGTCACTAAACTTTAGGGCACAGAGGCATGGGATTTAGGATTATACTATCAGAAACACAGGGTGCCATTACACGAGCACAGAGGCTGCTCTGATGTTAGTTAGAGTTAACTGAGTCTGCTGGAGTGTGGCACTTACTACACTACAGCAGCCTCCTGCATCTTGGGTATCAGCATCCCCACTCTTAAAAATGGTGGCGTGGATGTTTGAACTAAAGCTCATTGCTTGAACTAAAGCTCGCCCCTGCCACCAATTTTAAGCATGGGGTGTAAGCATTTTTAAGCATTTTTAAGACATGACAGTGCTTTACTTAGAGCTACCCCTTACCCCATTCCAGGGCACCCATAGATAGCAAGGGACTTCAGGATTAGGCAACAGCTGAGTAGGAGTCTTGAGAATCTAAGTTATGGAGTTAGGCAACAAAATACTCATCACCATAGTTTTTGTGGATCTAGCTGCTTATGCCTTCATTTCCAGTTCTTTTGCTATCATTTATTCAATATTGTGTGCAACTGGGCATCCTAGTTAAAAATGGGAAGAAACCATAGAAGCACAACAATGATGCTTAAAGCACAGAGATAAAATTCCAGTATAGAAAAGTCAAGTTTAAAAGTATTAGTGGGCTGCTGAACCTACTACTATGAAAGCCAGTGGACTTCAGTGGGAGCTGAAAGAGGCTTTAAAACAAAGTTTGGCTAAAATGCAGCTACAAGCTGGTATGTTAACATATATTTTAAAGTATTAAAGAATAGGGTATTTTTCATAAATTCTGGAAGAAATAATACATAAGCAATGAGATTAATATTATTATAACCACCCAGGCATTTTTAAAGGATAATAAATTTAACTTCTGAATAGGTAAATACTAGCCACAATTTAGATCAGTATTTACTTATTACTTAGCATAACATTTATATGCTGTTCTTTTCCCAATGTTATTAAGATTTTTAGAAGCTGACCCGGTTGCCTAAACGCTGTTCCCACTGAATGGGAGTTCTTTTGAGCACCCTGCATGTCAGACAACAATCTCACCAGCCTGTCCTTGCCTCTGCCAGCCCTAGAATCCCAGCACGCCAGCATCCTGTTACAATTTATATATTTCCACAAAGCCAAATGTCAGATGATTTTTTTGATGGAATACATTGTTGGAAATTAAAAACATGCTACAGACAGACTGAACTGTTTTGTAATTAGAGTTTTCCAGAAAGGAGCTTGCTGACTAATCCATATTTTAAAGACATAAAAATAATTAATTATAAGACTTTCCATGTATTGACTGCCCAACAAATAATGGTGAACAGTAGGCCTGTGCGAAGCGGCTAGTATTCGCTTTGGATTTGGATTCAGCTGATTTGGGGGACAGTGATTCGATTTGGTGATTCAAATCACTGTCCCAAATCAATTTGGCCAAATCTGATTTGGAGATTCAGCTGCTACCGAATCGACCAACTCTCTGAATTGGCCCCATCCCCTGCCCACTGTTCCAGCCCTGTCGATGGCTTTCCCACCTGGCCCCAGCTCCCAGCTCTTTGAAAAAAAAAGCCCAGCACTCACCAGCTACTGCCAGGCAGAGAGGTGATCACCACTGCCACCCACTGCCCCACACTGTGTAGGGGGTTATGTCCCTAGCCCCCATCTCCAACATACTCTTCCAGCCCCAGCTCCCAGATCTTTAAAAAAAAAATAAAAGGCCCTACTCACCGGCCCCTACCAGGCTAGTGGGGGAAGTCCCCACTCCCCTCATGCTGCATGGGGGGCACTGCCATGAGCCCCCAGAAGCTCCAAGGCCACTGCAGCAGCCAGTGAGACCAGGGCTTTTTTTTTTTTAAAGAACTAGGATTACCTCCCACCTGGCAGCAGCTGGTGAGTGGGTGCTTTTTCTTAAAGAGACAGGAGCTAGGGCAGGCAGAATAGCCAAGGTGGGGCTGGGGGAGAGGGCAAGGAATAGGGGTTGCTCAGGGGGTCTGGGGGAGCAGGCAGGGGATGGGACCTGGCAGGGGTCCCCCCATGGTCCCCTCACCCCTCCTCCAGCCTCCCCTCCCCCATCCCCTACTTCCCAGCATAGAGTCCAGATCCAGCTCCCTGCTGCAGCAAGCAAGGACTGCCCGAATCTCTGAAGCTCTCTGAATCTTTTCCAAACTGATTCGGACTTTAAATTGGTCTCCTGATTCAATTAGGATCTGGGGGTTTGGCTGCCAAATAGAGTCAAATCTCTTCTGAATCAAATCAGCACCCAAAGCTTCACACAGCCCTAGTGAACAGGACATCAAAAAGGATTCTATATTCTAAATTTTATTTTTGGATTTCATCCTCTTTGCTGAATAACAATAAAACATGAAAAATTTCTGTCTACAAGATGATCTGAATCAAACCGAATTAACAGGATAGCCTGGAAATGTTTCCCTCTATTTTGTAATAAATTCAGTTGATTGGCTTTTACACACAGCTTCTCTTGGCTAAGTCTCTTTTCAGACATAGTGCTCAGTTTCAATTCTACCCCTGTCTCATGCAAATTGTTCTACTTGGCTTGATTCTTCTTGACTTGATTCAAAAGGACATCCTCACATGACCATGTTTTTGTGTAGCTATGTCCCAGTAAAGTAATACTGACCTGGTAAACTAAAATGAGAAAACACTCTATGAAGTAATTAATTGCAGATCATGTCAAGCATCTTCCTCTCTTACTTTTATGGTGTCCCCCAAGATGAGAATTTCTCACATATATTAATGGCCAGTGTTACACACCAGAACCCTGGCAGGATGTTGTGTTAAGATCCATAGTTAATCCAATAGCCCGGTTAACCCAACTGGCCCCTATTCATGACAATCTTTGAGATATCCTATAGATAGCTGATAATTAGATCTAAAACCATTGTTTAAAACTGCATTACTGATGCTAATAATAAACATAAACTTTTACAAATGAAGACACTAATAGGAGTGCAGAAATGGAAAATAAAATTCAGAATCCATAGGTGTAGATTATGCCCTGGATTCAGCTCAGCTAAGCAGAGGTATTGCACTTCCCACCATGCCTTTGCTCAATTTATGGGATCTTGACTCTCAGTCTAGGGTACAGCACAGTATCCACAGTGCTCCTGTGAGCTAACAGATGTGGAAGAGGGAGAATAAGTAAAACCATGTCCAAACCTACTGGCCTCTGTCAGAGAAGCAAGTTACTACAGATGTGCGCCAGTAACAAACTATTGTCCTTTTAGAGGAAGAGGTGAGATACACGGGGATGTTTCTGTTTTATTAACCACTGCTGACTATTTAAAATGTATAAAGAACCATGGGAACAGGAACTAGGACCTATGTTTCTCCCCTTGGGAACAGGAACTAGGACCTATGTTTCTCCCCTGCCATAAGGAATTCTAGATTCTATCAGGGTACAGTCAGGCTTCATCCTGCTGGTTCTCCTTCTGACTCATCTGCCTAGAAGCTCAGTTTCAACATAAGAAATTGAGACCCTCCCTCAAACTAGCCCATAGTTAGCTAGGGGGAGGGTGATCTGGATCATTTTTTTTTGGGATAGGTGTCTGAATTGCACCAAGGCATTATTTAGGTGCCAGTAAGGTTAATTTGGATCTAGTCTTATCTCATATGATGGGCTGAGGGCTTAACACAAATCCACTCCAGTCAAATCTAGAATCGTAATAAAAAAGGAGTACAGGAAAGAGGTGATTTTGACACTTGTGAACTGACATAAGTGCTAAAAATGTGCATTATGGGCCTTGTCTGGAAACCTATAGACAATCACAACTTCTATTGGGTAGTCCAATGCTTTCTGGCCTACATAAAATAACAGGAATAGGCCCTTATATGCTAAACATTGGTCAGTGTTTTCAGGGCAAATTGCTAAATGTGGATTCAAATGATCAGATTGTTCACCTGAACATATTTAGTCTTCTAATAAGAACCTCACACAGTGGAACAATGACCATAATAACACTCTGGTCTATTGTTACTGTATGAGGATGTGGGGACGACTCTTATTATTTATTTTTAAATCTAAAATTATACTTTAAAAACATAACTCTTTATTTTAGGATTGCAGTCCATAATAAGTTTAAAGCAGTTCTGAGGTTTACCTCTACTGGAATTACAGGGCGCTTCCTTGGAATTTCAAACATCCAGACAGGACCCTTGAGTATAGTCCACTCTTTGCCATGCAAGAAGAGCCTGTAATTCTAACCAAGGTGAATTTGAATCAGCTTAAAAACTAGTATTAAAAAGACATTGCCAAGTATATTTGATAGTTTACATTTTTATTTTATTCTCCATAATGATGCCTTAGATGCTTGAAAATGTATATTTTTCCCTACCAATGTCTTACTTGTCTGTTTTACAAATATTGTAGTGTATGCTTATACTAAGTGTTTCTGCTTTTTGGGACTGAAACTAAGAATAGAGTTTTTCCCTATTTTTACCCTATCCATCTAAGTATAGGACAGAGAAAAGCCTCAGTAACCCCGTCTACAGAGTGCACAGGTATAAATCCTGAAGGCAGAATTTCTATTTTGCAAAAGAATATGTTAGAAATGGTGTCCAACTGATCAGAAAGTGATCCACTAGGCCACACAAGTTGCAGTCAAGACAAGAGACAAATCATGGCATAAGAGCATCCTTACATCATATGGGCCCCTGTGTTTGCAGAAGGCAGGGTAGATTTGCACCTTATTGCACTCCTATGTTTTCTGCTAGTTATGTTTCTTGAAGTCAATAAAAAGTTGGCCATTTCTAACTAGGTAAATACCAGTCTTCAGTCTATGAAACCTACTGAGTTATCTATTATCATACCTCATTCCCAGAATGTGGATGGAAGGCTCTCCATTATTCCTATTGTGTCATTTTGATGTGGTGAAATGTGAATATTCAGTACAATAATTGCATAATGTTGTCATAATAATCAATTCTATTAGCTTGTTTCTGTGGTGAGACCTGTAATGGTTTGAAGTGCATGCTATATTTCATCAAGTGCCTACTACACTGAGACCACATCAGCTGTGATTATTGCAACAGTTCATTTATATCCAATGCTCTCTTTTGTTTCTCCTAACCATAGCTGAAGATCATACGTTCGTCTCTTGAGCCATGTAATCCTTTCTACCGTGTTCTCAATTTCACTGATTTAAGGTTGTTGAGCTTCCTTAGCTGACAAAGGGCCTTGTTACTTGATAAGTTGAGGTGGCTTCTGGAGCTCTCAATCCTTGGACTGACTGCACATCAACACCTCTAAATGGCTTAAAGCACTCATTGTTCCACTTCGAGTTATGCCACACAAGGGCAATTCACCTCATTTTGTTCCTGTTCCATTACTATGTGGCCACTTCCAGAGTTATTCCACCCAAGTTGAAGTCCTCCAGTATCCGAGAATGAGCTGAGCTCCAAGGGGCCCAATCCTTATTTCTCTGGAACTTAGGTGGTGCCTGCCGCCCCACACCCCTCTGGCCAGGCAGTTAGCTGGTTGGCCAGGCACCACCTGAGCTTCAAGAGGCCTGATCCTTTTTTCCCCAGAGCGCCCAGTGGCCATGGTGCCTCCTACCACAGCCCGGACCAGCTCTGGTCCCACCAGCAGCACCACAGGCAGGGCACCTGAGCTCTGGCAAAAGAAGGATCAGGCCCCTAGGAGCTCACGACAAGTAAACTGCAGGGCTGCAGTCTTGGGCATCTCTGGTCTTACTGAAAATGGCACAGCGGCTCCATGCTGAGAGCAGGCCTGTCAGGGCTTACACCCCACTCTCAGTGCAGAGCCACTGTGTCACTTTCAACGAGAGCAGAGTGCCACAGGGAACTTATTTCCCCAGGTTGTTCTAGTCTCACTGCCTCTGATACTGTGATAGGCCTGCTCTCTCCCCAGTGGGAGCATGTCCTGCTCCTAGTCCTGCCCCTTCTCACCAAGCCTCTAGCTTCCACAGCTGTGCAGGTGAAGGACAGTCGGACCAGGTTTTTCACCTTACTGTGCAACTGCTCCACCAAGCCAAACAACACTCAGCTGATTAGCATTTCTTTGGCTTACAGCATGAGGCAGGGGCAGGCAATTATTTTGGGTGGAGGGCCACTTACTGAGTTTTGGCAAGCCATTGAGGGTTGTATGACAGGCAGCCAAGGGCAGATAACTATTAATTTTCTAAATTTTTTAGGGGCCCTGCGGGCTGGATAGAATGGCCTGGTGGGCCACATGCGGCCTGAGGGCCGCATTTTGCCCACCCCTGGCATAAGGTCTAACAAGGCCCTTAGTAACTGTTCAGCTACCAGATATCAAAACTGCTGTTCAGCAGCTGCATCTGTGCCTGCAAAGAAACAGGTAAGAAGGCAGGTATTACTGTTAGCAGTACATTTTTTGCAATTCAAGTCTACATGCTACATGTCGCACATTCAAGGAGTATAATAGCTTCTACCTGTAATCCAGAAATGTCCCCAGATACACTAAGGTATCACTGAAGCGGCTATCTACTTAGATACTTTCACACTTCTTTTCAGGAGTGTTTGCTGGAGAGTCAAAGAAAAAAGCTACTGTAATAGCTGTCAGATACCGACGAACTCTGTCAAGAACGCTGTTATTCTACTGAAAGGGAACGCACAAGGGAGTAACAAACTACTACATGTCCACATGGTGTGTTGAAAACAACATTTTCTCCTGTGGTTGAGCAGTAAAGGACAAGAATTTCCTCACTCTCTGGACCTTTATTGGGGTCAGGGCAGCAGGAACAGAGAACCTGAGGTATCTGCTTTCTCCTCATTTGCACATAGTCTTTAAAGTTTCTTCTTACAATATATAGCAGCTATGTGGGTAGTAAACAGAGGGAAAACTTTATGAGTGTCTCTGTCTTCACATAAAGGTAAATTTAAAACACATCCAAGCATATTAAAATACTTTCAAATACATAAAACCTTGATATTTTGATATATAGAAACAAAATATAAAATTCTTTTTTATCTTTACTATCTGTTATGAAAAATATATTCTGAATGATTCAATGCTTTGTGAGTATGCTTCTAAAAGACTTTAAATTCATCTAAAAAAGGACAAACCTTCTTTATACTAGAGTCCTAATAATCAGATAAACTGATATAGCACTTTCTTCCAAACATTGTATTGAGAGTTAGAGCAATATCACAGTTTTAATCAGATTTTGACTTTGGTTCTAAAGTCAAATTATTCTTGTTTAAGCTTTATGATATAGATCAAAATCATACCTTGTATTAATTGATAAGCTAAGGATCATGTGACAAGTAATGGCTGAATGTTTCCAAATATGTGTTAACAGCTGCCAGTAACTAGACTAAAATCAAGGCCTTCATAAAGCTTCTACTCCATCAACACAGGAGAACAGAAGAAAAGAAAGTTATGTAAGTTAGTAAATATTGCTGTCTTTGGTCCTCAGTTTACATTAACAGCCTTTCAGCAATGTTTCAATAGGAAGACAGTCACAAACCTTCTGAGCAGTCAAGATTTACCTTTGGTTTAATACCCTATCTTGGTTAGAACAGACAAGGTTTTTCAGGAATTATTTGTAAGCATTTTTCTTTTTTTCAAAAGGATCAATTGCCACTCCTGAATGCAAACCACATAAAAATATAGTGCAAACTGTGCATGTTTTTGTGTATCGTCAGTCTTCATTTAATTTGCATATTTAGTTTGTTTTAGCTGCCACACTTATAACTAAATGATAAATAGAGACTCCATAGGGATTTGTTTCAATTAAGTGTTGCTTGGGGGTGGTCTTGATACGAGTCAAAACTAGAAAATTGATGCTCAGTTTCCAGAACACCTCAACCACACAAAAGTAATTACTTCTATAGCTTTCTGAGCTTTTACTGTGATGCATCATGATGTGTTCCACATTTCATTAATTGTTTGCATACCTAAAGATTATATTTCCATGCATCGTTTATAAAAGTTTGAGAAATATAGTGAAAGGGGATAATTCAGTGGATATGTTAATTTCTGAATCTTGTTTTCTAGCATAAACTCTGCCATTGGTACTGTTTATGAGTTAATTTTATAATGAAACCTGTTTTATATTTTTTTTCTTTTTTTCTTTTTTTGGTGCAAATTATAATTAAATCATGTTTCTGCACATACTGCAGTCTCTAGCCATATTAGATTACGTTTGCAGTTTCACTGAAGAAAACCACATTAACAAATTTGGCCCTTATAGCTGACTTAGACATTATATGAAATATACATTAAAGGAAGACTGCAGCATAATATAAAAGATCTTCAAATCGTGAATGTGATTACAATAAAAATACATCTCTTGAACTTATTTTTTGTCAAATCTAATTTTAAAAAGCATTAATATTAAACAGGTAGCTGGCATCTAGAAAAATCTTTCTGACATATGATATGAAAATGCAGTTCAGGAACAGGAAATATGTTTGAATACAAGGGAAAGGTACAAGATTTTCCAGGCCATTTTGAGACATTCTTTTATTTTCATAGCAAATATAACAGTGGTTTTATGCAAAGCCATGTGCTTTCTGCACAAAGGTTGAACTTCAAGTTTGTCTAAAAAAAAATCAGAAGCCATCATCCTCCAGTCTTTTGACTCTTTGCAGTTGCCATCATCTCCTGACTTACCCAAATCTATTGCAGTTTTTCAATTCCACTTCCTATTAGTAAATATCAACACAATAGCAAATATTGCATTTAGCATTATTCATGGTTTCAGAAATACTGAATAATATTCATTTTCATACCTATTCTTCTGTTGTCTAAGTATATTTTCTGAGGAGGCTTGGGGTGTTTTCATAACTATGATGGGCCAGGAAATGTACAAGAGGCAAGGGTTTTTTGTGAGATCTTTTATAGGACGAACTGTTTAGGTGGCAGAAATGTTAGACAAGCTTTAAGGTACAAAGTGCCCTTTTTTAAAATCTCAATATTTACATATATTCATTACTATGAACCATCATGTAAGCTGCATTTGCCCCTTCCAATTGGGGTAGTTCTCTTAAATCACATGGAAAAAAGCCCTCATGCAAGAAGGACGTCAAACGTTTTTCCCTACTTTAAAAATAATATTTGCTTGTTGGTCAAATATTTTTCACCTTACTGAGGGTATAAAGGAGCCAGAGGCTGATATGCATGCAAGAGAGCCAGTCTTCATTGACTGGCTTTCTTGCATGCATATCAGCCTCTGGCTCCTTTACTATTCATTCCATCCAGGAAGAGCACACACCAACTGCAGATGCTTCCTCAGCCTGAAGAAGGATTTCTAAACCCAAAAGTTTGCTAAGAAAAAATTTTCCAGCTATTTAGTTGGGCTAATAAAAGATATGAGATTTGCCAAAGAACCTTGTCTGCGTATTGTAGTCTACTGTTTTATTAGACCTGTGTACAGCAGAAATGATTTCCTAACGAAGTAGCAATTCATTTGTAAGTCATGGAACATAAGGTTCCAGTGCATTCTCCATAACATAACACAGTCCACCCACTTCTAAAGCTACCCCTGCTTCACTGATCAATTGCTCTTTATTCTATACTATCTAATTGTACAAGCTTATAATTCTTCAACAGTTGTATTGACTTAAGTGGGAAGTCTGGCTGCCTGATCAGAAGCATTGCATGGTCAGATCCTTTTTTCTTAATTTTTAACTTACATTTAGATGTCTGACCACCAGTGAATACAACCAGTGAGGCAGAACTTCAATTGCAATCATTTCTGAAACCATTCATTGCACTTGCAATCCAGCACCCACAAAAATGAAGAGTGATTTGTAACACTCAGGTTCTTCAGGCTTATACAACAACTTTCCAGCAATGAATGGAAAAGATTAAGAAAGATCACTAAAATGGAATTGCAGGCTTTCACTGATGTAAATGAAGTTGTATTACCAGTTTATATCTTGTCACAGCTTACAGTGAAATAACCCCTTGTGTTTATAAAGTACCAAAATAAATATTTATCTTATTTTTTGTCAATTGAAATGTTTGCTCTCTCAACTTTCTAGTTCTTAAATAACTTGTCTTACCATACAAGACTCTTTCCTTGACAAAAGCTAGAAAGTTAAAATGCCATTTAAGATGGTATATTAAAGTGGAATTGAAGAAACAGGAATTTTAAGTCACGCACTGTTATTACAACTTAAAAATCATAGTATGAAATTTAGAGCAATACTGCTCTGTAAAACTGCTGAGTCCTGTAACATTATTGCTTTAGCAAAAGCTTATCCAAAATAACAGAATCGGCTAGTTATGACTATAGATAAGGACTTTAAGAAGTATTACTTCCTGTTTGACATAGCTATGCATGAAGTTCCTGAACAATGCGGTATGTTCGCTCCTCATTTGCACTAACAACTACTAACTGCATGGCATTACAAACAGTAATTTCCGTCAGTGCAATTTCAGCCAAAAGAAACAAAGATTGCTTTTCCAGATAAAGGTTAAAACAATACCAGTATGTGTTATGATATAAATAGATCAGCTCCTGGCATACTTCATGCAAAACTAAAGACATGTAACATTCATTTGAAAGTGCTCACTTAAAACTAATCCTGAACATACGATTTTTGCAATTCTTCATTCCTGTCCAAGGGCATAACTTGATACAGTTGAAGTCAATGGAAAAAGTCCAATTGATTTCAGTGCGAACATTGTTGTGCTTTATGTGGTCCATGTCCTGTTTCCAGTTGATAAAACAAATTTAATTACATCTTTCCCCTTTTTGCCTTGCAGAAGATGTCAAGGCACTGAAAACTGCAACTGGCCAGCTATGTTGTGCCTGCTGCCCCTTCAAAGGCGTAGGGGAGCTGTCAGGAAAAGCCAAGGGAGAAGACGCTTAGGTTAATCAGTGACACGTTAGAATTGTGTCAGGCTTGGAGCTGTTGTACAGATCAGGGAGATTAAGCTGGCTGCTTAAGGTTTCCCAGTTCTTGTTCTGAGTGGAGCTCATGTGTAGCAGCATCTGTGCTGGTACTAATAGGAAACGATAGAATAATAATTGCCTTCAATAACATTATTCCATCGTAGTAACTTTAGCAGTAATTAGTAATTCCACAATTCTACTTTCCAAAGTATTCACTAAAGTATAGTAAAAACAGGGTCCCATGAACTCTGAAGCACAATGGAACCAGTTTTTGGAAATCCCGAAATTTTGTGGCCAAATTAATTTATTCTACTGCCATGAAAATACCTGTTATTCCCTCTCCCTTTCCAACATTCACATAAACACATGCAACTTTTGCTCATAGTTGAAAACTCATTGATACAGCCTTCATTATTATTTTAAAAAGGGACTAAGATGCTTAGTTGCAGCAAAATTACAAATTCCACAGCTGAATTTTATGGCATATGTAGACATCCCAGATATGGTAACTGTGGAATTTTGAAGTCCAAGAGGCCTTTCACACTTCCCAGATTTACTGTTTTCAGCTCTTTGCCTACTTGGATAGGTATTATTGCATTGGCTACACTTCAGCTCTATTTGGTTATCTCTGGGCGCATATACACAAGACGCTTTACTGAACATTTACTGCCATCTGGAAATTGGGATGGGCCTTGATCTCCCTGAGATAGGCAGACAGCTGCCCTTGCAGCTGGCACAGCACTCCCGGCCCTGTGGGGGTTGGAAACATAAGGCCTTATTCAGTTTGCTCTCAGAGGGCATCTATACATGAGCATGGAGGCTGCTCTGACATACTGGAATTCCAGCATGCCAAAGCAGACTCAATTAATCGAGTCTGCTGGAATGTGGCAATGACCGTGCTCCAGCGGCCTCCTGCTTCTCACATATCAGCATTCCTATGTTTAAAGATGGTGGCAGGGCGCTTGAACCAAAGCTCATTAAACGAGCTTCATTATTTATTCATATTATTTTCAGATTTTTCAAGTAGTCTTTTACCAGAAAAAGGACATTTAGCAAGTACTCCTTATCAACAATTCTCTTTTCCTCCCTCCTTTCTCTAATCCATAGGGATAAGTCATGCGTTTTATTCTAAATCCTCATTGTGCTCTGTTTTGTGCTCAACATAAAGTTGAATATTAGGTCCCTATCACGCAATTCTGGTGTATCAGCGAGGAGCATAGTCTGTAGTAAAGGCAGCCGTCCTTTATCTAGCAGATGGGTTTAAATAGCTGTCCCTTTCCTCCTTGCTACCTGAACAAAAACTCTTTCTTTTGCACCAATTCAATAGTTTTACAAGGTTTAATTTTTGCTCGCTTCCCAGATTTTGCCCCGCTAATTTTCTTGCTCAGGACAGAATAAATAGCTTAGCTTCACTGAAAATATTAACAGTCCTCTAAATGTAAGAGATTATAAAATGAATGATAGATGAAGGGTGATTCAAACTATTGTATTGGCTAAAGTATAAGGCATTAGTTCTTTAGGAATGCACAATTTGTACCAATAGAACCATTTTGCTGATAAAAGAAACTATTCAACAAATGTGAGTCTTTTTCAGTTTCATCCATAACAGCAATAATAACTTCCTTGTAGAGCATTTCCTGGGAATTAATGACCGGCTGTGGTTAATGGCCCTCAGCTGAGCTTTGGGCCATCAACTCCTCTTAACCAGTCATTAATCTCAAGCAAATGCCCACCACCACAACTGTTATTGCAGCTCTCTGTTGCAACATAAAGTGAGTTTTCTCAAAGTTAAAGACTACTGTACTTCTCTATGTCATCACTTGTCACTGGTCAGTTATGTACCAATATGCTAAATAGATTAAGAAATCATTAGCTCCCTTCTCTTCAGTGGCACTTCTTGAACCCGTTAGAAATTCTTGCTAGGGCTGCTTGGCTTGTTTTTCCCCTCCCATGAACTCCTTAGACCACACACTGCCCAAAATAGAGATGTACAGGGTTGCCAAGTATCCATAAACTTAGAAGGCTAAAATGGCTGTCCACAAAGATCATTTTAAAAAAATGGAGCTGTCCATAAAAAAACTAAGCAATGGGTAGTTTGATTAAAGATCCAGTTTCTAAATAAGGCTAGATGCTGACAGACACTTCAGGACAGTACTACCTGGTGTCTGAGTGGCTGTAAGCCCTCCGTTGCCCCAGTCATGTGCTACTGCTTCTAAGTCTTATTGCCTCCCTATAACACTGCTAGCCTTGCACATAGGCAGAGCTGCACAGCCCAGGACAGGACAGGGAGGGGACAGCACAGCCAGGATGGAGCTACAAGGCTGGGAGGAGGGAGAGGCATGGGGGGCGGGGCGTTCCATGCTGGGACAGGGGCCAAGGCTGCAGAGTGGGGTTGATGGGGCAGCACAGTGCACGGTGAAATTTGTGTTAAACTCTTACATTTGAATCCAGACCTTCTAACTGCTGTCCAGGGCCTGGAAGAAGGGCTCCATTTACATTATATTAAACATATATCAGTAAAAAACATGTCAGTAAAAAAAGTCTGGTTCTCAGTGGGAATGTCTACATGTGTGCTTTAATGTGCTGTAGCCTATTTTACTGTGCATTAAAGCATCACTTCAAAAACTGCTAATGTACTAATGCACAGTAAAAATAAGATATTGCACACTGTGCATCACTAAAAAAGCATGCACTTTTGCTACTGTGCATTAGAGCAGCTGAATGCACATTTATTTAGTACCTCATATTGGAGGTACTAAATTTAATATGCAGTAGCAAAAGCACATTAATGAATGCATAGATGCACACAGTAAAAAGTTTGCAGATTGTCAGTAAAAAAATTTTGGTTGGTAACGCTGGATATCTATCTTATTTATCACAGCACCCTTCTATCTATCCAGTTCATATACAAAATGATAGAACTTGCTTTCTTGCTCTCAGACTACTATCTTTCTTAATATGTGGCATTCTTGACCCTCTATTTTCCATTTTATCCTAAAATGTCAAAGGAAACTTGAAATGATTGTTACTCTTACTGAACCACTACTTGTATGTTCAAGATCAGCCAAGTCTCTTTCACTATGGTTTCCCTTGTGATGTGATGATTTATCTACTGCAGAATTACATGAGGCAACACAATAGTTAAAAATAGGAGGATTAGCTTTGATTTCTTTTATTGTCAGTTATTACCCAAGCACTTTAGTTCCTTTACATAATCTTGTACCTCTCATACCAGACAAAGTAAATCTCTAAGGGCAGAACCTTATTTCATTTTACATACAGAAATGGCAGATTTCCAGGTGTATAACTGCCATTTTTGACACTTAAGCTGTTTTTAACATGTAGTATGAGCATATAATTGTCCATACAGCTACATGGTAGGCTGCCCTCTGGGTGGACAGGTACACAGCTCTGTACATGCATAAGTCCTGAAAGAACTGTCCAGCAGAAATAAGGAGAACTCCTGTGTACTTCAGTTTCAATGGCTAAGTAATTAAGTTATATGGCAAGAAGCAGGAGGCCCAAGTTCTACAACCCCCTCACCCAAAGTGTATTTGAACCTGCATCTCTCTGGCTTCCCGAAGTCATCAAGCCCCAGGTTAAGGTATCTTCTTTCAGCCCTCATCTACCTTAGCTGCTGAGCCGTTGGGGGCTATAACATGGAAGGGCCCTCCTTCTCCTCCTTCTCTGGGATCTAATACCTGCTAATACAATTTTTGCCTGATAGAGTGTCATGATGCGGTTCAACAAGGAAAGTACAGGGTGCTGCACCTGGGGAGAGGGAACCAGCATTATGGTAATGGGTTAGGGGCTGACCCTCTCAGCAGCACAGAGTCAGAGAGGGATCTTGGAGTCAGGATTGACTCCAGGATGAATATGAGTCACCAATGCAATGAAGCAATAGGCAGAGCCAACCGCACCCTGTCATGCATCAACAGGGGCATCACTAACAGGTCACGAGAGGTCTTGCTCCCCCTCTATGCAGCACTGGTC
>NW_017728913.1:5738874-5765453 GCF_001723895.1 Crocodylus porosus
ACTTCTTATTATCCTTGATCTGGGAAGCTAGTCCCAGTTCCATCTCCGCCTTGGCCTTCCTGACTGCCCCCCTGCATCCCCGAGCAACCGCAGTATAATCCTCCCTGGTGATGGCCCCTGCCTTCCATTGGGTGTGCGCCTCCCTTTTAGCTAGGAGACATTCCCAGATCCTTTTGGTGAGTCATGGGGGCTGTTGCGCCCTCCTGCCCCCTTTGATCTCTGTTAGGATTACTTCCCTTTGGGCTTGGAGGATTGTCTCCTTAAGGAGCGACCACTCTTCTTGGACACCTGGCTCCCCTCCCATCTGGGACCTCAGTGCTTCCCCAACTATTCCCCTTAGTTCATTGAAGTCCGCCTTCCTGAAATCTAGGGCTGATGCCTTGCTGTAGGCCTTTGCCAGCTTGCGCTGGATGGTGAATTCCGGCAGGCAATGATCACTGTCGCCAAGGTGGTCGAGCACCCTCAGCCCCCTCACCAGGTCGTCACCCATGGCCAGCACCAGGTCCAAAAAGGCATCTCCCCTGGTGGGGCTGTGCACCTCCTGGGTTAGATGGAGGTCCTGCATTCTGGCTAGGAACCTAAGTGAGTGGTCAGACCTTGCTGACTGCTCTTCCCAGCAGATGTCTGGAAAATTCAGGTCCCCCATGACTATGACATCCTTAGACTTCAGTACCTCTGTGAGCTGACTTAAGAATTCCTGGTCTAGCTCTTCCCCTTGGTTGGGTGGTCTGTAGTAGACCCCCACCGATAAGTCTCTTTCCCCTCGACTGCCTTGTATTGTAACCCAGAGCACTTCAGAGTACCCCTCCTCTGATTCTTTGCTAATTGATGAGGATGTGTATTCCTCCTTAATGTTGAGTACCACACCCCCGCCTTTCCTCCCTGTCCTATCCCTCCTGTACAGCCAATAGCCCTTGATATTCACCGCCCAGTCATGCGCTGGGCCCTACCACATTTCAGTGATCCCCACTATGTCTGTGTTGGTGTCAGCTAGCAGGAGGGTAAGTTCCTCTTGCTTGTTTCCCATACTATAAGCATTTGTGTAGAGGCATTTGAGGCCTCCTGAGGATATGTGCACTGGCCCCCTACTTTCATCATTACCCTAGCCCCTGTCACTTACCTGTGTATATGTTCTGCTCATCGGTCTAGGCTGGGCTGTACTTGTGGGTGTTGCTTGGTTTGGCAGTCCAAGGCTTCCTCCACCCTCGTATTATAGTATTGTGCCTTATCTATGTGCATGTATGCAAATATATTTAAATAATTATGCAACAGATGTACTTTAAAAGCCAACTATTAGTAAGTTTGCAAAATCAGGTACTTGGAAGTTATGAAATGCTAGTTTTGAGGTTGTAAATGTAACTTGAATTTGGTACCTTATCTTCTGTGCGCACACTACAATACTATCTTTAATTATATGACCACACACATCTTTCTCCAGGATTCCTGCCTCATTCAGTGTACACTTACTGAGCAGCTATTCAGTATATTGTTGGCTGCTGAACATTCAGTGGCTAGGCCTCAATTACTCCACCTTATTCAAATCCTGGTCTGAAAACAGAATGATTCATTTCTTCATGGAGCACTTTTCTGGGGCACAAACCACTTTAATACCTGAGCACTTCACAAATTGTAATTAATTTATTATCACAGTAGGCTTATGAACAATTATTTAAATATATTTGCATACATGCACATAGATAAGGCACAATACTATAATACGAGGGTGGAGGAAGCCTTGGACTGCCAAACCAATGACTCTTGTTTAAAGAGGTGAGGCGCAGAAAAATTAAAGGCAATTCCCTACTAATTTTGGATACCCAACTTGAGGTACTTTAGGCTCTGTTTTTCCAAGTATTTAGTGTTTTCATAAAACTAAATATACTCAAGGCATACTCACCACCACCCCTTTGACTTCTATTTCAGTTGTTTGGGCTCAGCACTTCTGCAGATCAGGTTCCATGAATTTCAAGTCAGGCACCTGGTAAATGAGAAACACACAATTGGTGAAAAGTTTGGTTTAAATTACAGAGGATGTCTGGGGCAAAGGTGCATGAGGAATAGAATACAACTCTCAGGGCAACTTTTCAACTGCCTTTAGCCTGAGAACATCGTCTCTCTCCCTGCAGTCCCCTGTCTCATTTAATTCACACCACCTTGCTTCTGAAATTAAAGCTAAAGGGGTCCTATCAAAAACCTTCCCCCCTGCCCATGTTCCATAACCTCATAGGTTCTCAATTCTAACCCCTCTTCCTTGTCTAATCTCTATGTCCCATTCCCTCCCCCAGCTCTTTGTCCCAGTCTTTTGGTCCAGCTGGTACTAATTCTCCTCTTTGCATTCTTCCTTCTTCTTAGATCATTCTCCTCTTCCCCTAGCTCCCTCCCTCCAGCCCTACTAGTTCTTAGTCTCTCTTTTCATGCTTAACTTTATTCCTCAGTTTCACATCTGATCTCAGTCTCTCCCCTAATTAGTCTCAGTCCAGTCCCCTAGCTGCTGTTCTCCCCATTTATCTTCCCAAACTGCTTACCTAGCCACTCCAGTTCCAGTCCTCCCCAGCTCCTTACCTAGTTCCAGTTTCCCTGCAAGGTCCCAATGTCAGTCACCAACTGCAACTTCTACTTCCAGTTTCCTTGCTCTCACAGCCTAGAATTTCCCCTGTCCAGTTCCGAGGCCCAGGTTCCTGCTTCACCCACAAGCTTAATATATTAGTTTTTAAATCCTTGCCCCAATGTATGCCCTTTGCTTGTTCTTGTACGCATTCCATTCTAATCAGGCAATTTGTTCCTACCTGGGCCCAGCAGAGGGGTCTCTAAGAACACATGAAGGACAGAATCTCAGTTTCAGTTTCTGGACCCGGGCCTGGTAGAACTGTAGTGATCCAAAGCTGCGATAGCCAGAAAAGTTCTGCTCAGCCTAGGCATGACCAGTGTGGTTTGGATTTTCTTGAAAGTTAGCTGTCAATAACTAATCAGTCAGAACTGAGCATTAGGGATATGTGAAGCTTCGGGTGCTGATTTAATTTGGGGGAAATTCAGCCCAATTCAGCAACCAAATCTCCGAATCTGACTTGAATCAAGAGACCAATAAAAAGATCTGAATCAATTCAGAAAAGAAGGCCCCATCCCCTGCCTGCTCCCCCAGCACCCTGAGTGCCCTCCAACCCCTGCCCACTCTCCTAGCACCAACAGTGACTGCCCTGCCCGGCACCAGCATCCTGGCTCTTTAAAAAAAACCAAAAAAAACCCTGAACTCACTGGTTCCTGCCAGGTCGGGGATATGGGGGGCGGTGATCCCTGCTGCACCCCATTGTCCTGTACTGCATGGGAGGCTCTGCCATGAGCCCCCATACCCCACCTACTCTCCCAGCCCTGTCAATGACTGCCCCTCCTAGCCCCAGTGTCCTGGCTCTTTTTAAAAAAAAAAAAAGCTTGCACTCACCGGTTGCTCTGGCAGCAGCTAAATCTTCAAATCAAATTCAGCTGAGTCAATTTGGGACAATGATTCGAATCACCAAATCAAATCACTGACCCCTGAATTGGTCGAAGCAGAATCTGAAGGGAATACTAGCTGCTTCGCACAAGCCTACTAACCGTGTACAAATTGTTATTTGCTGCATTGGGTGTTGAGGGGAATAGCAAAAGGCACATCCTTCATGGAAAAGCTATCCCCTGCAAATTACAAGTGTCTTTTTCTGAAGCATTGGGCTGCTAAAACATTCAAAAGAAAGTCACCAGGATTTTTAACATAAAACAATGTATTTTTCCCCAAGCTGCGTCTTTAGAATTGACTTGAACATTTTAGCTTGAATTTTACAAGAGCATTCAGTCTAAGGCAGATATGCAATATGACAATTTCAATCCAAACTGTTAAAGTTTGACACAGTGTTAAGCAAATTAAAATAAAGCCTTGTAATGGGAATAAATTACATGGAAACATAAACAGAAATGTCGTTACTGATAAACAAAAACAATGCGTTGGATTGAACACTATGGAATTCTATACTCCAGTGACCCTGAAATCAAACATGAAGAGCTCAAAGGATTACCAAAATTTGAAGTTATGACAGATTTGGACAATGATCCAATATTAGAAGATTTGCAGAAAGCCATAAAATCAATTCCTGGGAACCAGGCATCCGGCAAGTTCTGTTTGTTAACTGAAATCTACAAATGTGCTGATGATTAATTACTTCAAAAGCTTCATGAAGTTATACCGCTCTGTTGGAAAGAGGAAGCAGTTTTGCAATATTTCAAAGATGCTCTGTTTGTACAATTATACAAAAAAATAAAGTGAATAGAAGTAACTGTGACAACTATAGAGGTATAGTTAAACTATAAAGGTAGAGTTGAATATCGTCAGAAAAAATTGTCACTCACATCGTGATCCCTTGTTTGCAATCTCTAGGTGAAAGAAGCTATCCTGAAAGTCAATGCAGTTTTTTTCTCAGGATGTTCCACCATTGGTATGATATTTTTGGTCAATTAAGTGTAGAGAAAATAGAATACCATTGATACAGTCAACAGACTCTTTTTACTGTTCTGAAGAAACTGGGTTGTCCCCTCCCACCCAAACTGTAGAACATTATTCACTCATTACATCAAGTTATGAAGGCAACTGTAGTGTATGAAAACAAAGAATCAAATGCCTTTGACATCAGTAATGGGGTAAAAAAGGGGTATGTCTTAGCCACCATGGTTTTTAACATCCACTTTTCATTTCTGCTTCTTCATGCATTCAAGGACAGCAATGATGGTATTTATCTTCAAACCAGACTAGATGGAGGCTTGTTCAGCACTGCAATGTTTAGAGCAAAAACCATCATGAAAGAATTGCCACTGAGAGACTTCCTGTTTGCAAATGATGAGGCTTTGTTAAATCTTTCTTCAAAATCACAGTGAATCTTCCCTGCAAAACCTCGTGGGCAGATTTTATGAGTTATGCAAGAGATTCAGGTTGGCAGTTAGTCTCAAGAAGATTGTGATGATGTACCAAAGGGTGGAAGAATCAATACCTGACATCACTCTGGAGGATAAATTTCTTGGCATCATTAACAGTTTTTGCTACTTGGGTTCTACAATCAGCAGGAATCTTGGTCTTCAGACTGAACTAACAGAATCAGAAAAGCAGTTAAGAATTTCAGGTTATTACAGAAACATGCCTGGGATAACAGCAAACTATCAGCTAAGGTAAAGATGTGTATCTACAAGACTTGTGTGCTCTCATCCCTGCTTTATGGTAGTAAGTTGTTGGTGCTTTCGCTTGCAAGCGGCCACCATTGTTGTACCCCTGAACCCCTGAATAAAGTATTTAAAAAGTCAAAAGTCCCTGCTTTATGGTTCAGAAACATGGACTACATATGCTAGGCACATCAAGAGACTGAGCTTCCCCATGAGGTGCCTCTGTAAGATCCTGAAAATAGTGGGAAGATAGAATAACAAACACAGTGGTACTGGAGCACACAAAACTTGGAAACTACTATCAAGAAGGGAGATTGCAATGAATCAGCCATGTCAGGAGAATGGGAGGAGACCATATCCCCAACAATATTTTGTATAGTGAGATTTGAGATGGCTTTAGAAAGTAGGGTTGTCGTCCATGGCAGTACCATGATGTGCAAAAATTATATGAAGTAATTCAAAATCAGTGTAGAGAGCTGGGAGAAGCATGCAGAATCCCAACCAATCTGAAGGGAATATTTGGCACTGAGTGCAGCTCAACATGAAGCACATTTGATACAGAAGATGGAAGCAAAGCAAGAAACAAGAAAACAGAATACTGTAAACTTGGATTCTATCTCAGATGACATATGAATCTGTAAAACTTGTAACAAGCTGTGTCGCTCTTGAATTGAGCTTGTCAGCCACAAATGGATTCATCAGACATCTGACTAGACCTCTTATGTATACACCAATTATCCAGAGGATTGATGGTTGCCTACAACTGCAAAGAGCAAGAAGTCCTATGGACAAATACAGTGTAATACAGGTAATACCTGTAATACAGATAATGAAATTTGTAATATAATGCATATGCACAAAAAGGACAAATTAAGGTTAATGCTAGCCATTCCTAACTTGATTCTGTAACCTTAAAAATGTTAGGTTAATGTAGTTTCTGTACATGAGACTTAGTACACTGGTATATTAAATATGTGCAATATGATATGGCCTGATAACTTCCTCTCTGAATAAGAGGGCCCTGATTCTTTTCCCAAACTAATATTACATTATAGTGTGTTATATTCAGTTAAGTTATTCCTGATTTATACTGGCAAAACAGACCTTAGCCCTTTTTTTATTCAAATGTACACAGACATACAGGTGTGTACATGTGCACATATACTGAGAAAAAGAGAAAGGACAAAGCACATTTTCATGACCAGTATATTTTGTGCATTGCCAACTTCAATGACAATGGTTTCTATTGCATTTTGTGGAGAGAGAAATATGCTTCACCAGCCTGGGGAGATCATATTGCTGGACAAAACATATTTAGCTTCCTGCTAACAGGCATTAGATTGACGGTTGAGTCCCTGAGTGATCCAACAAACAAGAATATAATAGAGGCCTTTTCAGCGGTAGTGTATGTCAGTCAAAATTATTGTGTGATATGGTTTTAATTTCATGCTGCATATCAAAAGAAAGGGTATGTCTATGCACCTATTTAGGGTCAACCTTGGGGGTTGCCTTCAACCAGCCATGTAAGTTTCTCTTCTCCATCTACATCAGGGGTATCCAACCTTTTTTAATGTGGGGCTGGATCATGAACTGTTTATCACCCAGTGGGCCGGAAAGCTATATTCAAAGACCTCACAGGAAGCGGTATCACATCACCCCCCAGAAACGAAAGTACAGTATTTACTTTTGGTTTTCGTTGCAGCACCGTGGGCCTCAGAAAATGGCTTGGAGGGCTGCATGGTGTCCCGTAGGCCATACGTTGGACAAGCCTGATCTACAATGTGTCTTATTGTGCTGCTTATATATTTCCAAGCAGTAGAAGCAGGAAGTGAGGTGCTAAAGAAAGGAACAGGGAAGTGTGAGACTGATAGCAGTAGACTTTCTGTGCTTGATGCCTGCGCATCCATGTACGCTCCAAACACAAAGCACACAGGGGGTGAATGGACATTACCCTAGCCTTATACGTCAAAGAGGTATAAAGGGTCAGCTGGGCTTCCATCTGGCCTTGAGTTTAGGGGCTTACAATATGGATTATTCTTAAAGGGTGCTTACAGACCTACACCATGAGTTACAGCCCCCCACCTTAACACAACAGACATTTGCCTGTTGGATTGGTGGGGGCTGAAGGCTGCCTGCACTAGCCATAGCTAGCCCTGCTCTCCCCAGCCCTGCCTCCCCCAGCTCCAGGGCTGTCAGTGGGAGAGGAAGGGAGAGGGAAAGCAGCAGCATGAAACTGCTGGTTGCTTTGAATAGCCAGAGCCAGGAGAAAGGCGGGGAGCAAGGGAGCCCCCCTTGCCTTGCAGGCTCTCCCCACCTACCCTAGCTGGGGTATTTGGGGGAGCCAGGCTAGGCCAATGAGGCAAGGGAGCTCTGATCCACCACCTCCCCCCCCAGCTTTAGCCAGGCAAAGCATTCTGCAGGTCCATGCTGGCTGCTCCCTCCACCTTCTTCCCCCTATCCCTCTGGCTGCTCCCCCACCCCTTTCCTGTCTCACTGATAGTCTTACAAAGGTGGGGAAATGAACCCTGGAGGGAACACAAGTTCCTTAAGGCACCTTAATCTAATATCTCATTTGACTAGGGTTAATTTTTCACGTGACTGGCCATTTTAAAAGTGATCTGCATCATGCACCTGTGTTAAGTCATGGCTATAGAGCACTTTCAGAGGTCCAATCCCATGAAAAGTATAACCTATGTAACTACCCAAGATTCACAAATAACTCTTGATGATATTTGTAAGTGGGCCACTCACCCAGCTTTGTTATTAAGGGCAGTCAGGTATGTATGCTCCAGGATTGCAGCCAGTTTATTTTACATGGGACAGTCTTATCCCGACAGTAAAAGAAAAACAACAAAACAAGAGTTCAGTCAGAAAACAAACGAACAAACAAAACCAAAACCTGTAATCTTTCTTCAGGCCCTGGGATGAGCAATACAGGCTCTGTACTTCTCCCTAAGCACCATCATCCTTCTCCCCTGCTCCTGGAGCTCTTAGCACTCTGGGTGCATGTAGACATTCATTAATGCACTGTAGTTACAGCACATTAATTTTGGTACCTGTAATAACAGGTGCTAATGTAATGTGCCATAATCAGTGCTGCTGCACAGTAGCACAGGTGCACACTTTTTTGTGATGCTAATATTCAGTAGACAGGTAAGGATCTCTGGGTAGATGTGATATCTTTTATTAGACCAACTAAATAGTTGGAAAAAAATGGTCTTTGCAAGCTATCAGGCACAAACACCCTTCTTCTGGCAATGGGAGACTCTGCTGGTGTTAAATATTCTCCAAGGTAGAAAAGAAGCTAATTTACAACATGCAGGTCTGTGAAAATGCAAATGAGTGGAAGTTTGGAAGACAAAAGTTAGAGATGAGGGGGAGGAGGATGAAAACGTGTGAAGGAATATAAGTTGTCAGCTGCAGGCAGGTTATCTGGGGTTATGAGATGGAACGCCGGTTGTAATGTGTCATAATCCAGTATCTGTATTTAGTTCATGATTTTTTGTATCCAGTAGATTTATGAAGTGAAGTTCATAGGCTCATCTACAAAAGCTGTTTTAGAACTGAGAAACTGGAGAGGGAGTGGTTGTCTTGTGAGAAGTGGGCACCCACAGGTAATTGGGTATTTTCGTCTTTGATGTATTTTCAGTGTGCTTCATTCTGGTGCACAGTTGTTTGGTTTTTCCTACATATTTTCCATCTGGGCATTTGGTGCACTAGATGAGATATATTACATTTCTGGAGGTGCAGGTGTAAGATCCAGGAATGATAATGGTTCTGTTGTGGGATGTAGTTATTGTGGGACTGGTAGAGATATGTTGGCAGGTTTTGCATTTCTTGTCCTGGCATGGTCTGGATCCATTTGGTGTGGTTTGGGTCATAGGAAGTTTGCTTCTGGTGACTTCAACCCCAGGTAACCTGCCAACAGCTGACCACTTATATTCCTTCACATATTTCCCTCCTCCTCCCCCACATCTCTACCTTTTGTCTTCCAAACTTCCACTCATCTGCATTTTCACAGACCTGCATGTTGTAAATTAGCTTCTGTTCTACTTTAGAGAACACATAACACTAGCAAAGTCTCCTATTGCAGGAAGAAGGGTGTTTGTGCCTGACAGCTTGCAAAGAACATTTTTTCCAACTGTTCAGTTGGTCTAATAAAAGATATCCCATCTACCCAAAGAACCTTGCCTGCCTATGTCCTTAGACCAACACAGCTACAACCAACAACCTGCAATGTGCAATAGACTAATTCTACTGCACATTAGTGCATTAGCATGGTTTATGCCTGCCATGCACAGTAGATTTATTCTTCTGCACATTTAGCATCTCATATAGATGTTCCCTCTGTAGCTCTATGTTCATTAGTTGCAGCTGGCTCCCAGCCTTCCAGCCAGGCAATCCCCTGAAGGCTGAGCACCTCCTTACAGTATTCTTATCCACTCTTACTTGCTTTCCACTTTGCCTGATGAGAAAGACTTTTTATTGATGTGAAAATGCAAGAAAAGAGACAGTTTTATGTACTTTTACAATATCTATTTCAAAAGTGCATGTTGCCAACTCAAAAGCTCTTTGTGAATTTTGGAATCATACAGTAGGGAGGCGGAAACAATGCCACAAAAACCAACTAGTGAATAGCAAAAGCATTAGTTTATTATGAATAATCCAAATACTGAGGTATACCTGCATATGCCAAATAATTGTGAATAACAAACTAAGGCAAACTTCACAGTCTACATAATTTGATCTAAAATGCTAGTTAACAGTTTACTTGTAGATAATTCACCAACTGAGGGGCTTGGGAGCTGGAGCTGCTGGAGTCAATAGCATTCACATCTGTGAAGGGGCAGAGGCTTCTATACCATTATTGCTGCAGTTTTGGCCAGAGAGTGAATTGCTGGTACTTTGAAGCCTGGGAAATGGGTTGCCTTTTTCCCTCTGGAAATCCTCATTGCACAGCCCAGTTATTTGGAATGTATGTTGCGATTAGGTTAATAAGTCAGTGTTATTTCTACTATGTGGTACTTTACTCTACACTATTAACACAGTACTATGTAATTGCACATTAAAATAAACTGTGCAGTTTTTCCTTTCATTTCTCTCTGAACGGGACCGTATCATTTTATTTTTTTGTGTCTCCCCATAAAGTGTAGCCCAAGATTCTTTATGAGGCTAAATAATAAAGTTACTGTATTAAGTCATAGCAGGAGAGGGAAAGTATGAGGTTCTCTGCAGAATAAAGATGTTTTCAGCTGTATGAAAACAGCAGGAAAACCAAGGAGGAAAAGTAACTATTATTTTTTCTTATATGAGATACTGTTTAGCAGAAGGTATTTGTAATAACTGTGGCAAGATTGTTTAACATCACAAGAAGACCAGATTGCTGCTACACCAAAGAAGGGTATATGGAAAGTGTCGAAAATTATCTATTAAGGCTATAGCTGAGCAAGAAAGGCCTTACAAACAAACATTGATGCAGACTCTGAAACTCATGGGAAAATCTTTGAAGTTAAGAAAGGGTGATGTAGTTATGCTTGTTTATTTGTGTGATCATAACATAAGCAGCACACACTGGAGCCTCAAGAGCAGTATATTGGGAGACGGTAAAGAAAAGAAATATTTTCGTTCAGGCAAAAGAGATAAAAGCTTCACTGAAGAATAAAGTCCAGATGCTACTTTAGAATGTTAAGGCTGTTAAAATTCATTTTCTGTGTTATAAGAACAACATAATCTTTAGACAGAATAAGTCTGTTTAGGTAAAGCTATCCATAACATAACATTATCGATATAGTGGAATATTTGTTAGGTGCTACACTGTAGATAATTGTATATGTGACTTTCAAACCTAGACAGTCACAACGATAGGACTAAAATAAATCCTACCAATAACAGATAGATATAACACTGGTTTTTTGAAAGTAGAAAACAGAGTTGAGAGAAAAAAATCTGAAAAACAATCTCACCCCACAAGAATCTCATTCCACAAGAATCCCATGAGATTTCAAAATCTGCTTTTCCCCATCAAAATTTCAGTTTCTTACAGAAAAAGAGAAGGAGAGAAAAAATGAGAGCGTGTGTACACTAAATATGAAATAGTCCCTAATGTGGAGAGCAGGGACTTGTCTCTCACATCCCAAGTGAGTGCCCTATCGGGTTATTGGCTATTTTGGTGTGGGATCTCTTCCTCTTACCCAGAAATCCCACCCTGGACAGAATGCAGGACTGATGGCATATGAAACTAACTCATTCATAAAATCATAATTTTTCATAGGCAGCAGTCTGCTTCATTAGAAGATATGATGGGATGGACTTGTAGAGAGGATGGGTACTAAATAGGAAGGAATAAAGTAACTTACATACAAAGTGTAGGGAAAGGGGGAGGAAACAACGGAGAAGGGGTCACTGCTGAGAGGGTATGTCTACATGTGCATTTACTCTGGCTCAAATTTACTGCACAGTAAACAGGAATAGGCCAGTATGTACACATGCAAGTATTAAAGTGCATTATCACTGTGTGTGGACCAGCACTGAATCTAGACTTCTAGCAGCCCTGGGTGAACTTTTAGTATCGGGCCCCACTTCACCAGAGATAATGATAATAATAATTTTTAAATTATCATGGCCCCCTTTCTGTCCAGTCCCTGGGCAGCCACCTGGTTCACCCAACTCTTTACTTGGCCACGGTGTGGACCAACTTGGGACTAATTTTAGTCCCAAGTCAGTCCATACACACAGTGTTACTGTACGGTAAGGCATCTACACGTGAGTTACTTCACAGTAACTAATCAGGAGTAAACTTAGTACTTGCATGAGGCAGGTATCAAATTGACGCTCAAACCAGCATATGTCAGCATATTTACTGTGCAGTATGGGCATGCACGTGTAGACGCGTGCTCATACAGTGCAGTAATAATGTTGGCTACTGCACAGTAAAGAACACAAGTAGACATGTCCAGAAAGAAGAAGGTGGAATGAAAGATCAAAAGGGATAAACAAAGTAGTCAACCCACTGAGACATAAGGGTTACAAGAGCTAGTGCAAGTAATGGGCTAGGAATTGAGTCTCTTTTGAGACCTTACTTAACACAATCCAGCCTGTAGATGATTTCTTGTTCTGCAAGTTCCCCTTCAAGTTGGTTTTTAAAATTTGTTGTTTAAAATCAGCTACATTGAGGTCAGAGGTTAAAGTGTTCTGCCACAGGCTTTTGTGTCTTTTTTTGGAATTTATGTCAAGTATAAGTCCATTCATTCTTTCATGTAGGGATCATCTTATCTGTCCAACGTAGACAGTAGAAAGGCACTGTAAGCATGTGATAATGTATGTGAGTTTGGTAGAGGGGCAGATGAATGAATTCCAGAATTTTTTATCTGTGTTATTTGGTCCATTGATTATGTTCTGCACTGATAAGGGGGAACAGCTTAGGAACCTAGCTGTCCTGATGAACCAGGTACAGTATATTCCTTCCAAAAATTTGAATGAATTGTCATGTTCTGACTAAACATGTTTCATTGAAAAATTCTCCACCAGGCCAAGAAGAAATGAACAAGAATCATTTCAATTAGTTGGGCTTAAGCTAAAACATACATGCTATGATAAAGCAAAATCCACGCTTTTAAGTTGTAGGAGGTATTCAAAGTAGTCAGACACTTTGCAGGCTCTGTACACACTAGCAAATACAACATCCATTGAAAATGTGACTGCTTGCTTAATTAAATGTTTCTTATTTGTTTTAAGCAGCATGATACTGGCAATATTAGCCTGATTTGTTCTGAAGTTACACAGTAAAGGATGTAAAATATTCAATTAAGATATTCAAATAAGTCAACACTATAAATAAGCATTTCAAGTATTTTAGATTAAATTGGAAGCAACAAAATCAGTCTAACTTTATTAGCCAAGGAATTTTTACCACCGTTATGAATTTAAATTATTTAAGTCAGTTTCAACATTTAAAGAACTTCCCTAGTCTCAAGGGAGATATTACATATATACGTCACTAGCTCACAGATTGCTGCTGCTGCTAGTCAGAAGAATCTGGTTTTAATTCTAACTATTTTTTCTCCTAAAATAAAATATGTTTAATTCCCTAAAACCATTCAAAATCAAAAAGAGGGAAAACAAACTTAATCTAGTGATAGACAAATTAAAATGATTCACTTCCTTCAGGACCTGTGAAAGGGAGGTACCTCATTATTCAGATTAACTGGGCAACAGATTGTGAACTATAAACTACATGCTACTAATGAGCTCATAAGTCTCATATAACAACTGCACCCACCAGTTTAACATTGAGCCAACTAGCCCTGGAGACCAGAGAATAAGGAATTTGTAAGGCTGTACAGAAAGGAAATACAATAATCCAAGCAAAGGCAATAATAACAAATAACTGGGCCCATTTACATGGGTATGAGAAATATGCTTAAATTCATTCTGTGGCCAGGAGCTATTGATATACTTAAGGGTGGACATCCAACTCATATAATCTATCTTCCCCACCTACAGTAACTTGCATGGTTCTCATGCGGAGAAAAAAAGGGTTGTGTCCTGCAATTTCACCCTACAAGGACAAAAGGAGAAAGGCTGCTGGATATACTGAAGCTTTATTGGGCCCATCTTTTCACCCTAAATAATTTCAAAGAAGTCAGTAAGAAGTTATAGGCCAAACAGTCCACTCAGTCTCCCCAGCTGTTAAGTACAGATGGGCAGAAACCTTTTTCCTTGCTCCCTGCTGCTTCCTTGCTCTGCAAGAAACTCTCTCTCCTGATGTTATTCCTCTATACTGTAAATCCAATTATTACAGATGGCTTTAAGGATGGACTCCAGGTTTGAGAGGGATGGACAAGCCATTTAAATGCTATATGCCCACCTTATGGGAAAAGAGGGCCTCATACTAACGAATCATTTGAAGTTATAGAAGATTGCAAATCTGCTTTAGAGTTCTCAAGCAATTACATGAGCCCACCCAGATCTAATCCATGGGACTCATTTGTAACTATGTTTATAGTACACTGGAGGAATAATTTGTTCACTAGTTCATTCTCTTACCTCAAAATGGAAGCCACGGGACACAGTCTCAGCTGGTATAAATCGGTACTACTGCACTGAAGCCAGTGGAACTGTGCTGATTTCCACCAGATGAGTATTTGCTCAAAATCTTTCTTTTATGTATGCCTTCAGATAAAGCAACCATTGCAGATTAAAATTTCCAAAGGAAAAGTTCCTTCCGCCCCCCCCCTTCCCCCCAAATTGCTTTGGAATGAAGCTTTATGTAGTATTCTTCTTCTAGTTGTGTGTGTTTAAACTTTTCAATGTTATTATTTTAACTGTATCTCTAAAAATGCTAATAAATAAATTACAGTGACCTCTGGGGTGCCAGAGGAAGGTCATACAGGAAAAGAGGTCATGAATATATTGAAGTAGATAGATAGATAGATAGATGTGCATGCACACGTATAAGAATATTTCTTTTTTTACTATTATGCATCAATACATAGTATAGCCAACATTAGGCAAAGCTGCTATTGAATTGTGACACCTATAGTTAACAGCGACTAACATTTTCCATTATAAGATTCGGGTTTTGATTGCTTACAACTGTGCCTAATTTTAAGTATTTAATCCTGAGACTTTCATGCCAGGTGAGCTTAAATCTGTCTATTTACGTTGCCTTTTTTAAGTTTCAGAAAAAAGGGTTTCTGAGAATGAAGTTAGCGGAGAAAATGTTATTACAGCTCTTACAGGTATCTCACTGAGAAGCTCTTGAAACTTCATGCTTCAGAAAGGGACTGTGCAATTCCACCACTGTATGATCAAGTTGTGTCTTTGAAAAATCGTGGTGTCCACATTCTCAATACAGTCTTGTTAGAGGGCTTGCCGCAAAAATATTCCAATGATGCTGTGTTTGCTTAAAGCTGAACAGGATTTTCTTTGCAATTACAAAGGTGTAGAAGTCATTGTGGTACTAGAACCAGAAAGAGACAGATTTTTTTTATAAGTACTGGTTTGAGCACACAACCAGCTGAAGAAGAAATAGAAGTAAAAAAGAGAGAGAGAGCCCAAGGCAGGCTAGGGGTGCTGATAGAAGCAAGATATGGACAAGGTTAGATAGAGAAGTTTAATTCTGGTATTTCCTATGTTTCTAATGTTTGAATAGTCAACTTTGCGATCTTAATGTCCTTTTAACACATTTTTCTTGTAATAGGAGCACGCACAATAAGTATGCATGTACTTAAAAATAATGTGATAAGGAATGTCTGATATAAATATTATTTACTTACGTAACAGCATTATTTTCCATGTCTTTTATATAAATCTTTCAATTTGTTGCTAGTCTCTGAACAATAGCTATTTAAGATAACTAATTTTTTTGTATTGTAAAAAAGCTAGTCAGGCTAGGCATTTTTTGTATATGAACGTGGCAACAAATGCAATTTGAATAAACTAATCAACTAAGTTATGGTATAGAATACAGATTTCTAAGCTAATTTCAGATGAGCATAAAGATCCTATCCAGTTTGTATAAATGTCCAGGATATGCTGAAACCTAGATTGCAATGGCACATGGGAAAACAAAGGAACAAGACTTCCATTCTCCCACATCATCTCCCTGGACTGCTGTTCTGGATGCAAATAAGAAAGCAGACTCTCCTGGCTTCTGCTGCCATTTTTGCCTCAGGAGGCAGGTAGTGTATGAAATCTTACGTCCCCCTTTCCTCACTTTCCCTTCCCCACCTCCTCTTACACACACAACATGCTGTCCAGCACAGCAGTCTGAATAGGTAAAGGGATACAGCACTTGTTCCTTCAACTTCTTCTCATGTCTCCACACCAAATTTGAGCATTTCGTTTTGAATGTTTGTGCTCTTTTATTCTACTTTGTGAGTGCTCTCATTGTACAGGGGTTCATAGTGTTTATGTTGTGGCTTCTGTCAGGTAATACCTCTGAACTTTGCCAACACTTCAAACCATGATTTTGATGATTGTGTTTCTCCTACTCAGGGACAAGGAGGGAGAGGGTATAAATAGGGTTGTAGTTTCTTTGGCATCTCCTGGCTTCCCTTGATATGCCATTTCTTTTAGGGGCTGTGCTTAAGAGCACAATCAGGCCCTAATTTAGGAACAAATGTCATAAGGATATGAATGCAACCTGCATGCTGCCAAGAACTCTGAATTAATTTAATATGTCAAAGTTGTTGAAGGCACTTGGCATCTCTGAAGATCATGCCCAGAGAGATGTTATCAACCATAAATATGCTTACATGAGTCTTGGTTCAACCAAAAGATCATAGGCATTGTGCAGAATATAGCTGTTAAAGCTAATCTGAAACAAATATTTACTGTACTAGGCATCCATTCTCACTCATTACAAAATGCAAAATCCCAGACTCTCTTCAGCTACATATGAAAAGAGCTTTGTTTCACTAGGAGAAAAAAGAGCTCCTTCCTCTCATTCCTACAATGGCAAACACTGGGCAGGCCATCCTGGAGGCATGCTGTGTCTTCCAGGACATGTAAGGGATACCATGTTCTGCATGCATCACTCCTAGGCAGTGGTGGCAGGGTTCTATGCCCTGGGATTCCCTCAGTGCATTGGGGCCCTGGATGAGACCCACTGTCCTCAAATCCCATCAGGTTGGTGTAGTGAAACATGTGGGTACTGCCTGCCCAACTGGCATTCACATGGGTGAATGTGTTGTGATGTTCCATGACAGCCTGCAGGACTATGGAGTGAAATCCCCTACAGCTGTAATAGGGGTGGTCTTTATGGGGTGGGAAGGTGACAGGGATGGGAGCCTCATCCAGGGCCCTGATACACTGGGGGAATCTCAGTGCACAGAACTCCACCACCACTGCCAGGGGGTCATGGATGTGGAGCATGGTGTGCCTTAGCACATCCTGGAGGCCTTACACACCTCCTCCCGGACAGTCTTCCCAGCAGTTGCCTTCCCATGCCAAACAGGTGTGCAATGTACCAGAGGCAGGAGGGTGTGGCCAACTTGAGCAGGGCAAAGGCCAGCTGGCTGTCTGCAGGGAAGACCAGACACATGTCAGTGTCCTGCTGCTCCAGGTGGGGCTGGAGGTGCTGGAGAAGGTCCCAGAAGGTGGCCCGGGTCATGCAGAAGCTGCCTAGCTACACTAGAGTATCTTACACCAGAGTAAATTTAGGTCAGATCAAATGCATGTGTAGATGCACCCACATTTTCAGGTAGGAAATTTACATGAGATTAAGTGTTTTTACTGCGCAGTAAGCACGAGCACATGTAGACACACATGCTTACTACACAGTAAATTATGCTAATGTGCATTTACACATCTTGTGTAGATGCTCTCACAGTTTCTCTTTCCCAGGCCACATGCAGAAGGCAACATGCAATTAGGTTGCTGCACTGCCAATCTGGAGTCCCAGGTGGAAATCCTGACTCCACTCAAATTAGTGAGATTTTGTCATTGACTTCTATTGAGCCACGATTTTGTATTTTGTTTCCATTTCTTTGTCTGCCACTGATCTGCTGTGTGACATTTGGCAAATCACTTCATCTCCCCATGTGTAATTTTTCCCATTTTAAAATGGGCGTAACAATGCTAATTGTACACTTTGGGATTTAAGTAATAAGAACAAAGTATTTTTTTCCATTGCAGGAGACACTATGATTTTGAATGATTGTATCTGAGTACCTTTTTCTTTCCCAGTTTGAGAATAAATTTCTTCCCTCTTATACTTACATGGATGCCTCACTTTGAAGTCAATGGGTCTGCCCACATGCCTTTCCTTACAAGAAATTATCCCCAAACCTGAATTTATCCCACTTAGCTTGTTATGATGTACAATAATAGCCTTTCTGTGGAAAAAAGAGCACAACTAAGCATGAGGTCTAACCAGTGCCTCATAAAGCAATAAGATCACTTCTTTTGATGTGTATTCCATTTCCATTAAAAATATTTATAGAGTTTAGTAGGAACAGGACAGAACACATCTTGGCAAACACCAAGTAAAGCAATCAGAAACAATATACCCACACGTCCATTAATTGTATATCAGAGTGATGACAGCGGTGGCATGCCAGTTTTAATAACTATGCAATATATAGCAACACAGGATTATCAAAGAGTAAAGAAATATGAAAAAAAAACATACTAAAGCACCTCAGTTCCTTTTTGATGCCTTTTTAATATCATGTTTGCCTTTTAAACTAAATATACAGAGCTAATGGTAATAACTCAGGTACCCCTTTCCTGTTTAGCGTGTGCAACAACACAACTGCTCTGTTCACTTTGTACTCATTTGTTTAAAATTGGCCTTCTGTTTATTGTTCCAGGCCCTATAGTGAGAGTAGGTCTACACAAGACGCTGACTGCGCAGTAGTCTAATAATACTGTGCAATAGCGCGTCAGCACAGACAGTGCTAATATGCTACTGTATAATATTATTAGGCTACTGTGCAGTAGTGTCACTTTAAAAATGTTTGCTGGCACTACTATGCAGTAACAGGTTACTGCACATTTATTTAGGACTTGCTAATACAAGTACTTAATAAATGTGGAATAATGACCCTGCAGTAGTGTCTCATGTAGATGCACCCTGGGTTGTAGAATACTCATTATGTTCTGCATCTCCATCTTTGGTCAAAAAAATCAGTCTTATTATTGACACAGATCATCTCTACTATTTTTTCTCCTTTTATCCATCCTCTTTGTTTTACTTTTTCTTTCACTTAGAACATGTTTTAATTTTCTGCTTCCTCCATTTTACAGCTAATCTTCCTACTCCTTATATGGTCTTACTTTTCTCCTTTGCCTTTTACTTGTCTTACCTTTCTTCTTCACTTGTCTTTCACCTTCCTTCTCCGTTTATTGCTCACCCTTCATTCCATCTTCCCTTGACCCAGGTTTCCTTTGCTGTCCCTTGTGCTCTCTGCCACTCCTCCATCCCCATATCCTTCACTCTATCTGTTTCCTTTCCTCTCTGCCTCTGTCCATTTCCTGTACTACCACCCACGCTGTGTTTGTTTCCTTTCCCCTCCTGCATTACCTATCATCCAGTATCTCATACTGGATGCCACAGTGATGACTGATGAAGACTGAAAAGAGGAAAGAAGACAACAGTTGAGGACAGCATCAGGAATTAGACACAGGCTAACTTTTATATCAAATACTCTTGTCAGGAAAAAATAATTTCCTGACAAGAGGAAACAGGAAGAAAACTTAAAATGTATTTAATATTGATGAATTGCAAAGGTTATAGGCCTAGGATCTATGACATACATGAGGCATTATAAAAGGCCTGTTTTACTGTGAGCTTAAAAATAGGTACAATGTAAGTAATGGAGAAACAAAAATAAAACTGAAATATGTCTGCAGTGGTACAGGATTCTGGCAATATATATATATAGAGAAATGCCTCTGGAGGATGTGGAGAGACTAGTGAATGAGACAAATACAAAAACAAGACCAGGAATGTATGTAATCACAACTAAAGCATGAAAAGATGGTGAATCAGAGGCAGTAAAAAACCTGCATCAAGTAATTACAGCAGGTTGAAAAACAGAAAGCACCACAGAACTGAGAACTAAGCACTGATTATTCAGTTACACATGATGGAAAAAACAGGAGGAATGGAAACTGCCAGCAGCACCAGCTTACTAAGGATACCAGACACACACTACTCATTAGAGTAATTTTAACCAGGACACGGGCTTATTTGGATGAAACAATGGAATGCAGAGAAGCCAGGATGGTTCTGAAGAGGATCTGGACTGTGCTGATTAAATGCATCTCCGTATGAGTCGTTGAAAGTGCTCAGTCAGGGATTTGCTTGGGTCATGCCTCCAAAAGTTTAGTCAGGCTTATCTACTGTACAGTGGCAATACTTTCATTTCAAGTTTCACCAGTTCTGAAATTCCCTATTATTGGCTTGATTTGGCCACCTGAAATCATGCTTTCTGAGCAACAGCTAACTCTCCAAGTATTTCTATGGAGATGCTTAGAAAGCACAAGGTAAAAAACATACCAAAACACTTTAAATAAGTGCAGAACTGAGAGTAAGGTACTACAAGTGACAGAAGCGGACCCAGAATGAACAGAGAACCTCTCCTGACCGAGTGAAAACTTCTGAAATGGAAAAGGCTCTGTAGGACCACCCCTACTCTACACAGTGGTTGTCTCACAAATGGAGACACATCATTGTCTGCCAAAGATTCCGACTAGGTGCATATCCAGTATTTCTGTAGCATCTCAGACTATATTAGCTAGTCCTCTGAAAACCACAGAGTAATAACAGTGTCTTTTCACTTCTCTGTGATTTTCCCAACTTTTTAAACAGTTCAGCTTCATAAACCTTTGGCAGAGATCAGTTCTTACTTATGTTTGAAAGCCACATTATTTATATTAATAGGATAGGAGATAGTCGCCTGACTGGATAATGCAAAACTGTGGTTCACTCATTTGAAATCTTACCAGTGGAGGAAATAGTCTCTCAATTAAAACATAGAATATATACACAGATTCTTTGATGAATATGAAATGTATATAACAAAGAGTGGTAGAAAAAAGAATACAGAGTACAGAAGACTGTCTTATCCATTATGGAACTACCGCCATTAACAGTGGGAGATGCAGAAATGGATCAAAGGAAACATATGACCCCACTGAATGATCCCTATGGAATGTTTTCAACCATTGGCTTAAAGCAGAAAACACCATGATAAAATAAAAAGTATGTTAATTGTTGGGAGCAAAGAATCCAAATACTTCATATTAGCTAAATAATAATAATAATAGCTTAAACTGTACTTTAAGTGGCTGAAATAATTTCAACTTTAGGAGAAACAGAATAGACTATATCTTGGCACCTTGAGTAGAGCAATCAGAACCAATATGCCTACACAATACATTTACCATACATCACTCACCATATATTTATGTAAGTTGTCCACAAAACTTTGTTGCGAACTACTTATTAATATTTCCTGTAAAATAAGAAATAAGGCAAGATGGTCATCAATCTGAAAGCTGGCCAGTCGAACAAGAACAAATAAAGTCTCAGCTTATTAGCCACAAACAGAGATACCATGTAGGAACATAAAAACAGAGGACTGGAAGAGACCCTCCAGTTCAAAGAAACGGAGAGCTGGAAGAGACCTTTCATTTCAACCCACCTGAGTCCAGCCCGCTCCTTTTGTGGCACCATGCCTTTCATAAACTTGTTGAGCTCCATGTTTAGAAGCCCCTAAGTAATCCCGGCAGGAGTAAAATATCCTCTGCTTTTCAGATGATGCTGTCCCAGTCCTGAATATCTTCATAAACCAATCTGGGTCATGAAATAAATGGAAATTATTCCAGCATAGGAGCTGTAAACGTACAGACATGGGTGGAGGCGGAAGAGTTGTACATTCATGAATTTCAGGGGTATGACTAGGGGAAAGGGTCTTGAAATGTGGGTTTTAGGAGCCAGAAAGATGTGTCATCTTTCAACCTGCCTTGGTATTCCTTGTTTAGGACAGCAGCTACGATATGTAGCTTGAAATTTATATTATTCTAATTAGCAGTTTTGAGTAACTAATGCTCAGGGCAATAGGAAACTGGTCACAGAGGCTTTGGTCCTTTAGTCCCTGTTTTGTGGGTAAGAGTAGACTAAGCAGGAAAAAAGTATTGTTTAATAAATAAAAACTACTAATTAGATATCAGGTACTTGATATTAGCTTCAAAGGTTTACCAAGGATTTTTTTCTAAGAGTGCTGAATGGCTGTAAGCCTACACTTTAGTTCATGTTATTGAATACAAGTTTAATAGTTAATAAGGTTAACACCAACTGTGATTTGATAGGGCTATTTAAAACTAGATTTGACAGCAGAAAGCTGTAGAAAATATGTTTTAAGGTACAAGCCTAATGTGGTAGGGAGACAGACTAGACGATGAACAACATTACATTTTACCCTTCTAGATTCTATTCTATCCCTCTAGAATAGAATCAATATATATAACAGGGGTTTTTTTTTACCATTATAGTTACCTCCAAGCCCACAGATAATGTAGGAAATAATACATAAACTTATTTAAATGGCACACTATCAATTGTGTTTTTAGTGAGACTGTAAAATATTGCAGCATGCTGCTCCCGCCCATCTTCCACTCCATCTAAGACCTTGGGCTGCTAAGGACAGTCTGATTTCTAATTTTGGAATTATACACAAATGTGGGTACTGGAGCACTTCTGCTATCTAAACAG
The DNA here is from genome assembly GCF_001723895.1 of Crocodylus porosus. Classification (NCBI taxonomy): domain Eukaryota; kingdom Metazoa; phylum Chordata; order Crocodylia; family Crocodylidae; genus Crocodylus; species Crocodylus porosus. The sequence continues at coordinate 5,761,274 of NW_017728913.1, forward strand.
TTCCCAAAAAATTTAAACACAGAGAGACACAATCAAGTTTTATCAGATAGATTACTAAGTAGGGCTTGCTGAGATACTTGAACTGCTAAGCAAAACAACATATGTAGCACATGTTTGTGCAGCAGTCTGGGAGCCTTAAAAATTCTTCCTGCCCTGCAAGGTGAATTCCACTGAATAACACTTTGTTCCCGTTAAAAAAAAAACACTCCTTTTCTGCAAGACATATGGAATTTGAAGCATCCAGGACAGCAAATTGCATAAGTATCATTTCAGGGCTTCTCTGGATACAGTGAAGTATTTCTCTGCCATTAAAACCAACAGCATTATCTAAATCTATCTATCTCAAGTATTTCTATAGCATCTAAAAGCTAGTTCTTCTGTAAGCACTGTTTTTAAGGCTTGTTCTTTGAAAAATAATTCCATGAAAATAGCACTGAGGCTTACATGATTATTATTTTCAGTGACTTTATACTAAATTTCCAAAGCTGCCAAGCAAAAAAAAATTTCTTTTCTAAGGATCAGCCCTGCAAATAGTCAGAAAATCAAATTATATTGTTTCTGCCTCATTCTTCATTTTTTGTTGTGAACTGTTATTGTGGATGTAGCTAGAAGGGCAGTATAAGAAGGGTTGGTATTATAAGAGCAGTGAGCAGCAGGATGGATACCCCAAAACTCATAGTGGGATAGAGTTCTGTTGGGAAACTTTTGTTCACTGAGATTAGCAATGCATGATATCTCCCATTCCTTTGTGGCCTCCTAAATTTCTTTGCAGTGAAGGGAACCTGCAAAGAAATACCACAGTTTTGTGATATTTCCTGGATCTGCTCTCTCCTTTTCCAAGGATTTTTCACTAGAGAGTAAAATATGTCAAGTTTCTTGGAAGTCAATTCTGATGAATTTTAGCTTGTGTTTAAGTACCAGAGAACAGATAATGACTTGGTATAAATCATCATAGCTTGGTTGAAGTCAATGAAGTTATGACAATTTAAACCAGCTGGGGATATGTCCGCCTTTCCTCTAGGTGTAGGTGTTGGCTACCAGCACAGTCATTTCATATACATTCCTGAAGTACAGTTTCTTATAGGCCTATACATCCATGATAAAATTCTAGTCCCACTGAAATCAATGACTAAAGTGCCATTGATTTTAATGGGGCGCATGATTTCACTTGTGCAACTATTACAGGATCAATACTAACACTATGGCTTTTGATTTAATTTTCTAAATCTAGGAAATGATTAGGAGATAAATATACAATAAGAAAAGAAACCCATCAGTTTAGTCTTTTCCTTTTCAATACAGTATTTACTTTAAATTTAACATCCCGTTACCACCTTTTAAAATTATATTAGCCTTGTATCAGTTAGGAGTACTTGACTGATAATTCGTTGGTGTATTCCTGGTACTAGTACACTTTTCCAGTGTTTTATAAATTTCAGTCCTTATTCTTTTAATTAGAATGAAACATTTGACAAGAACAGTACTGCTGGATTCACTCAGACTTTATGCCTTCTTTTCCTATTTATACATTTAATATATTTAACTTAATAATGAAAAGCAAACTTTCTCCACATAAAGAACTATATTACTAAGTTTTCTTCCTATTATTTTTATACTCATTCAATTTCTTTCAAATGAACAATATTGATATTATAATAACATACAAAGACCAGACTTAATTGTGCTGGGCAATATATAACTCTATTTTACAGCAACTATTTGCTAGGTAATATACAAATACTTTGCTGTAACCACTTCTGGATTTTTTAATGAACATTAATGGCAGAACATTAAGTGCCAAAAAAGGCACTTACATGTAGTGTGGATGTAGGAGCCCACACAACTATTGAGCATATGCAGTAGGCTGTGCTATGGCTGGGCTGGTACATAGCTCTGTGTCAAAAGTGATTATTAAACTCTTGTAAAAAGATAACTTTTTAAAAATTCTGAGCAAATCTTAAAACACTATAAGCATTAGAATTGTTTCCTATCCACTCAGCTGGATGGTAATGGTAATTTCAGAGCCACTGGCTAACCTTTTACAGAAATCACTGAAGTCAAGTGAAGTCCCAGGTGACTGAAAAAGGACAAATATAGTGCCCATCTTTAATAAGGAGAAAAAGGAAGATCTGTGGAATTACAGACTAATTAGTCTGACTTTGATTCTTCAAAAGACCATGGAACAGTTCCTCAAGAAATTCATTGTGAAGCAGCTAGAGGAGAACAAGGTGATCAAAAACAAGCAGCATGGATTCACCAAGAGCAATCATACCTAACCAACCTGATTTCCATCTATGATAAAGTGGCAGGCTCTATGGATGGGATATTGCAGTACAGGAGAGACACCTTGCAGTAAGGCTTTTGACCAAATACTAAAATGATTACACAGTAACCGCAGTTACTGTGCAGTAGCATCCCAGCACGGTTGCCTAGTGATGCTTATTTCTCAGTAATTTGTTACTACTGCACAGCAGTGTCATATCATGGTTTGTGCCCAGTGATGCCATTGTGCAACAGTAACAAGCTACTGCGCAGTAAGTGTCTCATGTAGACACAGCCAGTGAGTAGTCATCAATGGCTCAATGTCTAGTTGGGAGGGAGATATCAAGTGGGGTCCCCCAAAGGTCTGTCCTGGATCTGCTATTGTTTAATATATTTTATTGATGATTTGGACAATGGGACATGGTACATGCTTAGCAAATTTGTGAATGATGCCAAGATGCGAGAAGCTATATGCCCTCAGGAGGGTAGAGCTAGGACCAGAATGACCTGGATAAACTGGAGAAATAGTTCACAATTAATCAGATGAAATTGAACAAGGAGAGGTGCAAAGTCCTGCACTTAGGATGGAATAATTGCATGCACAGATGCATACTAGGGGATGACTGGCTAAGCTGCAGTACTGCAGAGAAGGACCTGAGGTTTGCAGTCGAATAGCTCATAAATTGAGCGTGAGTCAACAGTGTACTGTGGTCACTTGAAAGAAAGATTGTCTGCACATTAACACCAGAAGTTAGTTTTAAGCATTCATTATATAGCTCAAAGTTATGCCACTTCAAGGTAGGATTATTTCTGATCCATGTTACCCAGCTCATGTTACGCTAAGGTGTAGCCACTCTAGGTTACATCTTAATGTAAACACCCTACCTGCCCCTTCCCCTGCTGGCCTGGATCAGGACCACTGCCCCCCCCGCCCTTCCCAGCACCCCATATCCCTGCTCACTGCTCCCCCCAACCATCTGCCCCACTTATTTGTGGCTGTTCGTGCTGTCTGTCCCTGGGGAGCAGACAGTGAAAAGTTAGCTTGCCTGGGTCACCCCCAGGAGGAGCAGCAGCCTAGCAGCAGTGGTGTTTGTGCCTGCTCCCCAGGAAAGACAGAGCAAGCAACCACAAATAAGTGGGGGAGGAGGCAGGGGTGAGCCTTGAGGAGCAGGGAGGGGAGCCCCAGGAGGCAATGTGAAAACCCAAAATGGGGGGGTGGGGGTCTTACCTTTCAGTCCTCCAAGCTCTTGCTGGTCTGAAGTGCAACTGTTCCAAACTCGAGGTAGCACTACCACCCATCAACATTTGTACAGCTTACAGCGTAAGATGTAACAAGGCCTTTATACATGCCTCAGAGATAGGATGAGGGTTAATTCAATCACCTGATTTTATAAAGACTTTGCAAGCCTGCAGAAACCATGCTGTATGTAAATGTTCTGGTGTTAAGTATGGCTCACCTGGTTTCCAAGGCCCTTCTTTTGCATATTGAGCAAACCAGGCCCTGACAAATGATACTGCTGAAATGTATGACATCAAATGACAGGGGAAAGCTCACTGCAGTCTCTTCTGTTGAACAGCATTTTAATTCTGGGAGTGTAACATCCATCATTCAATCTCACCTGTTCCTGTCCACAATCAGACCTAGACAGGTTACAAGGGTGGGCAGATGAGAATAGGATGGGTTTCGACACAAGCAAGTGTAAGGTGATGCACCTGGGGAGGAACAACCAGCACCATGCCTACAGGTTAGGGAACTCCCTTCTTGTCAGTACAGAGGCAGAAAAGGATCTTGGGGTCATCATTGACTCCAAGATGAACATGGGCCAGCAGTGTGGGGAGGCAGTCAGGAAGGCCAACCGCACCTTGTCATGCATCCACAGATGCATCTCGAGCAGGTCCAAGGAGGTGATCCTCCCCC
>NW_017728913.1:5765943-5774148 GCF_001723895.1 Crocodylus porosus
GGGGTCGTTTGACCCCAGGATTCTTTCCTGCCATGGCAGGGGGTCGGACTAGATGATCTGCTCAGGTCCCTTCTGACCCTAGAAACTATGAAATTACTATGAAACTATCTTCCAGGAAATGTCCTAGCAAATTACGTACAATGGAATCAAAGTATCTAGTAACTGAAGGACAATAAAGTTGGAATATTTTTTTCATAGCTTTGTAGATGATTGTCAAATATAAGCGTGAATACAAAATACTATTGTGTATTGGTTCCTTGATTGGTAATTTCCCACTGTACCAAAAAAAATGAGGTTCCACTATACATTATCTCTGACTGGTGAACCTAATTAAAAAGATGAAATTGGACAATGGGTTTTTTCATAGATCCTGAATCGTCACATTATTTCCAGTACTGGGCCATTCTAGTCCTGGCAGAACAGCTTTCAGTTTATCTCCTGGCTAATGTAGATGTCAAAACTGGCTGCCTGAATCTGGAAATCTTAACAGAAATAGACTGTGAGTGCACTAGGTGCAGCATATTCTTTGGCAAAGTTTTAAGTGATCTACAAGGGATTCTTATACAATGAAGTAGAAGTTGTTTTCTATTAGGATTATTCAGGAACAGATAGTTACAACATCTGCTACTGTATCTCCCATCTTAAGATGTTGTGGTGGTCGCTATTATTTTAAAAGTATGGCTTGGCCTTAAATTCAGTCAAAGTTCATCTAGCACCTACATCAACTTATGTTTCTATTGAAGTAACTACTCTGTTCATACACCTTATAGTTAAAAGAAGTGATTCATAATTTAGCACCTGTGCATGTACCTACCAGCTGCTTAGATCTAATTTGTACTAAATTAGTGAAATCTCCATCTCAACCTTTAGAAAAATATTGATTGTCCAAACTGTCTCTGAATACTGCATTCATGAATACAATAATATCAACCAGAAGAATCATCTAGATCCCAAAACTAATGGATGAATAATTACCTTAACTGTTCCAGAAGGTTAAAGTAATTTTATGACTACATTCTAAATTCCTAGATGAACCAGTATCTAGGTATCCTAAAGCATCTTTATATGGTGCTCCAGCACTGTGTGGGGGAGGGCTTTAATTAGATCGGCTCTTGGGAGCTGGTCTAATTGAAGTGCCTACAGCATCTCATGTATTCCACACCCCACACTGCAAAATGGGGGCTGGGGAACTTTAACTAAAGCTTGTTCGTCAAGCTTTAGTTAAAGCACCCCACCACCATTTTGAAGCACAGGGATGCTGAATACACATGACGTCGAGGCTGCTGGAGTGTGCTAATTAGCATACATCAGAGCAGGGGTTGGGTACATGTATAGGTGCCCATATTGATTATATCACAGCATCAACTCTGCTACAGTTCAAGTTAAGTGCTAATTTCTGATTAAAGGTTGACTAATAATTGAATGTACAAATACAGACTGGGGGTTGATTAGCTAAACTGCAGTATTCAAGAGAAGAACCTGGGATTACAGCAGACCAGAATCTGCATATGAGCCAACAGTGTGCTCTTGTTGCAAAAAAAACAAACCCCAAAACCCCCAACAGCATACTTGGTTGTATTAACATGAGCATCACTTGCAAATCTAGGGAAGTGATTCTGCTGCTCTATCCATCATTGATGAGGCTTCACCTGGAGTACTGTGTCCAGTTTCAGGTCTCAAACTTCAAAAAAGATGTGGACAGATTAGAAAGAGTGCAGGAGAGGGCATTAAAAATAATAAGAGGTCTGGGAAGTTTGATTCATGAGGAAAGACTAAAACAACTAGAGATATTTAATTTGGAGAAGATAAGAAAGAGGGTGGATTTGATAACAGTCTTCAGATACCTGAAGAGTGATTATAGAGAGGACAGAGATGGGCTTTTCTCTGTCACTGTAGGGGACAAAACTAGAGGCCTCAAACTGTACCAAAGGAAATTTGGGTTGGAGATTAGGAGGAACTACCTGACTATGAGGATGATTAAGCATTGAAACAAGCATCAAATTTTGGATGTTACATGCATGAATTAGATAAAGATATAGTCTCAAAAATAAAGTTATGTATCTGAATTAAATTCTGCTCCATACAGATATATGAGAATGATTGGTGAGCATGTCGCTGTTTTCTACCTTTAAAAAAGTGGTTTTGCACTGTTTGAAAAGTAACGTTGAGTAGCACAGCTAACTTAAAATAAATGGCCTGTATATTACAATGTCATAGATGGTGTCTTCACATGGGTGATACACAGTTTACCATGGGGAATATCCCAATCCAAAGTTTCCAAATCAAATACAATTTGACCTCCGCTCACTGCCTTACCAAAAAGAGTGGAATGCATGTGCGCACACTGATAGGGGAAATAGTACTGTTCTGATATGTTCTTATTACAATTCCTGCAACTTAGTTTCTGATTCTGTGCACCCCCAGAGGCAAGTTTCTTCAAAGTAATATTTCAGTGGGAAGTAGGAAAGTGTCCACCGTATTCATGCTATGCAATATGTGTGAAACAATTAGAATGGAGAAAAAAACACAGCTCTCTTAGTAAAGCCAGGCTCGGGCAAGTATTAAGTGTATCACGGTTACAGTAAGTAATCTAGGAACAGGGCGTGAAAGTATTCAAGAAGCAACTCCTTCCAGGACAACTGCGGCAAATCTGGTAAGAGTCTTTGTGTTTAACTATGAAAATCCACATGGGATAAATCAGAGTCCTGGTCTGTTCAATAGTCATTGTAAAGTAGGCTAGCGTAGCACAAGCTGTCATTGCCAGCAGGTATGCTATGTTTTCCAGGACTGATATTTGTTATGATTTCTGTGGGGATGGGGACTCCTTCAGTGTCAGACAGCTCATCCTATGCACCATAGTCCATTTGCATTGGGGCTGGGGAAATCCTCTCTAAATCAAGGTCATGGAAAAGAAGGAAGGATTGGACCACTGTGAAGGAAAGAGTCTCATCATGATCTGTCTGGCTGTATAATTGCTGGCAGAAAAGAATGCCCAGGGCCTATACAAATAGTTTTGAGCAAACAGAGTTTATGAACTGCAATGGAGACATGGGCTGGTTGTGTGTCCTTCACATGGTGTACATGATTTAAAACTGGAAAAGATACTACTTCCTTCTGATTAGTTTATATACAGTAGTTCATAGATATACACCAGGGATGCGCTGACAGATACTAAAATATTCCTAAGAAAGAGTATTTTCTAATTTAAGAAGGTAGGGCTTTATTGACATCAAACAATAATGTAATCCAATAACATAACTATGCCATTTGCTATGTTGGGAAAGCTAAGCACCCCTCTATTACCCTCACTCATACAACACTACCTGATGTGAGTGCAAATGACAGAGGAAATAGTTAAGGATGTGCATTTGGTTGAGTGAATGCAAAATGGCAATGTCTACAAACCCATTTAAACACCAGCCTGTATATTACCATTCATGTTCCTGCAGTGTGATGTGCATGGCACAGCATATGTGAGGATAAGGGAGAGCAGTAGGTAACTAGAGGTGGGCAAGAGGGGCACAAGTCCTGGCAGTGCCAGATTGGAGGCCAGAGGATCCCACAGTGGCAGGAGCTGTAATGTTATCACAATATTAGTGCACTCTCTCTGTGGACCAATTTTTTTATATTCTTATTCTGAGACTCCAGATTTTTGCTTTGAAGTCCTGTCCCTTTTTATTGGTTCACAAGTACTCACAAATTGAACAGAAAAATAATTCATTGACAACCAACAATTCCAATATTGCATCTGCCACAAACCAATCCAATAAAATAAAACTATAGAGCCAAGAGATGCAACTGATACATTGCTCATGAATCTGTTCTTCCCTGGGGTTGCATAGGGGTGGAGTACATTGGGTACATCTGCTCATGTGCATTTTTATTCATAGAGGTCACTGACTCATTTCGCATTCAGAATTGCCCAATGACTGCAGGATCTAATAGCATGGAAGGGGGACCACTGGAGCAGGCTGGGCTTGGGCAGGATCTGGGCTAGGATTGTCTTACTGGCCATCATTCCAAACAATTGCTCATATATTTCCGTCTACTACTTGTGATCCCATTTCCTCATTGTACAATAATGCTCAATGTGGTCCCAATCCAAAATTTCCAAATCTGCATGTCCTGTCTTACAGTCTGACCTAGAAGTCTTGCTCCAGCTTTTCCATCAGCACCTGCAACGGCTTGTCTAACTAGCTCTCTCAAAATCCTGTCTCTTCCTGAACTCACAAAGTTAGCCTGGGGGTCAGCATCTGACAGCCTGCTGGAAGGAGAATTTTTTGGATAGCATCTCTGTTCAAGTGCTCAGTCGAGCTGTTGAAATGTTGCAAATAGAGCAGCAGGTTGTGAGCTATATGGGTCTTAAATGCCAGACTAGTTTATCTAAGCTAGTAGGTTTCTTCTGGTACAGAAGGAGCAAGACAGTGGCAAGAAACTATTAGCCAAAGCCTTTATAGGAAGGGGACTAGCTGTATCCATGGGCAGAAATCTAGGAAGGTTTGAGAGGACTAAATTGTCCACCTATTACTGACTGAAGGACATCTAGTGAAACATATTTCTACCAGCACCTGCTGCCAGGAGCTGCTAAGATGGCAGCATCCATATTGATTAGCCTGAAGTGACACTGCAAATGTGGGTTATCAGTCCAAGTATAAGCAGCACTAGGACAATAGCATATAGGCCAGGTAGCTTGGGTTGAATGCACCATCACAGTCAGTTTAAAGGGTGCACGTGTGAATGGAAGCTACATTAGGGTGTGGTAGGCTCGCTGCTTTTGCTTAGCAAGCCCAGCTTGGAGAAGGACACTTTGGATTGCTGGAACATTTCCACCAATCAGGTAACAGCTGGGAGGGGTTTGCCCCACCCCTGCTCAGAAGGGTGGGAGAGATGTGAGGAGCCCCTAGACCTGATTGAAGACTGCACTTTGCAGGTCCGGCAGACTTCAGGGCCGGGGCCTCTGGTGGAAATAAAAGCCCAGCGTGGCAGTGACGGTGAGGAGAGAGGAGCTCCAGAGAAGACCATCATCTGGACCCTGCCTGAGCTTCAATGGTGCATGGATCAGCAAATGAAGCGCCGGCTCTGGGAGCAGCTCGAGGCTGCTCAAGTTAGCCCCAGCTCTAGGCCGGATAACCAGAGCTCCGCAGTGTGCCTCAGCATTGAATCAAAAGAGCCCTGATGCCCAGAGCAGGGCCAGGGAAGGGGAAAGATCCCAGGAATGAGACCCATAGGTTCCCTGGGTCCCAAACACGGGGCACAGGGCTCAGAGGGAAGAACCCTCAACTCAAAGTCAACGGCTCCAGGAGGCCTGAGATGGTATGGGGACTCAGGCCAGATCGACAGCCCCCAGAGGAAGGACCATAAGTTACCGGGAGCCCAGGTCCCACAGGGGAGGTGCTCCCCGGCAAGGGACCTTGGGGGAGTGAGTCTAAGGGGAGAAGACCCTATCCCATTTGAGGGACCGGAACCGACATACAGTGCATCTAATATCTGGTATAGTTATGTTTCCTATTCAGTATCTATTTCTATTGTTGGGTGTATTAATTCTGTATAATGGGCTCTGTAAGGATGTCTTTATTAGCTAACCCACTTGTGGTATAAATTTGCTGGATTGACTGTCCTGGGATCCACTCCTCTTCTGGGCCTGAGGCCTAGGTACTTACACGAATGCCCTCCCTAGGTCTGACTTCCTCTAGCTAACAGAGCTTTATATGTATATTTGTATCTATATCTGTAATTATAGCTGTCTTAAAGAGTTTTATATATATATATATATATAGGTGTGTGTGTGTGTGTTGTTAGCTCAGTAAATTGTATATAGTTAAGTACTTTGGTCTTGGGCTAACTCTAAAGGGGAAAGAGAGATCCACTCAAAATTCTGGCATCCCTCTCACAGCACCCCCTCCTGCCTACTTGTCCCATCTGATTGAGAATAGGGCATACCCTAGGGTGTACCTGGGTTACAAGGAGCAAGGCCCAAGTAAGAGTCCAGGTGAACTCTTCAGTAAAGCCCTACCCTGACAGCCTGTCTTATGGCTGTCTAAACACCAATTGTCTCCTATGTGCAGCTCTACACACTCTTTCTGTGCCAGTCTTCCTATATCCAGAATGTAGCAAGCACAGAATAAGAGATGTGACATTCACAACAGCAAAAAAATGTTGAGGGCTGGAGTACATCATCAGTTGAGTTGGTTAGGAATTTTCCAATAAAACAGGCAAATGCCGATTCATCAAAACCAAGATGTATCATGGAAAAAGGTTTTGATGAGGTTCCAGCAAGCCACAGACTTCCTGCCTCGTTTCCTTCAACTTTACCTAGCCAGCTGCTAGTAAGCCTGGGCTTTCAGGATCCCTTACTATGAGGCAGCTTTACCATGTGGACTGCCTCAGGATCAGGACTCATGGGCCATGTCCAGACATGCAGGCACATGCAGTTTGTGGTGCCAAAAACCTCTTTACGGCACCACAAATCACATGCCTAGAACATTAAATCCTGTGCCACACTGCAAACTAGCTACCAGGATCCAAATTTGCTACCGGGACTCCCTGGTAGCAATAAAAAGCTTGGGGAATAAAAGCAGCACAGAGCACACTTATAACAAATGGAGGCTTGGTTCTCCAGAGAGACATTCTGCCTGGCATCCAGAGTGTCTCTACTTCTCCGTTTGAGCCCCTGCTGCTCCAGCATGCTGTGTGATGTGCTGGAGCAATCAAAAGTGTAGCAGGGCTCACAGCTACTGGCTGCTGAGTCTGCCTGGCACTCAGGGCTTGTCCTGGCCCCGAAGAGGCACCGAGGGTCAGCTGGTCTGCTTTAGAGTTGGGCACATGGGGCAGCTGTCCCACTGTTCAAGAGGCCTGGGCCCTGGCAAGTAGCCCCAGGACCTCAGTGCGAGGGCCACCCAGGCCATAGCTGCAGGCGTCAGTGAGTGGCAGGGAGCACCAGAGTCTACTGTTGGCAGCATGGGAAGGGCTGGTGCACAAGTTTTTGGGCCCCCTGCAAGATATAGTTTTGGGGCCCCCTGACACAAAGAAGCTGGCAGTGGCAGTGGGAGGGGTGGCAAGTGGCTGAAGAAGCTGTCAGCAGCAGTGTTGGCAGTTGGGGGAAGTGGGGGTGGTGAGAGGCCAGACTTGAAGCCGGCAGTGGTGGCAGGGAGGGTGACGAACGTCGGGGGTGGGCATGGTGAGCAGCTAGACATGATGCTGGCAGCACGGGGGGTGGCAGCAGGTGGGTGGGGGGGGTGGCAAGTGTCCAGACTTGAAGCTGGCAGCAGCGGGGCAGAGGGTGGTGAGCAGCAGGGTGGGGGGGTAGCAAGTGGCTGGATGCGATGCTGGCAGCAGGGGGGGCAGGGAGGGGACAAGCAGCTGGACACAGGGTGCCCCTTGGCTGCTGGGCCCCCTGCAGCTGCAAGTTTCACAGGATAGGATGGGGCTGACCCCGAGCATGGACAACTGTAGTGAGGCAGGTGGTGAGACCCAGCTGCAGGAGTCTGCCCAGGTCAGGGACCCAGCTGGCAGCCCAAAGAGGTTACTGACCTCTTGACCATTTGGGGCCCAGTGGCTACACTGCAGCAGTTCACCCAGGAACACCAGAATGAGCACATTTAACAGGTGACTGCTGCACTGATGGCAGAGTGGGGACATGCCAAGACCTGGCAGCAGTGCTAAAGCAAAGTCAAGACATTACACAGGCAATTTCATGTTGTGCATGATACCAGTCTGCATTCAGGAGCAAGGCAATCCACCATGGGTCACTATGATGAGCTGGCCCAAATCATTGGCCCCACAGAGCCCCCCACCCCCCACTATTCCTTCACCACCAGGTGCAGTGACCAGACCTGTGACCTACCCAGAGTCCCCAGAGGCAGGGCCCTCCTTCAGGCCTGGAACAGCACTGCTGCCCTGCCATACCAGAAGCCAGGGCAAGGAGGGACTCATGCCAGGCAGGACCCACTGCCACAGCTAGGCCCAATGTGATCTGGGAGTGGCAGGTCTCCCAGCTCCTGTGTGAAACCAGTGGGAGCAGGGAGGAGCCTGAATCATGCAGGTTAGCAAAGGCCAGTCTCCGGTGGCCTCACCACCAGGACTCACCCACATCTGAGGCCAGATCTGGCTCCAGCTCCCCCCACACCAACCCAGGGCTCAGGAACCACAGTCTCCCAGCCAAGCCAACCGGCTGTCACCACAGCCTGGTAAATCCTGCACAGGGTG
>NW_017728913.1:5774248-5778780 GCF_001723895.1 Crocodylus porosus
TCTCCTCCCTTCTCCTTGTGCCCTACAAGTGCTCCCAGCCCATCTCCACCACCTCCCTCCCTCCTCTCCCAACCCCCCTTCCTCTGTCATGCAGGGGCCCTCTTCCCAGCAGGGGCAGGACAGACTCCTCCACTTGCCAGCAGTCCCATCTGGATGGAACTGGTCCCAGACATGAGGCCAGGGGAGAGGTGGTGGCATCATCAAGGCTGCATGCCTGTTGGGCCACAGCACTGCACCCACTGGAGCCAGTGGCGGGGGGCCCCAGGGTCCTGGAACACCGCATCTATCCTGGTAAGGGGAGAAGCTGGGTGCCACAGTCAGAGCCAGCTGTGATGCTTGTCCCCAGAAGGATGCCTCCAGGAGGAGCCCTGTGGACAAAAGCAGTGACACGTAGGTGTCCCTGTGCCTACTTTGCAGAGACAAGCCTATGCTTATTAAATTTTACCATTTCTTCACATATGCCGACAGGAGAGCAGCCAGCCCAGGGCTGCCTGTTCTCCTGTCTCTAGGGGAGGGGGTCAGACTTCATGATCCGCTCAGGTCCTTTCCAACCCTACCAACTATGAAACCGTGAGGCATGCTGAGCAAACAGGGTGCTGGCTGGGGCACATTATACTACAGAGCAGGGGCTCCGCAGCATGCAGAGACAGGGGAGCAGGCAGCCTTGGGCTGCCAGTTCCCCCAACTCCTCATTTGTCCCAACACATGACACTGGCGTGCTGTGTGCCACTTTTTTTTTCTGTGTTTTTTTTTGTTTTTTTTGCTACCAGAAAATCTTGGTAGCAAATTTTGCCCCAGCACTGCAAGTTAGCAGTGCCATGCACAGTTTAACATGCACCATGTAAGGTTGTGGTGCTGCAAAGAGGTTTGTAGCAGCACACACCTTGCAAGCCTGCATATCTGAACCTGACCTTAGATTTTACTAGTACCGAGGCACATTCCACAGGACTTCTGAGAAATGTCCCTATCATACAACAACTATGCAAAACTAGTACCTAGAATCAAACCTTGTGAAACTGTAGGCATCAGTCTCTGGACTTGGCAACTTGATCTGACTCCCACTTCAGGAAACCATTCTTTGTTTAATTAATACACCTCAAACTCACCTCCTTTGAGAGTTGGTACTGGTAGTACATAGAAATCGGTATTTATACAGGCAACACTTGAAGGAGAAGAAAAGGTTACTTACTAGCAACTGTATTTCTTTGATGATACAGATTTACACTCCTCACCTTCTCTCTCTACTTCTTCAGGAAGAAAGGAAATGTGTGGATTGGGGCCACAGCTCCTTACATAAACTTGAACTGAACACTTGTTTTCTTACACAGTGTATGTGCAGATTCACATTTTTTCTGTGGGGTCCAGCTTCAATGCCAATAATACATGTGGTGCCCTGAAGTGAGAATCTACACTAACAGTATCAGTGTTCGCCAAGCAGAAAAACTGACCATAACTTTTAACAGTATAAAAGATTACTTATCATAATTATTCCAGATGCACACTATTCTGGAATAAAAGTCTCTTCCCTCTGGTGCAAATATTTTGTTTCATATCGGAATAAAGCCACTTTTATTCCATACCAGCATCCACACACTAATATAGCTATCATTACTACTTCAGGCTTTTTTGACTGGGTCATGAACAAACAAACAAATTGCACAAAGTGGGGGAAGGAACTTACTGCACGTTAGCTGCTCTGTTGTGACTGTCCTTGTGCCAACTCTTGCCCCATGATAAGTGGAAGTTAACCTGTGGCACTCGAGTCTTCAGTTAAACAGTGGTAAGTTGCCATTTATTAGCTTTTGCTTCATGTGAGAGGAAGAGTGAGCACACTCTTTGGAGCAGCTGAAATACAATAATTCCCCACCCTGTTTTAACCTGCTGTAATTTGTTCATGTGTCTATATCCTGATACTTAAGGCCACTTTGTCCCTAGGTGACACACCTGAGGGCAGGGGGTCCTGGTATGCCACCATCATCACACCTTCAAATATGAATATATTATTTTGCTGAGTGGGACCTGGACATGTCATATTTGAAGTAGTTCATATTTTGTGGCTGATGAGGGCACAGGACTAAGAGAAGTAAGACATACATACAGGCCAAAGATGCTTGCTTAAGAGCAGTGGTCACCAACCAGTGGATCTCGATCCACTGGTAGATCTCAGAGCCTCTTGCAGTAGATCTCAGAACCTCTTGGAGTTGATCTGAGGCTGGGGTGGGGGGCTGAATGCCCGCGTGCATGCACGTGCATGCCCCAGCCCAGCGCAGCAGGTCAGTCCATGGAGGAGGGAAGGGGCTGGGGCTAAACTGAGGCGCTGACAGTAAGGGACAGTGCCGCAGAAGCGGGAGGAGGGGTATGTTGAGTGGGGCCCCAGCCAGGTGGGACTTACCTGCTGGGGAGGTGCATCCCCAAATAATTTTTTATCCCTCTGCTTTGATCTGCCCCTGCCCCTTCTCTCCCCACAGACTTAACTGATGGGCAGTGGGGCAGGGAAGTGGCAGCAGCACGTGGTAGATCTTGGGTTGCTTTTAAATGCCAGAGGTGATCTTCTACTTAAAAAGGTTGGAGACCACTGCTTGAGAAGGGACTGACAGAAAAGGAAACAGTTTTTGTATCTGGCCATCCAATAATAGCCTGTTTACTGGGCCTGCAGTCAGGCCAGACTTCTATGAAGTTCCATTTGGACTGTGTTAGGAGTTGGTTCAGTCTTTTTTCCCTAGTAAATCTGAAGGCTTTAGTTTTCTAAGGTTCAAAATAACTAGAAGAGGAGAAAGTGTTACACACTTTGTAGACTCTGAAGCTTAGCTCAGTGCACTTCCTGGGGACTCCACGCATTCCTCCGTTCCATCATTCTCCTTGCCAAGGGACCAGTTTGCCCCATTCTCCCTTTCCCTCATTCTTCTTCCCAGCCCAGCAGCTGCCTGTGCACCCTGATACCCACTTCCCTCCATAGAGGTCACGGAGGCCCCTGACTCCAGTCCCATCTCCCTCCAGGGCGACAGAGTAGAGATTCCTCCCCTGCCTCCCATAACATCCTCTCTCTCTGTTCCATGAGCTCTGGGTCACATCAGCTCCACTGTCCCTCATTCTTCCCCCAATGTCTGGGCTTACATTCCCATTCTTCTCCTCATTCCCCGCCAGTTCACATATACTCTCCCATCCTTTACCCCATACCAGGGGCTCCAAAGGCCTTCCCTCCCCACAAGTAAAGGGCTTAATCTACCACCCTTTTTCCTCATCATCTCTATGCTAAGGGTTCTCTGCACCTACTCCTGATTATATACAAAGATCCCCATTCACTCCAGCATGCAAAGGGATCTGTGTGCACCCTCCTTGCACACATCATTCCTTCCCCCCATGCTATTATTGTCTGGAAACAAGTTTATCAGGAGGATAGGCAGAGATGAGAGAGTAGGACCATTTGGCCAGGAGGCATTAATGGGTGCCTTTGAATTCTTGTGTGATTTACTGAGAAGTAGTGCTTGAAGCTCTGGTTGTGCTAAACGGACAGCAGAAACTCAATATGCCCCTTACTTTCACCCTTCTGGTTTTTTTCCAATTTCCCCCCAAATTCATGGAGCTATCAATGCCCATAGCCCATACCATTCCAGGAAATTCTGGAACTAATCAGAGGGGCATTCAAAACTGGATGGTCAGACTGTCATGTTCTGGTTAGGCACATACAGAAATCCAGACAATTATAGACATGCCAATGAAATACGTATAACTTCTTTGCAAGCTTGGCCAAAAAAAAAGGCAGATCGTGATAGGGAAGCACCTCCATTGTACCTTCTATCTGAGTCTCAGAGCTCTCAGTGGAGCAGAATCCACCTAGGGAGGGCTACATCTTGCATGCATGCTGGATCCCCAGGACCCAAATGCAGCAGGACCGGGGTGGGACCAGTGGATCTCTGAGCGGGCTGCTGGGCCTGTCCACTTCACCTCCCTGCACCCCTTGCAGAAGGGGCTGGCACTGCGTTCTGGGCGAGGCCTAGTGGCGAGCTCTGGGGGAAAGCCATTTCTCTCCCTTCCACCGACACCGGCAAACTTCCCGGCGCACAGCCTGAGTGCGTAATTTGTGGGCAAGTTCAAATATTTGCACCGTAAAGGAACGGAGCCTGGAGAAACCACCCTGAGTGGGGTGTGCGGGGGGGAGGGAATGGGATCCTTTCCATTTCACCACTTTTTTTTTTTTTTTTTTGGTAAAGAACTGTTTCGCGTCCCAAGCCAAATCAGGCCTAACAAATCCACGGGGCGCGGGGATGTGGCCAAGGTCCATGAAGGCAGCAGTGACACGGCTGGTCCCTTGACCCCTGCTGCAGGAGGAGGAAGAGGTGGGGGTGCATGGAGAGCCCACTACCTGTTCCCTGAGGGGGGGCTCCTCGCTGTGGCATCCCTACACTGCGGAGGGGACTTTGGTTTGTTTGGGGGGGGTCCTATGTGGGTGCTGCTCTCCACAGAGAAGTGGGCAGGTCTCCCTCCAGCTGGGCTGCGCCCCACAGCAGCTGCTCCTCCGCCGGCCTCCTGCC
>NW_017728913.1:5779197-5811648 GCF_001723895.1 Crocodylus porosus
CCTCGAGGGCGACGCCAAGTTCGGGGAGAGCGGGGCCAGGAGGCGGCGGTGCCTCAACGGGAGCCCGCCGCGGCGCCTGAAGAAGCGCGAGCGGAGGCTGCTGCTGCTGGACGAGCCGGCGAGCGGCGCGGAGCTGCTGCCCTGCCGGGGCCACTACCCGCGCCTGTCCTGCTGCGCCCGGGCGGGCCGGCACGGGCTGCTGCTGCTGCCCGCCGCCACCAAGGTAGGCACCGCTTCCTTCTCCGGCTCGGGCACAGGCGGGGCGCCCGCGCGCCGCGGCCTGCCGCACGCTCCTCTCTGCCCCCCGCATCGAGGCAGTAGCGGGGCATCGCTTGCCGCACACCCTCTGCCCTCCACACCAAGGCAGTAGGGAGGATATTGCCTGCCACACACTTGTCTGTGCCCCCCCCCCCATAAAGGCCATAGCGGGACATCGCCTGCCGCTCGTCCTCTTCCCTCCAGATCCAGGTACAAGGTGGCGGGGGGCATTGCTTGTCACGTGCCCTCTTCCCTCCAGATCAAGGCAGTGAGGGGTATCACCTGCCACACACCCTGTTCCCTCCAGATCAAGGCAGTAGAGGGGGCATTGCCTTCCACACTTATCTGTGCCCCCCAAATCAAGGCACTAGGCGGGCACTGCCTGCCACACACCCTCTTCCCTCCAGATCAAGGCACTAGGGGGTCATTGCCTGCCACAGACTTACCCTCTTTTCCCCAGATCAGTGCATTAGGTGGTCATTGCCAGCCAAATATTTATCCTCCCTACCCCCACATCAAGGCACTAGAAGTTGATTGCCTGCCACACACTTACTTCCCACCCACCCCCCTCCCCATCTAAGAGGGCAGCTTGTTGGTCCAAGCAGGGCCAGATATGTGCTTGTGTTGTGTATAGAAAAAGCCAAGATGCGGGTTTCTGATGGATCTTTCTACCTCCCCCCCACCCAACCCTTCCAGCTCTCCCCCACTGTGGGCAAGGCAGGATCAGAGCTGGATGCTGTGCTGTGGAGCCGGCAGCAGGTCCCAGCCCCCTTGGGAGATGCTGAGGCACTGGGCCAGGCAGGAGCAGCTTGGCTGGGGCAGTGGGGAAGTGCTGCCCTCACTCCACAGGGGTTTCTGGTTTATTTTTGCTCCCCATGTTTCACAGACCCATAGAAAATGTGGGTTGGAAGGGACCTCAAGTGGGCATCTAGTCCAATCAGCAAGACTGTCCCAACAGACAGCATCCCATCTAAGGCTTTGTTCAGCAGGGTCTTAAAAACCTCCAAGGATGGAGATCCCACCACCTCTCTAGTTCACCTGTCCCAGTGCTTCACCTCCCTCCTAATGAGAAAGTTTTTCCCAATACCCAACCTAAATTTCCTTTGCTGCAACTTGAGACCATTGCTCCTGTCATCTCCCACAGAGAACAGTCTAGCTCCATCCTCTTTGGGACCACCCTTCAGGTAGTTGGCTATCAAATCTTTCAAATCTCTCCCTCAGTCTTCTCTTCTCCACATTATGTTTGGTCAGGAAAGGTGTCTTATTAGTAGTAGTATTAGTATTATTGTTATTGTCATTATTATTTGGATGGGAGCTGGGGCTGGTGCATCACAACTCTCTGATCTCCCGGCTCTTGAGTGAACACATGCTTCCATCCATCAGCTGCAAGCAAGCGGCTCCAGCAAGGCCTCCAGGGTAAAAGGTCTCTGGCCTAAAGATTGTTTCCTAACCACTGATTTCTCGGGCCAGATATGGGTCTTCACTCTGCCTGGCATTGCCTAACTTCAAGATGCCTGGAACAGCAGCAGCTGGTGTGTTAAACAATTTCATTTAAGCAATATGTGTTCACCAGGGTGGTGGTTGAGACTTCCCAACCTGCTCATGCCTCACTCTGCAGAGGCTTTCTTTTTTTTTTTTTTCGGGGGGTGGGGAGCAGAGGTGGGAAGAATCAGGGCAATGAAAATCAACCTTGCCTCCAGTGTCCAGGGGGAGAGGGAATTGCTGAATAATGTCATTAAGAATCACTGCACGTGAAATAAACAATCAGGTGTCTTCCTTCTCCCCCCTCCCCACCCCATTTTAGGTTTAATTAAGAATTCTTCAGTTACAGCACTGTAGTTGTCAAGGTCTGAGAGACTCTTGGAAAACTTGTGTTTCAGTCTTGCTGGCCCAAGCATAATAAAAAAAAAAAATAGCCAGCCTGAATCGAATTTTTATGCTCAGTTCACGGTAGATTTCACCCCATTCTCATGTAAACAGCTTCTACGAATCAACATATGTGTCTGGGTGGTATCTCTCACTTTGTTTTGTAACAAAAAGCCATATTGCATCATTTAATTTGCTCAAGTCATGCAAATAGGAAAAAATCAATAGGACAAAAAGGGGTCGACTTATCCTCCTCCCCACTAAACTGCTGCCCACACACAGAGTCCTGTTGCTTATGGCAAAAGAATAACAACAACACCATTGTGTTTGTTAGTTGGTTCACTAATGGGTGAAACTGGAGAACATCATTCTCCTTCAGTCCCCAGCTCTGTCCAAATGTTCATGCCTTTTGAGGGAGCATTTGTCCTATCCCCTCTATTCCCAGACGAGTGAGAACTATCTTACTACAGGTTTTCAGCTGCAGATCTCTCTTTATTCATACCATATGCAGCAGTAGTTTGAGATTCAGGGCAGATATATATCTTCTTGTTGTCCAAAGGCTGTGTCATTAAGCTGCTGCGTGATAACTGAATTAAGCTCCAAAATAACTACATGCAAAAAACTTTGAGTCTAGCTCAAATGCATAAAAGCCAGAGTAAGGACTAAAAAAATAGATCCTTAACTCACCCCGTTTAGAATATGTAAGTATTGCAACACATATGCTATGAGAAATCACCCACTGTTTGGAGACCTCTGGGTTCAATATAGTGAATCAAGGATGGAGTTTCAGTCAATTTTGAATTTCCTGGCTAATGTAGGTTTTAGTTTCTTCACAATACTTAAATATATCTTTTATTTAACTCCCTTCTTCATGATGAGAGGTAGAAAAATATCATTGAAGCGGATTTTTTTTTACCTGGTGTGCCATTCTATGTATTTTTGGATATTAAAAACTTCTTTGTAAATACAGATATACACTTGTTAATGCATATTATTTTACAAGTTTATAGAACAACATTCTTCACCCATTAAAAACATCTTGGTGGTTATGGCCCTCTCTGTTTTATCATGTTAGGACCAATTTCCAAAATTCATGTCATGTATAGACATTATGGATAGGGGGCAGTGACCATTCTACAGGAGACATTACAGATATAGCATACAAAACACTTGGACAGAATTTTTACAAAACCCCATTTTCTACATTGTTGTATAAAAATTACAAAAAAGTTCTGATGTTATATAGAAGAAATGTGTTAAATATTAATCCACAGGATGAAGGGGCTATCACATAAATAAGAATGTAAGCATTAAGAATTTTAAGGGTGGGTGTTTCAAATAATTACTGAGCATGCTCAGTAGACATTTTAAACTTCAAATTAACTTCTTGCTGAGATACTCTGAGAATCTTATGATCACATTACTGATCTGTATTTACAATGAAAATACTACTAGTCCTGTTGGCAAGCACTGCTTTAACAAGTCAATGTAACATTCCACTGTCTCAATGACATATTTGCAAAATGCTGTTGATATTTAACTCTTTGTCTTCTAGCTTTGTGGAATACCCTCCTATTTATCATTAGAGTCAGTAAAGCCAAATCAAATATTGTAATATCAGAGTTTCTAAAAGTCTGCTCACAGCCAGACAAGCACAGAAGTCCTCCTTACCTTAGATGGTTTCCCAACCAAGGCTGTCAAGGAATGGGTGAAAAGTAATTGTTTTCAAGTGTGTCCTTTTACAATCATTTGTTTGCTCTGGCTCTTTCAGGAACAAAGGCTATTGTTGAACACATCCAACTAAACAAATAACTTATCTTGGGGTCCCTTTAACAGCTGCCTTGGTACAATGATCTATTTACATATTAGCCTAAAATTGAAACTGAACTCTTTAATGACATAATCTAGCAGTATAGTACAGAAGAAGCATATGTTCAACCCAACAGCTGAACAATCTTGTAGGCACATAATTTTAGACATAAATGCTCTTATACCAAATACATTTTAATGCAGTGTCTTAATTCACTGTCATATATTTTCTCTTACATCAAACCCAGCTATTTTTTCCAAATAAAATACCACGGCATATGCAAAACAGATGATTATATTAGATTTAAAGCATTTTTGCCTATTGAGTCTTGCTTTTATTTCTTCTTGTTTCCACTATTTTTATTCTTGATAAACTAATTTTGTAGGCTCCACATTCTCTCATGTTCCAATATTTATCTTACCTTTATTCTGTCTTTCTTTCCTGTGGCTAGAGATTAAAGGATGATCTTACAGATGTTGTAAATTAGTCAGCAGCAGGCATAATCATTAGTAGGCATGTTGCAATAAATGTTTGGAAGTTTTACATATTTTCCACAGCATATTTTGTTTAAACCACTGCTATTAATGGTTTCACATATAACTTTTAAAAATTGAAACAGGATATTAATTTACAACTCTTTAAAAGGCCAAAGACATTGTCAATTTAAAAGGCAAAGGTCATTTTTAAATGTTTACCAAACATCCTACATCCAAAACAATATTTCAGCTTTGGGCTAAACCTGTTCAGTTTCCTTCAGTAAAACTAGTCATTTATTGAAACCAAAAATGGAATGATGACTTGGTTGCCCTTCAAATATACTTCAGACCTCACATAGAGCAAAGCATTGCCATTCTCCTATATTTGACCAGTAGGAAGACTGCATCTGATTTTCAGAAAATTTATTGATTCCAATTCCTTAATCTTCTGATTAGCTACTACAGGACCAAATGACATTCTCAAAATTGTGAGAGGAAGTAAATTCCTGTAGTCTAACTTCTAATAGATGGCAACTGACTGGGAAGATTAGGATCTTTTTGTTTTAGCCTTAGCTATTAAAATGGATCCTAGTATTTCTTGCTTATGTACATCTGGGCAGATAAATTTCCACCAGGAAAAATGAATTCGCTTTGATGGTTTTGTTTTTTCCCTGGGCACATCCAATAGAATTATAGCAATGTATTTGCATCATTAGTGGAGTTAATTCAGTAAACAAACTCAGTATTCACCAGTTGCATTACCTATTGATGTTTCACCACATACAGTCATACCATTATCACAATGAAAACCTAACTCTTGAATGAGACCATCTCACAAATGAGAACAATTGGTTGAAACTGGGCCTTAGCAAGACAGGTGATGCTGGTGGACAGAAGAAAATATTTTGACGAGTTTGCAGCTACAGTGCAATTTCCTTTGATGGAAAGCACAGACCTGAAATTGGCCAATCCAGTATGCAGTTTAGGATTGTTCATGCTTCCTGATATTAAGCTCCTAGTCTTACAAGCGTCATTCAAAACTAACATTTTCTATTATTTATGGTTGCCTGGAAGACATCGTTCCATTCTGGCTGACAATGACCTCCTGACTTTTTCACTTCCTGTCTGGACTACAGCTGAACATGAATCTGTCAGTCCTTAGAATATTCCAACTAGTGCAGAACGCATGGATAGCTGTGAGCATATACAACCTCTCCTTTTTCTACACTGGCTTTTTATGGACTATCAAGTGAACTTTAAGGTCTCAGTTCTTATCTTCAAGGTGCTTAAAGGCCTGGATCCTACATATATTAACATCTGAACCTTTGGGATGAAGACTGTGGTCAACAAGTCTGCTGCTCTGTCAACTAAAGAACTGTCAAGAGCAAAATTTGCCCAGGGTTGACAGAGCTTTCTGGGAAACTAGTCTGAGACTATGGAATGAAATGCCCCTGGAATTAAGAAACACCACTCACCTCAAAATCTCTGCTCCAAGTGCAAGAAAGACTTCTTTCACCTGTTTCCTCCAATATAAACACCAAACAACATATAGGTTTTAAAAAACCATAACAAACACCTACCAAAACACAATGCTCCACTGGTCACATAATTCTTTTTCTGGAAACAGGACAGCAGACAGAGAAAACAGGAACCACACATGACAGTCATTCTGGTAAAAGCAGATGTTGCATTTGAAGTGGTTCTGATAATCTGAGTCAAAACCTTGGAGCAGCAAAGTCCTTTTCACACTTAGTTTGTCCCTAGAATAAATGACAGTTCGCTCAAATTATCCAGGATCGTTCTGAGAAAAAGCATTATCACTGATACTTCACCCGTACTTAAAGTGGGACAGTGGGTTTGCAGGGCTTTAGGATGCCTGGTTAAAACACTTTTGCCCTGGGAGAAATCTGACATCTGGTTTTACCCTCAGTATTCTTACTTAATACATTTTTGGAAAGTGTTGAGATTGATATAAGAAGAACGCAGAGAAAACAGAATGCTTATGGCCTGATCCTACAGAATTAGGTCTGGGAAAATTCAATCTGAGAGCAGAATAAGGATAGAAGCTAAATATTGTTATACATACATTACTAGTGCAGTTGAAGCCAATAGGACTATTCTAAGTAACCACTCACATTGAACCGTCTTTTGATAACATACAGCAGGACTAAAAGGAAACACAATTAATTTCCTGTTCCTGAATAGGATTTTGACTTTCAAAATGCTTGAGAAATGCTGTCTTAACTCACTAATGACCATTTGATATGATACAGGACTATTTTAAATATGGATTGCTTCATTTACTATTTTACATAATTTTAGAAGTATTTTGCTATTGGTAGTATATTGAATGCCATATTTAGCTGTTTAAAACAACAGAAAAGTGTTTTTAAAAAACATTTTTCAGGCAGGGTCTATGTAATTCTCACTCTTCTGTAGCAAGTTCAGAATTATGTTACTTAATTAGGACATACTAGAAGACAGGCCATCCATGAGATATCATGATCAAATTATGGGCCAAAAAAGCACTATGCCTTTTGAATGATTTAATTTACCTATAACCATTTTCAATAAATGTCTAAACAGTGTTGCATTATTTTATAGAGTGCTTTTAGAATCCAAAATGGTAATTGTGATGATTAATCTTGAGCTAGAAAAACTTGCACATTAATAGCAAGAGGATATCCTATATTTGCACTGCTGTTATTTACCTTTTTTTAAAATAGTTTTTACATTAGAATTTTTTATTACATTAACAAACATAAATAATGAAATGCTAAGCCGTATGTTCACAAAGCACCCAACTCATATAAGCATCAGTGGGTGTATCTACATGAGACATTTACTGTGGAGCTGCCTAAATAGCTCTGCAGTAAAGTCTCAGTATCTACATGTGCAGCCCTATCAGGTCACAGGAAACTAATTAACTTCCCCATAGGATAGTACTTCTAAACACTGACACAAGTAAACACAAGTACTTTCCTATAGCAGTATTCTTTAGTGAACAGCAATGCATGTGTAGACACTGATGGTGCTGGCTGGGACATGAGGGTGTTTCAGTGCAGGGGCTGCCTGGCAGCTAGTCCCACACTGGAGCATCCTCATGCCCCAGCCAGATCCTCTGCATCATGTTGAGCTGGGTCAGAGTAGCCCTGGGCTGGCAGGCTGATCCCCTGTGTCCCCTGCCAGCTGAGGCTGCTCCAACCTGGCTCAACGTGCTGCAGTGTCCAGGAGCAATAAACTCCAGTGCAATATGAGCCTGAGTTTATTGCTTCACATTAATTGGATGTTTAGATGTACCCAGTGAGGTCTAGGCTGACCCATCCTATACTTTGGGAATGAATGATCAAAAAGCAAACCATGTGGCTTACAACGAGTAACACAGCACATAACATTTAAAGACCAATAGAAAAGGACATTCTGTTTTCCATTAACATTTATTTTTCATGGTATGCTGGTATGACATTCCCCAGGCTCCTGTATTTACTTATACACATTATCAAGCATGGTGTATGCTTCTTCAAGTAAGTACTGTGCATAATAATAAATGCTCTTTTCTCAATTGAATTATAGGGCCAACAGGACATTAAAGAACATTTAAACTTTTTAATTTCTTATCAATAGAAATCACTGAAAATGTATTTATTTTTCCACCAACAAATAGCTTCCACTTGAGAATGTAATTAATATCATGGTACTGAAAAGTGGAAAGAATACCGAGGCATCCAGGGAATGATGTTTGAGAACTCCACTGATTTTCAGTAGCAAGATCACAATATAATTCAAAACATCCATATCTCCCGGACACCTGAGTATTGTTCTTCTTATGTTTTTTGACATTAGAATTTTAAATCTTTGGACAACTTTTATGGTGACTGTGTATATATCTTACTTTGACTTGACAGTTGTGTTTTTCACCATCACCTATAAGGGGAGTGGACAATAGGGCTTGTTCTTACAGCCGCATGCCTATGGAAGTAATATTTACTCATGTGAGTATTCCTGCTGATTTCCAGAAATACTGGCATGACTAACAGCTTGAAGAGACGAGTCCATAAAATAATCTGAGTAAATTATTTTTTTTCACTTGGGAAGAGAAGCAAGCAGTTGTGTAGTCCACAAAAATCTTATGAGTTGTCGCACAAGTAATTAATTCTCTTTTATAGTAATACTTTCTGTACTTGATTCTTCTAACATGGTGACCTAAAATGTGATGCAAATGTAATGTTAAATAACTGCTGATTAAGTTGGCATGATCTACTTACATTATTTGAAAGATCTTTTTGTTTAAGACAGGGAAATAGGTAATGTGTTTATTTGTCTCTGGTTTGTGGCTTGCAGATATTTTCTGTTACCAACAACACAGAATGTATGAAGCTACTGGAGGAAATCAAATGTGCACACTGCTCACCATATGCTCAGAATCTATTCCATTCACCTGACAAAGGGGAAACATCTGAAAGAGAACTAGTTCTTCCCTACCTGTGCAAAGACTATTGTAAAGAATTCTTTTATACTTGCAGAGGTCACATACCAGGTAAAACCTATAACAAAATGTTGGACTAAAAGATGTCTACATTTAAATGCTTGATGTTGCCTAAGAGACCATTGATCTGATCCTGCAGTCCTCAGTTGTGCAAAATCTCCACTCACATCAATAGGGGTTTCCAGAGCAAGGGCAGCAGGATCAAGACCTTCTTATGGGGGAATCTTTCCTATTAAAGTAAATATTTGGAGTTTTTTTTCTTCCCAGCCTCCTCTTAATTTTACCAGGAAGTCCCCTGGGAATTCTTGTAGTTTTCAAAGTCTCCAGAATGTTACTGCTTCTACTGCATCCTTCATATGTTCATCCATAGAATGTAAGCAACTAGCCAACAGTCCAAAAACTATGCTAACTGATGTGCTACTTTAAAAAAAAGGGTGGGGGGGCAGGCAAGAGAAGCCCTCTTCTATAGATAATACAAGGATGTTGAACATTAAGTGTCTTTTCCTGGCTTGATGGTATTCTACGTTGTTTTTAAACATATGCATTCAACGCCCACCAAAATCAATGAAGCCTTTCCATTGACTTCAGTGGTCACTGAATCAGTTCTATTGTACTTTTAACAATCAAATTCTGTCCTTAGCTAAATCTAACACACAGTCTGTGGAGCCTACCTGGGCATAACCAAACCAGAATTTGTTCCACAGTGTCTAAAGGGATCACACAACATCTACTATCACTTTTATAATGAATCAACATGGCCCGAGATTAAAAAAGGCCCTCAAAAAGCAGCATCTTTGGCATCTACAGTACTACATGACTGACATTTAAGACGGCCCTTTCTTAAACTGTTCCTTCATTTGTATCAAAACAATAGTTATAAATAATATTGTCCCAGTAGAAAAAGGTTAAACCAGGATAACTTTGAGAAACAATTTGGTAGAAAATAATGTCACAGATTTGAGTTAAGAACACAAAAAACTGAAACTTGTGAATAATAATTCATAACATGATATTTCTTTAAAAGTATAACACATCACATCAGGACTGAGTACTAGGGGTGGTTGTAAGTGAAGTGGACTTGGAACAGTGTTCCTTAATAGCTTATAACAGTACGTACTTGTTTGCTTTGATCTCCCAGGGGTGCAAGGCTTTTTTTTTGTAGTGTTCTCTTATTGACTTGAGAAAACATTTTGAATTGAGTTGCTTTTTCCCTTTGGTGTGGTTTAACATGTATCTAAACTCATTCAAATATGAAAATATTATTACTGTCTTTATAAACTACAGCGATGTTTCTATGGCTTTCTTAAGCCAGCTGTTTCTTGCTCTTTATCACATTCCCCAAAGCAAAGCAGAATAGATCATAGTTGCCAAGACTGCCTGCTGAGCAGTGATAACAGATTAGATATTCTAAATGTTTGTCCCATGCTAGATGCCACCACAAGGACTTTTTTTTTAACATGAGTTTGTAACTAATGCAGAGGGTGAGCATATTTTGACAAATGTTTAGATTGTCCTCCTTCCATGAAATTCTAAGGAAAATATTCTATAGAGTGCAAAAAACAAAAAAAGTTAAAGAGAAGAAGGGGGAAGGAGGGAGAGAGAATAAGCTGAGAAGCACAGGAGCTACAGCCACAGGAACCTCACTCCCCAGATCAACATATGTGGTGACGAATGACAAATTTATTTTTCTACAAAGTTTGTGTATATGTAAAACTGCTGAAGTGCATCAAGATGTCAAGTGCTTTTTGTGACCACCCAGGTTGTCTTGAAAGATAACCAGATGAAAGCATAACTTTAGCACTGGACAGAGCACTATGCTTTGCAGGAAAGAGCTTACATGCTTTAGTATCCATTAGAATAGGATTTTTCCCAGATCAATCAGATGCTAATAATTATTCTAGATATGTCTGAAAGTAAGAGAAACTAACAACAAATTGTTGCACACTTATGTCAAATAACGTAAATAGATCTGGTTGGAAGAATGATTACTGCAACCTATATTATTATTTCCTGAAAGTCCTGAGATTCAGATCCACTCCAGGGGAAATGACCAATGGAATTCTAGAGTGTCTTTTAAAATATATATGTAAATTAAAGTTCATTTGAATATTATAATCCAGCTGTGAAATCTGCATATCCAATTTGAAAGTTTTACAAACATGATTGAAGAAAAGAGTTTCATTTCATGTGGCTTGGAGGAATGGGGGAAGAGCTGTGAACTAGAGGTCTTAAGCCCTAATCCAGATTCTACCTGTAACTCACTGTAACCCTTGGAAACTCAATTTCTCCTCTTCTGCAAGATGGGAATAATTCATACTGATCTACAAGACAGGAGCTTGCTAACCCGAAAAAGTGCTTTTATCATGAAGTAGGAAATGATTGAGTAACATGATTGGTCAACAACTTTTCTAGAAATTAAATTTTAACAAAAACACTCATTGCAATGTTCAAGAAATTTTATATTCATTTTCTGAATACCTTTATGACTGACTTACTCTGGAAATCCATTTACAGTTCTTTTCCCATCTACCAAGAAAAAATATTGGTAAGGGCTTAGCTCTGGGTTCCTGGTTCATTTAGGTATCTATTTTTATACAAAATATGAGCATGAGTTAGCATTTTTGCATCCAAATTTCCCATTCAGCTTGGCAAGAGGGTTAAATGCCCAGAAAATGAAGGCTCAAGTCTCTTCTTCCTACTTTTGCACAAGTCCAGAAATAAATAGTAAGATGAATAAAAAGAATATTTTTAAAAATTGTACAGGCATATACCACACGAGGGTGTAATGGTAAAATTCTTATTTAATCCCAGATGACTAAACTCAGTGAAGTTCAGTGAATGACTGTTGAAGGTACATGAGCTTAATGTAATTTATTCAATTATTGTGAATTTTATGTTTTGGAAGAGGCTCTTAGATCTTACGATGGGAGTGTCTAGCATTTGCTAGGCAGCAGATGTAGCTAAGTAAATAAAAGGGAAACTATTCTTTCAGTCAAGGGCAGATCTAATGAAAGCTGCATGCACTGAGAAACAAACCTGTCCCTTGTCCACAGCCATGGTGTTCTGCTCTGCAAAGCCAAGGGAAGGATTTTGGTGTAGCCATATGCAGTGGGCAGGAAAATGGAAGGCTAAAAGAAACACAAGATATTCTAGTGCTAAACTTATTCTCAAGTTCTTCCTTCTTACTGCCAAAAGGTACATCAGGACCAAAAGTGTTGTTGCAGCTTGAGCCGAAGGAGCAGCCACAGAGCAGTTTCACACCAGCTGCAGGAGTTGAAGAGTTGATTCCCTTCCCAACCTACATGCTTATTGCCAAAATCTAGGAGCCAATCTAAAGAGCTCCCCAGATAAGGGGACCATATGTCCCTTTGAATTAAAATTGACATTTTCTTTCACTTCTAAAGCACCCATAAAATGGTAGTGTGAAAGCACAGCAATCTTGGTAGGTATTCAACAACCTACCTGTTCCATTATCCTCACTGTTCTTGTTCTAAATAGAAGTGGGTTGAGGTAATTGTATGTGAATCCATATTCCAATATTACGAAAGCTAGACTCTACATATGGATTGTTTTAAATCAAATTAATGGCACCCAAACCAAATGGCATCAGAAGCCAGGTGCTAGACATTTAAACAAAAATCCATACGGAGTTATGTTCCCTCAATTGCATAGGCTGCAACAATGCCACTCTCAGTTGCTGTTGCATGTATGCGATGATACTTAATGTGTGCACGTGTGTTTGTGATGGAAAAAGACCATTTACTATCATCTGAAAAATGACTGGAATTGGGGGAGTAGGTTGTGTGGTGGAATTCCCCTGATAACCCCTAAAGATTTTATCAGAAAGAACAACTACCTGGAATCACCTCCATGATGCTGGCAATAGATGAAAGGAGAGAAGTGAATATGGTTTTGTCAATATTTTTACCTATGATGGCAAAAATATATTCCCTTATAGCTTGAGAAACTTTTCAAAGTCCTTGATTATGAAGCAAGAAAATCGCAGGAAACTAGAATTATGCATCATTTACCCAATGTAAAACTGTATTCTCAATCTTAAGAATAAGTAACAGAAATAAAGGCAATGGGCCTTTATCCAACTGGTATAGATAAGTGTAGCTTAACTAAAGTCAATGGACTAGATGATGCTGTGCATGGGCCAAGATAAATGTGGACAGTATGCTTTCTTCCTACTTTCTCCATAGGCTGGTATCATCTTTGACAGAAGGTGTCTAGAGGAGTCTAGGGGGGACCTGGAAGAGAGAAATTCCAGACAACAGCTGTACATGGCATGTTAGGGAACTTGGAAATGAATGATTGAAGAGAGAATATAAGCATTAGAGCCTGAGTTGAAAGGCAAAACCTTATTGTGAAGGATCTGAAAAGGAGAACAATTTTAAGGTGAAAGTGGGAATGATGGGGAACATGAGACCATATGGCATAGGTTTGCTTGGGTACTTGGAGTGGTCAGAAAAGGAGAGCGAGCTGTGAATCTCAGTGCTGGTAATGGTGATAAAGTAGAGCAGTAGTCACTAGCCAGTTGATCATGATTGACTGGTTGGTTGTGAAGCCTCTGACAGTTGATCTCAGTCTCAGTCCCCCATCTTTTTGTTTTTCAAGCTGAAGTTAGGTATAAAACAGGGATAGGCAAAAAGCCTGATCTGACCAGCAGCTGGACTCTGTTTCCCAGCAGCCCCTGCTCTCATGGCTTGGGTGAGTCTCCATGGAGACCCCAGCCACACCTGCACAGGAAAGCTCAGGCTGGAGTTGTCACTGAGACCAGCCTGAGCCACACTGGCAATGCATGTGGCAGAGCAGAACAGGGGGCTGCTCTGGAGCCACTGGGAACTTGGGATGGGGGCAGTTTGCTTCAGAGCCAGGGCAGAGCCACAATTTGTAGCCTGCATGCTCTGGACAGGGGTGTGCAGGCAGGGGATCACAGCTCTGCCCCAGCTCCATGCAGCAGTAGATCGATCCTGGGTTGCATTTTAATTCAAAAAGTGATCTTGTGCTTAAAAAGGTTGGAGTAGAGCATTACCAGGGATTGGACATAAGAAGTACTAGGGCAGGGGTCCCATCATATTCTGTTGGTATTGTTGCAATCTTGAGTAAAGGAGGTCAGAGCAAGGAAAAAGTTTAAGGATGAAGTGGTCAAAACTGGAAAAGAGGCAGTAGTGATTGCAATTTTGCAACTGCAGAATTGACTGGAGAATTGCGATGGCAGAAAAGTGACAAAATTGCAGGAGTGAAACTGCCATCAGTACTTAGCTGGATGACTGCAGCAACAGAGTAGAGTTGGTGAGAGCAGGCAAGACTGAGAGTTTGCTGGGTGAACCTTGCAACAGGAAAAAGGAAAAAGAAATTATGTGTGATAGAAAGTTCATATTGAAAAGAGACAAAAACTTAGGCAATGGATAAAAAAACAAAATTGAAGAGCATGGGGGGAACTTATGGCAGAATACTATTTCCCTTTGTGCACTTACGTAGCAGTTTTCTAGCCATATAGTGATAATTTGGCTCTTACATATAGTTTGGACATGTCTACACATGCACATTTAATGCACATTAGCCCAATTTAAGGCGCATTAAGGGCATGTGTCTACACATGCAAATCCTTAACATGCCTTAAAATGGCAATGTTATGCTATTAGAGCCTAAATTTGATACCTGCATAAAGCAGGTATCAAATTTATGCATGAATAGCTAAGTTGCATTAGTGAACTTAAGTCCCAAGATGGTCTGCACACATGCGTTAATGCACCTTAGCTTGTGCATGTGTAGACGCGCACCTAAATCACCTTAATGCACATTAGGCTAATGCACATTAAGCATGTGTGTGCATAAAAGCATGTGTAGACACACCCATTTTGATTCTATTACCCCTGCACTGTGGATGCATGTAAACTGAATGTGCCTAGTAGGCTTTGCCATGGTCAGGCATGTATATGGTTATGTATGTCCATACCCGAGTGTAAGTCCTAGAAAAAATGGAAGACAGCCTTCCATGTTTTATCCCTAATAGCTGAGTGGTTAAGTCCACTAGCCAGGAAGAAGGACACTTCGGTTCTTGTTTCCTATGACTGGAGGGGCTTTAAGTCTATATTTCTCTGGCTTCCCAGAACAGCACTATGCTACATGTTAAGCATTATCCAACCCCACCTTCAGTGCTCCTTTTGAAATTGGCCCTTGCATTTAATAGTCATTGGATAAAATAGATGGAGAGCAACGTGTAAGTTTTTGCCCCATTAGATGCAAGGATCAGGCTAGAATCCAGGGCCTACTTCCTTCAAGAGCAGCAGGCATCTCACTGAAGCATACATTCTACAGCTTGTGCTCTTCCTCCTGATCCTGCCAGCTTCAAAAAGCACTCTAGAGAACAAATTAAATAATGCCTAACCTGTGTCATGGTGGTTATCACACTGCTGGAAAGTCAGAGATGTAGGCTCTAGCCACCTACGTTTTTGTGACTCTCACACACTTGCAAGTACACCAAGTACATAGTGGGCACATGTACACAGTCACCTATGTGCCTGGCTAGTGTACAGTCTTCTATTGTGCAATGTTCAGTCTATGTATGCACACTTATGAACTCATGAGGAAGGGATAATAGAAACGGAACCTGTATATAAGTACCAAAAACACCACTTAAACAGCTAGAAATCTGCCATTTTGGTGCACAAAGGGAAACAGAATTCTTCCCTTACTGAAGGAAAAATTCCATGGACTAAATTCAATAATTTTTTTCAGATTTTAAAGTCTGGATGAGTTTCACCAAAACATGATTTTTGGCCATCGAAAATATTGAAAAAAATAGTAAAAAAATTGAGAAAATGCCACTGAAATTTGTCTTGGTTTTCTCTACTAGTTCTATTGTGGATTTTGACAGACTGAAAGACAGTAAAGAATTAGTAGAAAGGTAAAAGAAGAGAAAGGATGAGTGATACTGGGGGAGACAAAGTACTGTTAGGTGGATAATCCAGTGATGGTAAGACCAGTGAGTGGTGTTTAGTGAAGACTACATCAACTCAGTGGGAGAGTTGAATTGCAAATGTAGATCAATAGAGATTAGAGATGAGCACTGGATCTGGGATCAGAGAAACATTCTATGTGCATACAGCTTTGAATCATGCAACTTCCTCTTCCTTCTAAAACCCTGATAACGCAGAAACTCTTAATTTTTTTTCCTTGATTGAAAGGCCCGTATGACTCACGGACAGCGTGATTCTTGTTTTCAGGACAGTAATTCTGCAAAGTATGTCAAATACAGGCCTGTGCAAAACTTTGAAGTGTACAGTACCGTTACTTTACATTTTGTCTTTCCTCTGTGATTTGAGGTTTTCTCTGTGTGAGTACAGTCATTGCTGTGTCAACACTCCTACAATTGGTAGGAAATTGGTAATGACATGTATGGTTCTTTAAAAACATAGTAAGAGCTACAGAAATTCACAGAAGGCCAAACTCTGTAGTCTTTAGTCAGCTCTCAGAAAAATCAGCAGCAAATGTATTTCACTACAAAATGAACAAAATTACTATTTACAATTGATGTTACCCTGGTGCCTAGGGACACCTATACACATGCAGAGAGGCTGCTCTGACACATTGTAATTACAGCACGATTAATCGAGTCTGTTGGAGCAAGGTAATTACAGTGCTCCAGCAGACTCCAGCATCATATGTATCAGTGTCCCCACACTGAAAAATGGTGGTGGGGCGCTTTAAACTAACTCTGGTTTGATGAGCTTTAGTTAAAGCACCCCCACCATTTTTCAGCACAGGGACTCCAATGCACACGACACTGCAAGCACTTTAATTAGGGTGGCTCTCAGAGCTACCCTAATTAAAGCATCCCCACCATCCCCCAACCTCCCCACCTCCCAGAGCACATTTATAAATGTCCAAGGAATTCCAGTCATGGAACAAAGCCTGACTGTGCTCTACATGCTGTACAAGTATAAACAAAAAGTCAGTCCTCACAATCCAAGCAAAAGACAAGAGACAATAAATGGATATAATAGACAGGGGAATAGAACAATACTGCAGATTTTTGACCCCCATATGCATTATAATTATTTCTTTATTCAACCAGTCTGTATGTCTATATATAAGGCCCCTTCTACACATTACATGTACCCTGCAATTACAGGGTTAAATGCACAATTTATTTAGACTGGCTACATGTACAAACTAACTATCACACCATAAAAGTTCCAACCAGCTATAAAATTAGAGCTGGCAAATGTGCAATAACTTTGAAGCTGGTTGCAATCCAGCTTTAATTTGCATGTGTAGCAAGACCTCCCCCTGTGGCTGGGAACTGGGTCAGGTGACAGAGCTTTTAGCCAGAGGGGTACACCATGTGTAGTCAAGGCTAGAACTTCCGCAGCTGAGGGGGCTACAGTTGCCAGGACTGAGTGTCCCTTGGCTGTAGACTTTGGGTCCTGGAGGTGCCTCAGGGCTGCCGTAGCTGCAGGTTCTATCAACTATAGAATTTGCAGCTGCAGGACCTTTTTACCTGCTGGTGCAGGGGGAGCCTGGGGTGGCAATTCCAGGCTCCCGCTGTACCTGCCTATAAGGCGTGACAATATCTGCTGCTGGATCCCACAATCATGCTTCCTGCTATGCAGGTGTGACAAAGCAGCAGGTGCAATTCTGTGGATCATGTATCAGATCTTATAACACCTTTACCTGAATGTCTAAAAGGGGCCTAAGATATGGTAGCAGATATTTCTGTAAGTAGCTTTTTTCTCACCAAGAACAACATAGTGGCCAAATTCTCACCTTTTATGCATTGGCAGCACCTTTTACTAGATGGGAGATGGAAAGAGTTGCATTTTCAGAAATACTCAGCATTGGCTTAATTACACTCCCACTAAAGTTAATGGCAGTAGATTAGGCCAAAGGTGAGCAGTTTTGAAAACATCACTGATAATGTACAACTGATGCTCCATTATTTCTTAACCATTTAGTCTCTGAGTGACACAAAGTGTTTACAGTTCAGCTTAAACCCCAATTTGTAGAAACAGGATTTTACCAAATGCAACCTCAGATTATCTCTTGTGCTTGTAGGGAAGAAAGAGCTGGGTTTGCTGAATGGCAAAAACAAGTGCAGCACAATTCATACTTTTATACACGCTAAAATATACATCGTAATAAAAAGAACCAAAGGCATAAAGCTGTGACATTATGTATAAGTACAGGGAATTCCATAAGGTATTTGTTAAACGAGTTTATACCTGTCTGTTACTAGAGATGAACATAAGCTGGCTACACAGTGATCAAACTGTACTCCTAGTTATAGTGATGACATTCAAATTCAGAATAGCTGACCTGAATAAAATGACATATTCAGCTTTTGAATTCTCCAACTCCAATTCTCCATCATACTTATGTTGAATGTTTATGATGCGTAGAGTAGGACATTATTAAATTTCAAATTATGCCTGTTGATATCAAATAATTGAATAGAATTTTGGATTACCTTTGAGTCTGGCATGATATCTACAAAGCTTTGATAGTTATCGCTCCATGATTCATCTTCAATTGTTTCATATGAAAATTATTTATCTTAGTTTCTCCTGATTTTCTCTTTCCAGCTCTTTGCAGTTGATATTTACTAAAATACCAAATTCATGCCTATCAAACCTTTGTATTACAACCCACTATCATGTGTTCCAAGTATTTTATATAATCCAAAAGCAAATTTTAGCTTATTATTTGAAATAAACAGGATATTTACAGGGGAGAGTCCTGAAGAATCCCAATATAAGATTCACCTAAGACAAACACAATTCTAAGGAGAGCTGAGTGAAAATTGGTTTTCCTATTCTTTCAGGATGTTTGTCATTTCAAATAATTTTCCATTCTGTATATGAATGAAGACAAGCTCCTTTTTTTCTTCATGAAAAAACAAAATACCTAATTACCTGATGATTATGAATACATTTGAGAGGTGGAAAACTCAAAGTCAATTCTCTGTTCAGAATCAGATGGAACTGGGATGTAAACCAAGGTCTCCTACCTCCCACTGGGAAAATAAGCTAACCATTCAACTGTTACCTGTATCAGGATGAATCTTGTTGTCTGTTTGTCTCTCCCATTCATTTTGACCAGAAATTCCATCCTAGACATGAAAATTTTCCTACATAAAGTTTTGGTGAAACGAATGTGTTTCTGTAGAAAGTTGCAATTTCAAAAAACTGGTACTTCCCAACAAAAAAACCGTTTTGTCAAAAAAAAAATAAAAATCCATGACCAGCTCTAATTACATGTTGCAGGCCAAAGCTTTTATTGGCATGAGTCTGGGACAAGTTCCTTACTCATATGTGGTGAGGCCACATGCAGATGATCCCAACTGAGTGCCAATAAAACCTTTACAGTATGCCACACCATTATGGATTCTGTATATGCTGTGATGTCCTGGCCCATACAACTCCCCTTTTTCATTATTCTGGCAAGGCATGGGAAACTTTAAGATTTTTAAATTAGGGCCTCTTATTACATCTTACCAGAAGCCCCACACGTATATAAAGTGCCAAATTCTACTTTCTGATGCAAATGTGGCTAACAAGGATCAAGTTTTCTAGAAATGGGTATATAGACGGTTATATTCTTGCTGTCATTTGAAATTTGTAAAATGCCAAGAGCTGTAATACTCTTCCTTGAAGATCTTTATTTCCACATATTTTTCTTTGTTGGTTCAAAACCCCAAACCCAAAAGACCTCCTTTCAGCTTAAGATCACTTATAGAAGCTATTTCATCAGACTACAGAGCAATATGAAGCACTCCTTTTTTTGAAGTGCTGGAGGCTGAGGAATTAGACTTTGGGTTCCCCCATGTTAGTGGACAAAATTAAACACAGGCTGAACAAGTTACAGAATAGAAATCAAGTTCTGTTTTATTAGTAGTTCTCTTCTTTGGAGAGAACTACTGAACAACCTGAACATAAGGGAGAATGGCTTCCTTTCAATGCCCATGTTCCATGTAACATCATTGCCATTTTAATCCCTTTTAAATCAAAGCTGTCAAAAGACTAACCCAAGAAAGCCATTTATGTATCTGTATTTATTCCAGAAAAAAAATCTTTACTGTAACATAGACCTGTGTTTAAAAAATTTTTTTTTTTCCTTCAAACTATACCCCACATGAAGATTAGCTTGAAGGCTCAAAACAAGCAGATATGATAATATGCTGAATATTTTTCTGCTCTTTTACATTTTTAAGGTATTCTCCAAACAACAGCTGATGAGTTTTGCTTTTACTATGCAAGAAAAGATGGTGGCTTGTGCTTTCCAGATTTCCCAAGAAAACAAGTGCGAGGCCCAGCTTCTAACTATTTGGACCAGATGGAAGAATATGACAAAGTGGAAGAGATCAGCAGGTTCATAAAGATAAATGATGTTTAATCTAAAAAAACTGACAAATCTTTGTGGTTTTCACAGTGAATCAGCTCAGTCTGTGCTTATGCTTAGCAGCTGTGTGCTCCAGATGTTATTTTCTTCTGCTGCTGTTAGTGTATTTGAACTTTAAGACTTTTCAGTATTTAGGTTACTAACAGTGTATTACAAGCCTGGCTTCTCTATGATTCATACATACTTCAACAGATCGTAAAGTTGGGCCAGAGCTAGCAGGATGAAGTTCAATGCAGATAAATGCAAGGTGCTGCTCCTTGGGAGGAATAATCAAAAACACAAATATAAAATGGGTGACACCTGGCTGGATGGCAGCACTATGGAAAGATAAACAAGTTGATAGTACCT
Source organism: Crocodylus porosus (assembly GCF_001723895.1). Taxonomy (NCBI): domain Eukaryota; kingdom Metazoa; phylum Chordata; order Crocodylia; family Crocodylidae; genus Crocodylus; species Crocodylus porosus. The sequence continues at coordinate 5,799,851 of NW_017728913.1, forward strand.
CTCTCTTTGGCACTGGTTAGCCCTCATCTGGAGTAATGTGTGCAGGCCTAGGCTCCACAATTTAAAAAGGACACAGAGAAGTTAGAGAGGGTCCAGAGACAGGCAACAAAGATGATAAAAGGCTTGGAAAGCAAGTCATATGAGGAGAGGCTGAGAGACCCAGGCATGTTCAGCTTGTGAAAAAGGTGCTTTAGAGGAGACACAATAGCAGTCTCCATGTACGTGAAGGGATGCCATAAAGAAAAGGGAAAACACTTTTTCTCACTTGCTGCAGAAAGGACGTGGACCAATGGCTTGAAGTGGCAGCAAAGTAAGTTTAGATTGGATTTCTGGAAAAAAAAAACTTCTTCAGTGTTAAAACAGTGAGGCAGTGGAATAGACTGCTTAGGGAAGTGGTGGACTCTCCATCACTGGAGGTGTTCAAGAAGAGGTTGGTCTGTAGGAATGTTTATGTTCTATTATCAGTATTTCCCATGCTTCTGGGCTTTGCTGGTTACCCCCTACCCTGCTTTCTGGTACATGTGTCATGGTGTTTTTAAGATTTCTTCAGAGGCATTGGGTGTTGGCTGCAGCCAAGACTGGAGATTTTGACTGGGGAGTGCCAGTGATCCAGCTGGGACCAAAGCCAGAGGCTCCTGGCTACAGGGTCCTGCCCCTCTGCTCAGGGTCAGATTGATTGCCGTATTTGGGGTCAGAAAAGAGTTTTACCCTGTGGTCAGATTGGTATGAACTCCGGGGGGTTTTCCCTTCCTCTGTAGCAAGGGTTGTGGCCCTGTACCTGAGATCTCTTGAGTACATATTGGCAACATTTCATAGAAGCAGGATACTGGCTGCCCTGGTTCTTCTGATTTATCTGCGGTAGGTTGCAGTGTTAGGTCTTTGTTGTGTCAGGGTTTATAGTAGTCTTATGTAAAATTTAGATTATGGTTTGTATACAATGGTTTGGATAGGGAGGATCCTGCCTTAGGCCGGAGGTTGGATTTGATGACCTCTGGAGATCCCTTTCAGCCCTACTTCTCTACAATTCTTTGATTCATATGTAAGGTAATTGAACATCCCAGCTTAGCAGGAATAGTCCCAGATTTCACAGGCCAGTTGGTGAAGATTAAAGCAAGAATCCCAGAATTGCAGAGGCATTGGGTACAGTCTGGTGGGGAGGCAGAGTGATGTGGTATGCCAGGAAGACAGGCAGGCAGGCACTGCCTGGTGCACCATGGTGCTGTGCTTCCGCTTGCAGCTGTGCCAGTAACTTGGGAAGTGGTGGATGTCCTGGATTTCCCATAGTCCCATATGGTCACCCTATTCATGTGTGTCATTTTGGCCTGAATTCTGTAACTACTGGTAGATAGCATCTGACAGAAGTATTTTCTCTATATTGATATATTATCAACAAATTCTTTCATTATATAGTATAGGACTTTCCATTTTTTCTCTTCTGAATTTTCCACTGTTGTGAATAAATTGGATTAGGATATTTAATAATAATGCTCCAAAATAAGTCATCCACTTAAAAAAGATTTTAAGTGACAACTTTTGTTAAATTTTAAAGTTGTTAGAATTTACAGTGCTTACTTTAGGGCAAAATTTTCCTAAAATATTAACTTTCCTGCCTTTTAACATATTTTCTCCTTCTCCCCATCTTCTATCTCAGATCAAGTTATACTTTCCCATAGATCTCAGTAATAAAATCCCAAATTATGCTCTTGGATGTACACAGATTACTTCCATTGACTGGGTACATTTGAAGGGAGAACCTGTTTGGCCTTTTTTAACTAACGTTGAAGTACAATTTCAAGACTCTCAAATTTTAGTTCTTGGGGTGGGTGGGGTGGGAATATATACTGGTTCTGATAACTTTATTTTATTAGAGAAATGAAACAAAGTTTTCACTGTTTTATTTTTCAAATTTCTTTAGAAAACACAAGCACAACTGCTTCTGTATTCAAGAGGTTGTGAGTGGGTTGAGACAGCCTGTTGGAGCAGTGCATTGTGGGGATGGATCTCATCGTCTCTTTATCCTTGAAAAGGAGGGATATGTCAAGATTTTCACTCCTGAGGGGGAGATAATGAAGGAACTTTTTCTGGACATACACAAGCTTGTTCAAAGTGGAATAAAGGTTGGAATTTTTATTTCTCTCTCACTATTTGTATAGTTTAATCTCATTATGCACACTCACCATGCACATTTAATTTCATTCAAAACATTCATGGGTAAATGGAGTCAGGGTTTTTTCAGGAAAATATTTTAATTTAAAAAGACTATTTGAGAATATAGGAATCTCTCTAAAATATGGCAGAGTTTCAGCTGACAAAGAAAGTGACTTAACAAAATACTCTTTTTTCTCAAGTGAAATTTTAATCTGCCATCCACCTTAAAGATACACAAAAATATATTACACCAGAATCAACATTGTCTCTACATTTATATTATTCAGGCACAATTATCCTACCAGTGAAGTGCATGGAATTTTGCTATTAACATAAATGGGACCAAGTTTGTCCCATTTAAGGAATTTAAGGAATTATTCTAATTTGAAATGTTTATTATCAATGGTGTGGTAGAAGGAAACAGGAGGGATACTTCTCACCACACCACCTAAGAAGGAGGAGCTTTCTTTTCTACAACCTATCCAAGAATGTCTCACAAACTATCCATTAGATTGGGAGCTACTCTCCAATGATTGGTACACTATGTGTACCTAATAAAGTTATTTCATCTCCAATTGCAAGCCCAAATAACAACTGTCTGTAACAACTCTCATTAAAGTCAACTGAAAGTCTATTACTGACTCTAAGAGGAGCTGGAGTAGACCCCTGGTAGTTGGCCATTAAAGTGAATGTGGTGGAGTTTTTTTAAGCAGGATTTCTGGTGTGACAAAAAATCATGGGGTAAGTAAACTGTTAGGCGACTTGCAAGTCTTACACAAGATATTCATATGGGAATGGTCTATATTTTATTTCAATGCTTACTTACTGTCATGTATACTACTGTCAAGAAGCAGCTTATGTCACAAAAGTCTCCTTAAATGACTGAGAGGCAAGACAATCAGGACTCATAGTAGAGATGGTATCTTTTATTAGACGAAGAAGATTTTTGCAAAAAAATTTCTTTAATTGCAAGCTTTCAGGCACAAACATCCTTCATAAGGCATTGGAGAAAAGATTATAAAAGTTCTCCTGGGTAGAAATGAAGAGGTTTTTGTGATATCTTTTACTGAACCAGCAGTGTAGTTGGAAGAAATATTGGAAAAACTTTTGGCATAAAGTGTCTTTACTTAGGGATGCTTCAGCTAGAAGGGTCCTCTATGCCCAAAAGCTTGTCCAACGTCTCTTCCAACTATACAGTTGGTCCAATAAAAGATCCTTCTCTCTCATACATTTCTTGGAACATCACAACTACAACAACATGCCAGCCTCCTTAGATGAAAGGATTTCACTTGCTTCTTGGCATAATTTTCAAAAACAATGAAAAATGAGTTACATTAATCAAAATAGCACAGCGCATGGTAAATAGTCATTTTATATTTCAGATATAACACCAATGGCCTGGTTTCAGATCACCTCTTTTCAGGAGGAGTTTGGATGATTCTTGGTTTGAAACAGAGTAGTGTATGTGCAAAATATGACTCTGTTTAAAATAAATACCTAAGTCCTATGATTTTGTGATTCATTTAACCATTTCATTTCTCTCCGTGGAGGAACCTTCAGCTATAGAGCTCCAGGAGAAGAAAAAAACAAATTGACAAAATATACAACAAACAAAGCATCTACATGGCACAATATTATAAGCAGTATGGTCACGTTAGTGCCAAACCCCATTACACTCCTTCTGAGTAAGCTTAGGTACCTATATATGGCACTACATTGTATTTTAAGACATACCACCAAAAAAAAGTGTGATGGTGAAATGTAATATAAAGCACTAGGAATACCATGATGAAGAGCATTATATAGATCACAGGTTGGCCACATTTTATGACACCAGACCAGAATGACCCAGCTTGGGTCCAAAGCAGGCTTGTGCTAGAACCTAACTGCAGCCACTGCTGCAGCTTCTCCCCACTGCCACTTCTCTCCACTACCCAGTTGCAGTGCAGCATGGGCAAAGTGCCATCCTGCCTGGCCACAGTGCTGTGCAGCACCCCCAAAGCCCCATCACCAACGAGCACTGCCAAAGCCCCCACTGCACTGGCAGGATCCAGTGGCTCCGTGGGCCAAATCTCGCCCATAAGCCATAGGTTGCCAACTCCTGACCTAGATATTAGTAAAGGATGTACACTGGAAAATGGGCTGGGTTTTCCAACAAAGCAATCTCAAATTACTTTCTTATGTGCATCCCAATAAGTAGCTTGATTTTTCAAAAGGACTAAGTGCCCAGCAGCTGCTACTCAAATCTGTGGGAATCACTTGAGCATTCAGCAATGTTGAAAATCAGCTAAGAGATACTTGGCAATTTTCTGATGGAAAGATTTTTTCATTTTCACCGTATACATAGTTCTGTTAACAAGCTTCAGTTACCTGCAAAAGTAAGAGAGAATAAATAAAGCCAAGTCATCTCTAATAATTATTCTTAAAAGCTCTTAAACATTTAACAGTATCTATCATAACATATGACATCTTGTGGGCTACCTCCCTTCCCAAGCTGGCTGACATCCTTGTGGCAATACAGTAATTGTTTACATAGTCATACTTCAAGGGCATTTGCTACTTCTTTCTTTTATCTCGAAATGTGATTTAAGAGGTAGATACCAGTAAATAAGAGTGCTCTTTTATGGCCCAGCTTTCCAAAGGATCAGTAGCTAGTGCCCATGATGTACAGTCAAGAATATCAGAGTATCTCTTAAAGTTTTACATATTCAAAGAGTGAGAATTATTGAACCAGTCCACTGTGCCTTGCTACTACATACACTATTTACAGATTTTTAAATGCATAGTACAGTATTTCTCCAGAATCTTTGCCTATTTTGCTAGATGGCAAAATAGAACTTTAATACATAGATGTTGGTACTATTATCCATGAATGGCTAGGGTCTTTAAAGGCAATGTACCTGTATGTAATCTGTCTGAAGAAAGGATTTTTTTTTCTCTACAGTACAGAAGACATACTTCATTTCCATTAATGTAAGTGTAATGGAAGCTACTTGTGTATATTTTTCTTATGAACAACAGGCATTTTTATACATGCCTTGGAGGTAGAGGGTGGGGTGCTTTAATTAAAGTGGTTCTGAGAGCTGCTCTAATTAAAGTGCCTGAATTATCTCGTGAATCAGTGTCCCCATGTTTCAAAATGGCAGTGGGGTGCTTTATCTAAAGCTGGTCAAATGAGATTCAGTTAAACCACTCCTGCCTCCATTTTGAAGTGTGGGGACACTGATACACGAGACACAGGGGATGGCTGAAGCACGGTAATAACCACGCTTTAACAGACTCTAATTGTAGTTACAGCACACTGGAGCAGCCTTTGGGGTCATGTACAGGCACCCATGAGTTTGATTCTCCTCTTACATCAGCATTAATCAAACATAAAATGAAGTCACTGGAATCTTAGTCATATGTGATCAGGCCCAAAATATTCAAGGTGAACTGTTTTTGAAATGGTGTAAAGTCTTTTTTACTGTTTTCACATTATTTTCACAAATTACTAGACTTTTAAAGCCAGAAGGGACAACACAGTTATCTAGTCTGACAAGTCCTGGATAACACAGGTCATATTTTTACCCTGGCATTGAATATGCAGATTGTCTATTGAAAAGGATATAAAGACAGTTTTCACATTTTGTAAAAAATATCAAATTTAACCCAAAAACATCTTAATCCAATAACAATTTTATTTGAAGAACGATCATATAATAACACCCCTGAAAACAGCAGTTTAAGACTTTTCTGTTTAATTTGCATTAACCAACACATACCCTCTAATCACTACAATAACAAATTATGATTTTTTCAAATTTTTATGGCTGTAAGTTTTATCTGGCAAAACATAATTTTTATACATCTGCACATGAATTAATCATAAGCAACAATTAGGGGGCTGGACTTGATGATCTTCAGAGGTCCCTTCCAGCCCTAATGTCTATGTAATGTCTATGAAATACCGTTAGAAAGGTTTTTAAACTTGTGCTTTTTTAAGATAGCTCAGACTAGAAGGATAAAGGCAAAACTGCAATGAGTTAACCATTCTCTTCATTTTGTGCTGGTGAGGAGGAATGTTGGTCATGGTAAGCCTATTTTAGACGGGTAGACAGAAGGACGTGTTGCAGTAGAAATAGCCATGGAGGTTGGTCCTAGTCTGACTAGCATTAGCTCCCTTATCACAGTATTTGTATTCAGATCCATAGACGGGAAATCTATACACTGGAATGAAGGGAGCCACTGGTTATATTGTAAAGTTGGGCTGTGAAAAAGCCTTTAGATTGGATCCGGCCCACAGAACTGCACCATCTGGTTCCCTGGGCTACTGATGGACCAATGAATTTCAGGATGTGGCCAGTGATGGGTGGGACAAGGAGCCCTGGAGTCCAGATCTCGCTAGAGATGCAAGGTGAATTTGACATCCCTGAATTTGACAATCACTTGTGCTAGCAGTAGTGCACGGGGTTCTATGCCAAAGTGCTTCTACTTTTCTAATGTGGTTGGTAAGCTATGTATTTTGACAGTCATATGAAGTTGCTCAATCTACCCAGAGTTTGCAGATAGTGATCAATGATCCTCCTATGACGCCGGTACCTTCATCACCAGCAGTGGATTTGACACCACTTACATACTTTGGTTGGCACCACTTATATACTTTGTGGACTTCTGGCAGCTGTCTTCCCCTCCAAAAAAAAAAAAAACAGAATAAAGGAAGTTGGTATATACATTCAGAATTACATGTTGTGTTGGCACAAGCACATTAAAACTAAGCTTGTATTTCATCATAGCAGGAAGATATGCTCTTGTGTCAAAGGTGGATGAACTGAACCCTATGGGAGGATTCTCAAATACAGAGAGATGCAAGATTCATGGGGAAAGAAAAGCCAAACCCTAGAGACCCCTGCCCAGAAACAACTTGTTTCTTCACACCTCCAAATCAGTGATCCTCACTGGCAGCCTGGCTGGCAGATGTGCTCTTCTAGCATTGCATTTTCTGACCTGGCTGTCCTTTCTGCTTGTCTTTGGAAGCCATAGATAGAACTAAATGACACAGCTGCAAAATTAACTTTTGCTTCCAACATATTTTGGACCCACTTTACTCCAGACACATTAAATGAGTATTTCTGGCTCAAACATTTCTACCCTTCCTAGCATTGTCAGGACTTCTAATTAGCCCACCAGCAGCACTGAATCAATACTTACACATTGATTCCAGTTTAGGAGGTAGTCTATGCAGGGTAATGCAGTGTGCCTTAAAACACTGCTGCCCGCCACAGTAAGTTTTCTTTGTAGACACGTCCTTAGTTTCCCCTTAACTTATGTAGGGGTCATAGGTGCCCAAACTTGGTCCAGCTGCACCAAACCTCCTGGCTTAAAACACTTCCATTTTAAATATTCCACCATCTAAGGTATTTATAGACCTACTCCAGGAGTCAGGGGGCACTTTAATTAGAACAGCTCTGAGAGCCACTTTAATTAAAGCACCTGAAGCATCATGTGTGTCAGTGTTCCCACGCTGAAAAATAGTGGCAGCAGCACTTTAACTAAAGCTCGTAAAATGCCCTGCCACCATTTTTCAGCATGGGAACGCTGCTACATGTGATGCTGGAGTCTCCTGAAGCACAGTAATTACCATGTTCCAGCAGACTCAATTAATTGAGTCTGCTCCAGTGCACTGCACATGTATAAGCACCCTAAGTTTTGGTACTTCTGTGACCAAATTGGACCTTAGTCTTCATTTCATGACAACACAGGTGAAGAGCTCACCACTTCACATGGCAGTTTGTTTCAGGTATTAATCACCCTCTTTGTAATTTGAATTTGTCTGGCTTCAGTTTCCAGTTATTGGTTCCTGCTGTGTCTTTTTCTGCCAAATTAAAGATCACGGTATTTTTTCCCTGTGAACATACTTACAAACTGTAATAAAGTCACCTCTCAATCTTCTCTGTGATAAGCTAAACACAATGAGCTCTTAAAATTTTTTCTCCAAGTAAGGTTTGCATCTCTTCTCTGCATGTCCTTAAATTTCTTAACATTCTCTTTAAAACATGGATGCCAGAACATAGTTTAATTTTAGTCTCTCCAGTGCAACCTACACAGGTAAAATCATCTTCCTTTTCCTACTCACAACTTCCTTATTTGTGCACTGCATTATTCTTATTGGCTAGCATTGCAGAGAGAATTCATGTTCAGTTGCCTGTGCACTGTGACTCCTAAATCCTTTTTATTTTATTGTACCTTTTGGTATCCATGGCTTTGTATATCTATTGACCATGGAATTATAGGATCTACAACAGAACTGCATCCTAAGTCATACTGTTCTGTTTCATTTGCTACACAAATTGTCTGAAGCAGAAATCTTAGCAAACAGGGCATCCTTAAAACTGCCTTATAGAGATGCCATGCCAAGTTATATTGTAAGGAGATCAACTCTTTTTAAACAAATAATTATGTTTTAGTAGTAAGGATAATGAAAACACTATGATAAAAGGACATAGTCTTTGAGGCCTCTGAGGAAAAAAAGAAAACTCCAAAACAGAAAACATATGTCAGTGCAATGATACTGAAGATAGGCTGTTAACAATATATGAGCTAGACTTCTTGACCTCAATCACCTTCTGCTTCACCCCCAGGCTATGAATTTCTTTTCCTTGTCACAATGGCTTAAAATTTAATAGAAAGTTTCCCTAAATCTTAAACCACATCTGCACTTTTGTTTCTTCCTACTTTCAGTTTATCTAGTAAAATGGACTGTGCATGCTTTTATGATTCCAGCATTTTTTAAGTGTGTTATATTCATATAATTTGTTGCAATTATTTTGACAGTCAGTTCTTTTCTGAAGCAAATTAAAGATACACATTTGTAACTTAAGTTATTTTAAGTACATGCGTTCAGTTTTAGTTACTGAATCTCTCCTTGTCCTAATGAACATATAAAGTTTAGCTAAATTTGATAGTCAATTATTGTCAGAACTTAAGTTCCTCCAATTGAACAAATTCTTACTCAAAAATAGATCCACTGATTCAATGGGCTTGTTGTTAGGAAGAACAGCTGACCAAATATCAGGGTTAGGCTGAAAAGAGAAATATGGGGCATAGGTAGCATAGGCCCATTTTTTTCATTGGCAGTTCAAATGCTTAGCAAAAACATACAAAAGGTTACTAGCAGGTATTAGATGTGCTACCTAAAAAACCCTAAATATTCCAAAGCTGCTTGGGCCAATCCAAAAATGAGCTCTTTACCTCCAAAAGGTGTTTTGCACAAGGCCACAGGGTTAGCATTGAAACCTTTACTCTGTCCTGTGTGTTTTCACAACACAATTTAAGTATCCCTGAGATCTGCAGAGGTTGTGATCTTGATTTACCATAGCACTTACATCAATATTTAACTTTAACAAGGTGCCAGGATTTAAGGAGGTGCTCAAGTGTTTTTTGTTTTGTTTTTTTCCTAATTATTGCCTGAGGCATCAGAATTTGAGCCCTCAACACCCTAATGTGTGCACAGGACTCTTTTTAACCCATTTTTCATCTTCCAAAACAAAGTCTCTGATTCAAGCTTCAGCTTCAATATCTCCCCTGTTTTAATGATGGCATGTTCAAAAAAAATTTTTAACAGTATATAATGGAAAGACAATTTGTTTTCACTGTCTTTATGCTTAGAAATGGCTAAAACAGTTTTCTTTAGGCTTTCAAGAAAAGCTCACCTTTAGTCAGAGAACAAACAATAGAAAGTTTCAGGAAGTTATGAATAACTTAAAATGAGGTATGAAATGGATGCTGTTATTTAACCTTAGTTTATAACTGTCACTGCCAAACTTCCATAACAAGACAGCGAACTAAGTTTACAATGTAACCAAATAATTAACGAACAATGAGACCAAAATTAACTGCAACTCAGTGAGATACATTTTTAATAAAATCAGTGTCATTCTATTTCTTCATCTCCCAGGGGACAGACATGAGGGACTAAATCCTACTTTGCCATCTGTACTCGCACAGCTTTTAGGGGTCTAAGTCACTAAACAAGATTCTGCTTTGTTCTGTGTAACAGCCTGAATACCACTAACATGCCGAAATTCCACCCTGTGTGGCTAAGCTTACCCTACTGCACATACTGCCACTATGATATCTAAAGGTAAACCATATCAAATCTGCGGTATGTTGAATGATGTTAAAATTAGAACATGCTGTTGTACGTTAAGGGTTAATACCATTTCTTGCCTGCACTGCTCCGACTTGCTACTAGGGCGCTGGTGAGCAGGGAGGGATGGCTAGCAGGCAGGACAGGACACTTGGGTTCTATTCCTGTTCTGGGTGAGCGGGGCTGGGAGTGGTGCATCCTGGGATGCACACAACTTGCTTGTTTTATCTCCATGGAGCAGACCGAAGTTACCCTAACACAAGCTAGATAGCATAACCCAGAGTTAACCCTTGCCTGAAGTGGTATATTTTTGAGATGCTCAGAGGGCACTTAGCACAAGTTAAAGAGCTTTAAGGTGCAGACACAAAGGCACTTTTACACATGCTCCAAGTAGAGGGGATGGGGTAATGCTTTAATTAGAGTGGCTCCAAGAGCCTCTCTAATCAAAGTGCTGCCGCATCTCATGTATCAGCGTCCCTGTGCTTAAAAATGGAAAAATTTGATGAGCTTTAGTTCAAGTGCCCCCACTGCCATTTTTAAGCATAGGAATGTTGATGCACTGGAGGAGGCTGCTGGAGCATGGGAATTGCCAAGCTCCAGCAGATTTGATTAATCAAGTCTGCTTTGATGCACTGGAATTCCACTTGTGCATAGGCACCCTTATGTTGTAAGGGCCCTTAGTATGGTCTGCAATTCAGCTGCTGCAATTCATTTTCTTGTGATGAGGAACATAAGTATCATGAAAGTCTCTTGAAATTGTAACTGGCAAAACCCCCCCTTAACTGATGACTGTTTAACACTGCTCATAGCATGGTGGTATAAGCCTTGTGTAAGAGTGTTCTTATGAAAGAGCTGGGTTCTAAATTCATGTCTTCCCCCAGCAGATTTTTCAACTGTATTCACCCATTTGCCATGATCATCTCCTAGTCACTGGGCAGCACAACTGGGAGTACCCTTGTGATTAAGTGAAGCCACTGGACAGCTAGGAGAGAAAAAGTAATGGGACTACCTAGAAGGAGAATAAGCAACTGGGAAACTGCATGTGGTTCAGTGAGGTGAACCACATTCATCACCAGGGATGACTATACCGCAGTTGCTAGGGGATGCAGGGGGTTGGTCAGAAAGGCCAAGACAGAGATGGAACTGGGAATAGCTTCCTGGATCAAGGACAACAAGAAGTCCTTTTTTAAATACATAGGGGGCAAAAAGAAGGTACTGGGTAACGTGGGACCCCTGAAAGGCATGCTGGGAAATTTGGTCATCACACCAGACGACAAAGCTAACCTATTTAACGACTTCTTGGCCTCCATTTTCCTAAGCAGGGACCGGATCAACCCCCGCCACTGGGCCTCCCTCCCAGGCACCAGGGGAGGCGCACCTAGGCCAAGGGTCAGTGAGGATCTAGTCAGGGAACTTCTGGAGGGACTGGATGTATTTAAATCAGCTGGTCCTGATGATCTCCACCCCAGAGTGCTGAGGGAATTAGCTGAGGTCATTGCGGGACCCTGGCACAGCTTTACAA
>NW_017728913.1:5811748-5832209 GCF_001723895.1 Crocodylus porosus
CCCAGCTGACTTCCTGCCCTTTGGGCAGGGGGCTGGACTCGATGATCTCCTGAGGTCCCTTCCAGCCCTGATGTCTATGAAATCTATGAAATCTGCTCAGGTCCCTTCCGACCCTACTAAGTATAAAGCTATGAACAATTGCCCTGAGAGGGAGTGCTCCCTTTCATTACTATTTGTGCAATTTTGCATTAAATAATTATTGGAAAACTGTACAAACAGCACTGGGAGCAGGGAGTAAATTCCTCCACACAGGGCTTGCTGATTGAACCTTCTACCTATAGGATGCAAGTATATGCTCAGACTGTTTGGAAAGCCTGCTAGTGATAGTCAAAGTCATGGAGTACATCTACATGAGATACTTCAAAGCACATTAGACTAATTAATGCACAGTACAGCATTACCATCTACACATGTGCAGCAATTACTGCCATCAGTCTAATGTAGTGTGCTGAAGTGCATGTATAAACCCTGACTCAAAGCAAATTGCCAGGCCACAGCTGCTGCCTGGCTAAGTCCCAATCTCTGCAGAGCAGAGGGAGCTGTCCCAGCTCTGAGGGCAGCTGCCTTCCAGCCATGTGGAGATCGGGACTGGTCCCAATCTCCACATGGCTGGGAGGCAGCTATCTCCAGAACCGGGACAGCTACCCCAATCCTGTGGGGATTGGAACTGGCTTCTATACCTCCTGCTGCTGCAGGGGTGCAGAACAGGGCAGGAGCAGCCCTGGACTGAACTGCTCCCAATAGGCACATGTTCAGATGTGTGCCCAGGCACAGTTTAATGCTCTTGAATTTTCTGCAAAGAAAATTCAGGTGCACTAATTGCATATAAAGGCATTTCCATGGTGCTTCTTCATGAAGGAAAGGCCTCTTGGCCTCCTTGGATGATATTACCTAGAATCCCTAACAGGAAGGAGAGTGTGTCTGTATTTGCAGGGAGGCAAAGAAAGCCCAATGGATTGTTAGTAAGTCTTTTATGTGAGAGACAAAAATCTTTGTGGGTTATCATTTTTTTATTGGTCCAACTATAGTACCCTCCCTCAGACCTCTGGCAGTACCCTAAAGGCCAACACTGGCCCCTGTTTGCCCACCCCATGCCCAGATGCTGCTTGCTATCCATTCACAGCCCTGCCCCATCCACCTGGCCAAGCATGCCCTGTCTGCCTGCAGTGGTCCCAGCTGGTCTCCATCTGCCCTCTCCATCCAGCACCCTGATGGTGGGTGCAGGGCAGATGGGCTCAGACCAGATAGTTTCAATTGCCCCTCTCCTCCTCCCACCCCCTCCCAAACAATACGTCAGCCAAATTCCTGAAGTGGCACTCCAGCCAAAATAATTACCTACCCCTGGGCTGGAGTGTACTCTCAGTTACACTGATGCACTCTCTGAGGCCACTGTTACCAAGTATAAATCAGAATAATGACATTACTTACTGCACTACTCCAGATATATGATGCTTTCAGTATTAAATATTTGACAGTTAAAAAAACATAAACAGGCCTGGGTGTGTAGGACCATAACTCAAGACTCGCTTCTTCCCAAGGCAGTGCCTACTGAGTTAGGCCACCTCTTGCTTATTCTCCTTCTGGCCCAATTAATCTTTCCTTGTTGGCTGCCCAGTGGTTCACCTTCAATAGGAGGGAATTGGCAGTACTTTTGGTCTATCCTGACCCATAAGGTGGTAGTTAGGATATACTACTAGGATATAGGAAATGTGGCTTCAAAGCACAATGAGGTTGCAGGATGCTAGAAACCAAGTCTCTTATGTCTGAGATTAGTGCTATAGCCACTAGATTATTTATGGAGGAGGATGTAAATAATAAGGAAGTCAATGCTGAAGTCCATTATGTAGATATTTTCATATTCAGGTCCTAAGTATAACTAAGGACAGTGTAAGGCCTGGGCAGGGCTTACACTAATCTTCACATGACAATATCACGAAAGACCCTTGCCTCTGTACATGGGAATAACTTGTGTAAGAAAGAGAAAGCTTCAAGTTTCAATGCATGGATTTTTATCCAAATTCTTGTACTGGAGGGTGGTGGAGATAAGTGTTTAATTGCTCTTCTTTTAAGCTCCCTACACCCCAAGGAAAAATACATAGAGGTTACACTTACTATCACTCTATTATCTGGCTTTACTAGTTGCTGGAGACTTGATAATTGAGGTGGTTACCATTCCTATCACCTGAATATCCTCAATGAGCATTTTACAGCATGCCAGTAGCATAACTGAGAGGGAGCAACTGGGGCAGCAGCCGCAGACACTGCCTTGGTGGGAAGGGAACGGGGGAGCAAAAATAGCTGCCACTGTAACTAACAGCGGCTGACCACTCTGCTGTATCACCCAGGCAGCCCAGCGCTGCCCCATGGATCACAGCTGCCCTGGTATGCTTCTGTGGTAGGTTATGTTGTTTTGTAGGCTTAAGAGACAGAGGGAGGACCAGAAAAGGCTACCTGACTCTCTCTGCAAAGCAGGAATTCTGACAAGTCATTTTGTCGGCACTTCCTGTGGGAAGTGGAGCTCCCTCCTTCTGCAGAACCAGGCTTCTGTTTGCACGTGCTGGAATGCATGCAGCCCTCTAAAATAACCATGCTACGTTATGGAATGCAAACATGACATGTGCCATTTATGGACAATTTTCCCTTCAGGACCGTCAACTTTTTTTTTTTTTTTTGAATTTTGCAATCCATGTTTTCTGAATCCAAAGCTGCAGCTGTACAGCACAGTGCATTTCTATATTGAAATGCCCCATCTATACTGGTAGAAATATAGCTGCATTATCTCAGACTAATTATCCTTTCCAAGAAGCTGGCTATATATTAGCCAGGTGGAGCAGTATGCTAGTATGGCTCTACTAATTCCTGTACCCAATCTAGCTTGTTCAGGACTAGCTTCTTTGTGGTGTTCACACATATCCCAAGTTTAGCTTAAGAACAATTATAGCCTGTATAAAGTATGCAAGTAAGCACAGAGGGGAATAAAGTTGCCCACAGGCATATGAGAAAGATGTTCATGTGGGCCACTATGCTGGTTCTTCAGGGCTACTCTTGAATAGAAATAAGAGAGTCACAGCTATGGGTTGGGGAGAGGTTGAATATGCTAGTATGGCTTTACTAATTCCTGTTCCCAATCTAGCTTGTTCAGGGCTAGTTTCTTTGTGCTGTTCAAAGTTACTACTTGGTGAGTCAGGAGTTCTCAGTGATTCAAATGTCAGGATGGTAGCAGTCAGGCTCTGAGCACACCAAACCAAATACCTGTGGCTAAACCTCATCTGCGACCAGCACACTGGGAATTTCAATCAAAAGATGGCCTGAAGTTTTGAATGCTGTGCCAGATTGAGGCAGAAATCTATGAAGCACAAGGGGCTAAGAATAAGAAAAAAAAATAAAGAAAAAATAAAAGAATGTAATTTTTAGGAAACCCTAAAGACAAATAAAATACATTTTTGCCCTGGGTTTGCTATAGCACACAAGCAAATTTCTTAACCATGACCCTGGGAACATATTAGTGCACATTAAAAGAAGGATGGGGTTTTTATGAAGCGATGAGTTTTTGTGAGGATTTAATTTACTTCAGCTGGATTCAGACAACTTTAATGTACACTCACTGTTTTAATAGAAAACCATGGCATGCTGGTGAAACATACCTGCTTCTTCCATTGACCTTTTATAGAACTTGATTTTATTCCTAAATAAGAACCCACAATAGTTTTTTCTTAAGAGGTTTGCATTTTACCATCATGTAGCAATACTGTTTGCATGCAAAATAGTGATCCTTACAATTGTGAATAGTATATGCCTGAATGCTCTAGAGACCTATTTTTTCTGTGAGAGATTGAACTAGATAACCATAACTCAAGCTAGCAATTTTGGAACGCTGAAATGACTTTCAGGTTGTAAGCTGAGCAGATGAGGAATTGTCTGTTTATTCTAAAGAAAACTGAATCAACAAAACACTGTCGTTTCTGTTGATTTTGGGCAGCGTGTCCTAGATTTGAGGAGCTGAGAGGGGAAAGAAGATAATACTTTATCATTTTACATGCACATGTGTAGATTTTAATGTTCTGTGTTTCCTTGAGAGGAATCCCATGGTGCCAATTAACCTAACTTATTCCAAAACAATTCTCTGTTTGGAAAGAATAATTTTCATTGTGGGTGTTCCTTGAAATTGTATGCCTCATACCCTGTTATTACTGAGATGTGTGTAGTGCAATTGAGAGTGCCAGTTTCTTTTCCATGCACTGTATAGATTATAGCTGTATCCCACACACAGTGCTAGATAATCCCTGTTTTAATTTTGTTGTATGTACAAATCCTTTTTGAACATTTAGCAATTTTAAAAATGTAAAAGACCGGCTTCCTCTAGTACGTCATTTGTTAAAACCAAATGATTTATTTGGAAGTGATCAAAACCAGTGAATAACATGGCAATTTTCTAATTAACAGAAAACTATTGCTTTTACTAAAGCCTAGCAGGCAGATCATCATATTCCGGATAAAAAGGCTGTGAAGACACACAGATAGGCAGAAAACTGTGGTCTTAAGCAACACGGTTCCAACCACATTTCCTCTGATGGGTGGAGGTTGGACGGGCCTCAGCAAGTGGAAGATGTGGCCCTCTCTAACACTATGGACATCCAAAATTGATGGAGAGGTCCTGAATATCTCAAGGTATCCATAAAGGACAAGAGCTTTCCCTCAGCATGCCCAGTTCTTCAAAAAACACCCCTTATATGCAACTCCTTCAGATGCCACATTCCCTTGGGAGCACCACATGCAAAATGGGTCACAGTTCCCCCTTTTAAAGGGATTTAAAGATATAGAACAGAAAAACCTTGAGAATTTCTCCATAATGCCACAGAGCCAGTTTCCTCTAACTCTCCCACCACTCTCTCTCAGAACCTGTGAGGCCCCCTTCTTCACACAGAGGAACTTCAGTTGGGTTTGGGAGAGGACCAACTCCCTTCCTCTGACAGATTATTGGCTAAATCATCAGGTTTTCCACTCATTTTATCCCCTCTGCAGTTAAAATGGGAGAGGATGATCTGGCCCTAATTTCATGGTTTATGTGTAATCTTATTTTTTTAAACAGTCAGGGCTAATTTTTCCCATTATAGAAAAAAATTTAAAAAAAAATAACTCCAAAAGAAAGAAGAAACCACTTAGTAGCTGACACTTATTTTTGTTCACTAACTGTCAGTGCCTGCATATATTCTCGTATTTCTGGAGTTTTTAAGAAATTATTCCATAAATCTCAATAAACCAATATTCATTCTTAGATTTAATTTAGAGAATGGAATATATGATCTGTGGGATACAGCACTGCAAAATACTTTTGGCCATTTGTTTTTAATTTGCTGTAGATATTTTTAAAAACCTTGATCTATCTCTACTGGCACCGAATCACAATTCCTAAGGTTGAATTTCAAAGATTTTTTTTTTGAACTAGCTAAACAGCAATCAGTTATAGGCTGAATGCTCTAACTCAGAAATGTAAGAGGAAGTACTTAGCACAAATTATTCTTGTTGTTCTAAAAAATTCTGGCCATTAATTTACATGAGCCAGCTTCCTGATCTTTGTGACAACCTGGAATACAGCATTCTGAGCTATCACAAGTACCAGAAATTCCAGCAAAGAAATGGGCCGAACCCACATGGGTTTAAGTAAGTGGCAGTTAAATATATCAGGAGGTTTTGCCTTTTTAAATATTATTTTATGTCACTCGATATGAGGAAACTGCCACTTACCCCTAATTCTCTGTGGACTATTTCCAGAGTTTTTGATGATTCTGTATAGTCATATATTTATAGTTAGACATGGTATAGCCATTAGAAGCCAGTAAGTAGTGAGTCTGATTTGACAAAGCCTGAAAAGAAGTTTAAAAAGATAACATTCAAAAGAAAGAACCATTTTGAGTGGCAATTTTGAAGGGCTACTGTGAAGAAGAGGGAAAGCACCTTTTCTCTTTTACTGCAGACAGCCAGACGTGGACCAGTGGCCTGAAGTTGCAACAAAGTAGGTCTAGGTTGCATATCAGGAAAACTTCACTGTTAGAACAGTGAGGCAGTGAAATAGACTACCTAAGGAAGTTGCAGACAGTACATCAGGGTAGTGGAGTAGAAACCATGACTTGACACTGCAGCAGAGGAAATCTAGGTTGGAGATTAGAAAGAACTTTCTGATTATGTGGGTTGTCAACCACTGGAGCAGGCTGCCTCGAGAAATAGTGAAATCTCCACAGTTAGAAATTTTCAGTAGTGGATTAGACGGACACTTGATTGGGGTGCTTTAGTCACGGATGATCCTGCCTTGAGCAGGGGGCTAGACTAGATGACCTCAGGAGGCCCCTTCCAGCCCTACTTTCCTATGATCCTCTGATCATTGGAGGTGTTCAGAAAGAAGTTGAACAGCCACTGGTCAGGGATGATATAGGTATAACAAAGCCATGTTCCACTATGGGTATTTCCCAGGCTTCTGAGCTCTGCTGGTTGACCCTTCCCCCACTTTCTGCTACATGTGTCAAGGTATTTTTAAGCCTTCTTCAGAGGCATTGGGTGTTGACTGCACCCAAGGCTGGGGATTTTGACTGGGGTGTACCAATGTTCCTGCTAAGACTAAAGCCAGAGGTTCCTGACTGGAAGGTCTTGCCCCTCTGCTCAGGGTCAAGCTGATTGCCATATTTGGGGTAGGAAAGAATTTTACCCCAGAGTCAAATTAGTATGGACTGTGGGGCGGTGGGTTGCCTTCTTCTATGGCCTTTTACCTGGGATCTCTTGAGCATATATTAACAGCCTTTTTATAAAAGCAGAACACTGGGTGCTGTAGTTCCCCTGCTTTACCTGTGTCTTATGTTGTGTCAGGATTGATGACAGTTTTATGAAGAGTTTAGATAATGGATTATATGAAATGGTTTGGATAGGGATGATCCTTCCTCTGGCAGGGGATTGAACTAGATGACCTCTAGAGGTCCATTCCAGCTCTGCTTCTCTATGATTTCTATGAATTTTCAAATCCTGTGAACTTTTTAAACACAAATATATAGTAACTTAGAATTCCTTTAGCAGCTTTTTAGTTTAAATGTGAGGATGGACGGCTCCATTGGGTAAAGGCTTTTAATTTATGAAAAGTAGATCTAACAAATTTAAACACAATAGTCATCATAATAACTATGGATTGGATACATCAGATTTGGTCAAAAACTGACATGTCTATTTTGACGTTTTCACATTTATTTTTATTCTGACTTGGAATGAAATCAAATATTTCAAAATCATACAAGGAATTGAATTTTCAAAACATTTCCATTTCAAAAATGTTTTATTTGGGGAATCTAAAATTAAATTTTGAATTGTATTTGTCATGCTTATATTCATACATATAGTTAGCTGTTACATTTTTGCATTTTAATAACATATCATTACTTGAACTATATTATCATTTTTATATTATTTCATTTTTAAAATGAAGGACAACTATTAGGTTCTGATTGAAACATCTTATATTTTCTTTATCTTATCTTTTTCTCTGTTTCCTTAAACACAAGCAGCAGACCCGTTATCTAAAAAAATGCAGAAACGTTGCAGTCATCTACTACGACACATATTATGATATTACTAATAAACCTGCATATTGCAAAACTATACTGTGTTAGTTCTCACTGTTCAAACCTTATGAAGAATGTCTTGCATTTGAAAGCTTGTCTAACTCTATCCCAACTGTATAGTTGGTTCAATAAAAGATAACACCTTTGCCTCCTGCATAATTTCTGGACCATCACAGCCACGACTTCACTCTAACACTACCGCTTTCATTTTTCTGGCATTCACAGAATAGACAACCATGTAAAAGAGCCTTGGCTAAGACCAAACTCAAACCAGTTACAGTTGCAATACAATAGTCTTCATATTTTGGCTTGATAGGCAATCAAAAAACACTCAGAATGAGCAGATAATCATACTAATCCAGAGCTGTCCAGCATATGCCCCATAAGCCGGTTCTGGCCCATGGAGGTTCTTCACCCAGCCCACTGGACTATCAAAAGTGAGGGGCATAGCCAGGAGCCACTGCCTGCATACCTCAAGGGCCCCTACCTCATTATGGATATGGTCATCAGTGGCAGGAGGGTGAGAGGGGGCTGTGACAACACAGGCCATTCACCTTGTGATTATTTGGCCTGCTGCCTCTTACTCTACTGCCACTGTACCTACCGTCAATCCTCACATTTCTACTGCTGTCCATGTTGGTCCTTCCATGGCCCCCCATGCCCTGTGCCACATCTGGCTATAACAAGCTTTATGGTCCCAATCCAGTATGGGGCATGGTATGAGTCTGACATCCCATTCTAGTCCATCTTAACTGAGGTCAGTGGAATCTGGCATATGACTGATGCCATTTGAAGGATTTAAATGGCTGCCTTTCTTATCAAGGGATGTCTCAGGTAGTTATTACTCTATTGATAGCCTTTTGGATTAATGGGGTGTACTTGATCTGTGAAAACAACAAACTTGTCCTCTTGTATTCTTCATACCCTCTTCTTGGGTGCAAACTTTATCAGCTAGTAAATACTTCCAGCATGGCTAGCGTTTCAATTTCTTCCTTTCAGAAAATTCATAGCTTTCTTTTATCGTTTGAATGTGCAGCGTGTGATCTGAATATGTATAATACTGTACACATCATAGGATCATTGTTGGAGATGTGACTGTGCAAAGCTGACACTCTTCATCCGGCGTCAGACAGTGTTTAGGTATGCTAATGCATAGACTAAACCTTGAACACGTTAAAGGGCTGGTAAAATAAATGATATTTCAGATGATAGGACAGGCAATGCTGAAAAGTTGGCAGCTTCCATTCTTGCTGTTTCTTCCCCATAACTGGCTCTGCAGTGTGCGGTTATCTAAGCAGCATTGCTTCAGTAATTTTTCAGTGTGGGGAGGGAGAGATCAGCAGACTCTTTTCTGTAAACTGAAGATCTCTACTAAAGTGTGTGTGTGTAAACAAGTCATAAACCTCAAATGGAGTTTAAGAAGCCACCCAGGAGATTAAATAAAATCATAAAAGATTGTCCATAAAGATACTTATGGATAATTAAGAAGTTGATAATTGAAACAATACAAAATGCTGCTCATTAGACAGACAGTCCCAAAGGCCATGTCAAAAGTTTGAAACAAGGAGACAAATCAATAAATAACTGCAATATTAAGGCCTGTCTAGTAGAAAGCAGTCTCTTGTGGCTCTCCACCCACTCATTAGGCTGCTCTTTCCTTTGAATAAATCAGTCTGTTGCAGAGCCAGCATCCACAGCCTTCCAAGGTTTGTAGGGCCAAGAAGGCCACAGATACGTTCAGCTGGGTAGAGCCCTAAAGCCCTTTGAATATTTAGTGTGCAACTATTTGTAAAAAAAATTAAATTATTTATTTTAAAATTAAATTCAGTTCCTGAACCTTTCAGAACTGTAGTTCCTGCTATATTACAGGACAGCGTGCAAGTATTTTACAACTTACAGCTTTTGGGGGTTTTTTTCTAGTAATACCCTGATTCCATTCCGAGCAATGTAATGCAACTCTTCATAATAAACCAACATGGCATGTGACAATTTTCATTTGAAAAAAAAAGCTTGTGGAGAGGCATTAAAGAGAACTTGAAAGAACAGGATAGAAACTGGAACTTAGATGGCCCATCTAGTAGATCTAACAGTTCAGTGTACCAAATCTTACAGGTATTTTCAATTGGAAGACTCAGCAACGAGGACTTTAATTGAACAACGTGGCCAAATAGCTAAATGATAATCAGCTTCATTTGCTGTCACATGCCAAATTGTATCTCGGATCACTTTGTATGAAGAATCTTACGTGAAAGCAAGCAAACAAATAAAAACATGGCAAAGTTAACATTAACAGTAGTTCAGAATGTTTGAAATGATCATTAATGGGACTGCAGGGGTCCCTTCTTTGTCTGTAAGACAAAAAGTGACTTTTGACATGCCAGTCAGCAACTTTAAGGAAAGAAATAACAAACACATCAGAGAATCCTATTAGTATGCATAAGCTATTCAACATGTATTAATCTAAACTGAACAGCATTAATAATGAGCCGGAAATTTCAATATTATCTTAGATTTATTTAATTTTCTTCCATCCCATAATTTGTCCAAAAATACTAACTCATGTATATGCTCACAGAAAACTGAAGGGAAACATTTAACTAGTAGATTTAATGTACCTATCTACTATGTATTGTATCTAGTCCAAGGGCCTATTTTCTGGCCAGTAAAAAGCTATGGAAAAGCAGCACCTGACTTAAAAACAGATTCAAAAGGATATCTATTTGGTTAGAGAATTTACATTAGTAATCTACCGTAATCTGCTATATACAAAAAGCACAATTGTGCTGTCATATGACTTTGCCTGAAGAATTGCAAGAAAGTTGACAGTCTGTGGGGGGCAATACTTACAGTTACTTATGTACTTTTTTTTGTATTAAGTTATCTGTTCTTTGTAAAAAGTTGGATCCAAAAGCTTAAAGGCTGTTCTCAGTTACACAATATATGTACCATGATTATTTCCTAGTGGAATCAAGATTTCAGTTCAGTTGCCTACAGGTCTAAGTCTATTATTTACTCTGTTCCAATTCAAGTTTTTGAAACCTTACTATTTTTGCATAAAATTGTTCATACCCCCTAATTGCACTGACTTTTTAAAAATAATTTTGGATTAGATTTAGCCAAGTTAAAGTGCTTCTAAGATTATTGTCTTGGCTCAGGATAAATGGAGCTAAAGAGCTAAACAAATTATTGCTTTCTAGATCTTCTGGTACAAGAACAGCGGAAAGAACAGAATAAATTTACTACTTTACATGAGTAAAATATTTCTGGCAAATTCAAAGATATAAATTAATTGAGTTTATATCATTATCACACTCTATAGAAATTATTTTTAATTTTCTTAAGTAACATGAAAAAAAGAAACCAAAGTTGCAAAAGTAGACATGTTGGCTTTTGCATATTTAACTAAAAATTATTCTAAAGGATAATTACTATTGGACTGAAAGTGTTAAAGAAGTTCAGTCCAATAAAGATTGGGATGTTATAACATGCAATAACTGTAGATGCCTTATGCTGTACTGATAGAAGAAAATCATAGACATAGCACTGCACTGCAATCATCTTGTTTTACTGAGAATACTTTTATGATGAGCTTGATTTTTAAAATAAAGATCTACACAAATGAGTAATGGAAGAAAAAGACAGAAAGGACCCCTGGTCAGCAAAACTGTGTACATTCTTCCAAAGTCATGTTTATGAGTTCAGGAAAGCCAAGGATCCAGTTCAAAGATAAACTGTATTTCACTCTAATACTTAAAAAAATGCTGGAAAGTACAATATAGGATTAATGGAAGTCTGTTTTCCTCTGGTTCTTGGTCTACCAGAATTCTTATTTGAGATGCCTATTACTGTACGTTATGGATAGATAGATCTCAACTGTAAAGAGTCTCCATTTCTATGTCCTGTGGGTCAAGCAAAAATCAACTAAAAATCTTGTGTCCAGATTTTCCAGGCATAAAATAAATTAATAAATACATTAAGGAACTAGTGGATGCAAGGAGATTCTAAATTACAACTTCTGGTCTCTCTCTAGCTCATCTCAAGAAGACTACATGTTTTATAAGTCACAAAAAAGAAGTAACTTTATGAACTTAGTTTTCAAAATTTGAGGTACCTTTTAATTCCAAGGCCACATATACAAATCTGTATCTGAACACAGATTCCCAGAAGGATGTGTGGTGGACCTTTTGCCCTTTTGCCCATTCAATCTGATATTTTTACCATAATCTGTTTATTTGTGCTTCCAAAACTATACATGCTTTTACTTTGAAAAGCAAGCTCTATATTTACTACAGACTCTTAACAAAGTAAGCAGGTGTTTCCTGTGTCTTTTGCATGTATGCACACTTGCTCACACACTTTTACACTAGCTGAGCACCACTGCGGAGTGGTGTTTACAAAAACAACTTTTTGGTACCACGTACATTTATTTGTTATAACTGCTTGACCTACAGCACCAAAAAGGAGAGACTGTTCTTGACATCGGTCTTGAGTTAAGTATATGAGTCGATTCAGGAAGTAAGTGTGGTCGAGCCACTAAGTAAAAGTGACCATAATATAATTAAGTTCAACATCCTCCCATGGGATCATACCATGAGGTAGTAATATTACAGTATGTTTCAAAAAGGAAGTTTTTTTTATATATTGAGGAAGTTAGAAATAGCCAGAAGGGGAAAGTTAGGAAATGAAAATTCATAGTATCAGCAGGAAGGTTGTTTAAAAATACCTTATTAGAGACAGAAAAGGCCTGTGTATCCTGGAACAAATAGGAATGAAAAAGGTGAGACTATAGTAAGGTATATGAGTGTACTCAGGGAAAAAATATTCTTATAGTAAAATAGAAATCCAACTCATATAAGGATAAGAGAGTGGACTATAAACTCAGAGCACAGGGTAAGGGCCACATTCTGCAATTGTTTCAAGGACAAAATAAAGGGGAGTTTTCTATAAACATCTTTGACAAGAAAGTTCTTGAAGAACTGAGAGGAAATTTGAAAAACAAGTAATCAAAAATGTAAAGAAAATTCATAAATTTTAACACAATAGGAACATTTAAGTAAGGTTATCAGAAGCCATAAGATTATCAAGTAGCCCTCCTTGGCAGATATTTTAAGTTGAACAGACCAACAGAGTATAAAAATAAGCAATAAAAACATGAAAAGAATCTAATTGATATAATTAGATACAGACAATTAGGACAGACAAATTCTGAAGTTGCTCTTTAACATAATGTTAGTTTTGTTACCTCTACACTTAGCATCAGAAAAAGAGAGAAAATGTGATGGAAATCAAGGTCAAATGGCATTAAAAAAAACAGCATTTTGAAGGCATTGACTGTCAGTGCAATTGGGTTAATAATGTTATATATCTTATTAAGAAAACACAGCTACTCTAGTGGATTAAAAAAAGTACTGACATTTTTGGGGGGCACTAGATATGGGTGGAAACCAAAAAGTGTAACTAAGAAAAATCCTGAGAGAAAAATTTGGCTGCAGAAGAGTAAAGTATGGCTCTTTTAACTATTTCAGATTATATGAAAGAATTAATATAACGGTGAATGAAAAACACTAGGGGAACACTTGTCAGACTCATATTTCTTTTCTACGGTGCCTCTGACAAAAGATACTGTAAAAAACAGGACAGTCATAGAGCAAGAGCTAAAATTGCCATGAGTTAAAAATTTGCTTATACCAAACCTGACACTGGGCTGGTCTCTGACCTCTTGGGGCCATGAGACATGGTACTTAATTACCGAACAATTAATTATGAAATGGAAAGTAAAGGAGTAAATAACAGACACCTTCCCTAATCCATGCCTAGCATGAAAACAGGTAATAGGAAAAATGAAAATAAAATCACTACTTAAATACCAATTGATGCTAACTAGCATGTTTACTAATAACCTGAAAAATAATAGTAAAAAAAGAGACTCTGTATGTTAAAAGCAGAGACCTGAGACCAGAGAGAATCTCCTAGTAGTGTAACTAGGGTGCTAATACCAGGGCAGACACCCCAGGTATCAAATTAGAGAGGTGGTGGAGAAGAGCGGAGCAGTGGAAAAAAAGTGTGGTTGCCTCTACAGCCACACAACTGCTCTAGTGGAAACTGGAAGTGTTCATTGTCCCCATGCATCCTGATGCCCCAGAAGCCCAGCTGCTTTGCTATGCCCTTTGGGCTCTCCCTAGTCTCTAGTTTCCATGCCCTGGGCTTTTAAACACCATGGGCACATCCAGATGAATGCACACATGCAGGCATTCCCCATGTTGCTAATTTGCAGCACGAAAGGAATTGTGCCATGCACCAGAGCGCACATGCATGCGTGTTCCCCAGGGACAAGCAGCAGCAGCACATATTATGCCACTGCTATTTGTCCCTGAGGAAACATACATTCCCACTTGTAGGGATGTGACCCATGTGTGCAGCTGGATTGCATATGTGTTTTTTAGACCCAGAACTGCCCATGCCCCATTCCAACACTCAGCTGAGTGTTGGGATTAGACACAGGCAGCTGCAGGGCCTGGGAAAAAGCTGCCCCCTGTCTAGGACCAGGCAGAGAACAGCCCCAGGCTGGGCAGTTGTGCCACTGGAATCTAAGTATTATATGCCCCATCCCAGATATCCAGTATCTTGTCATGCACATCTGGCATGGCAGGATGTGTGACTTTTGGGTTGGGGTATAAACTTACTCAGATCTTAATATTTTAACATCTGCCAGAGGCCAGATATTATGGAAGATACAGATTCAGGCACGGCAGTTACCTAGCTACTGGCTTAATAGCTATTCTGTCACGGACAAGTTATGCTTTCTGGGGCACCTCTAATCAGCATTCTGCTGAAAGATGTCAGATTTGGCACAGATGAGTACATCCCTGAAGACACGCAAACAAACCTGAGAGTCTGTGATAAAATTACCTAAGACAAGTATCTATTATTATAAAAACGGAAGAAACCTGTTTGGGAAACAGTCTTTGCAGGTCAGATAAGGAAATTATATGTTTGAAAGGAGGCAAATATAGTTGGATGGAAAGAGAAGGAGGGAGGGGAAAATGGAAAATGTGTTATTCAGCAATCAAGTCTATTCTCTCCTTCCTTAAGCAAACAACTAAAGATAGTCTTTCACTATCCCTTTAGAAAACAAGGTCTTCCAACTGCTACCTGCAGGCATGATCACCATGATTGGACTTGGAGTCTCCTGTCCTTGTGTGAATCAGAACAAACTGAAGCAAATATATCCTAAAGAGCCCTGGCCTATGTTAATTTATTGCATGATTGGTATGGCATCTGTTCATCAGTGAATGACTGTGGATACTGCAGCTATTCTAGTGACTGGTGGTGCATTTTCTCATGTGGCTGTAGAGACCTATGTTAGACTTGAAGGTCCTGCCACAGTGGTCACAGGTGTATCTGGTGTTAGGGGCTACTGTACTGACAGGATGTTTCCTTCAGTCACGTTTCAGTTGTAATATAAGTAACCATTTCTCATTGCAATGTTGGACTACATGATTGAGCACCACTTTGTTCTGTCTCCTGCTAAGGCCTCCCAAAGGTTTAGGTCCAAAAGCCTTCATGTACTGCTTGAAGACATGAATTGAAGTGCAATTTTGGGCACCCTACTGTTCTCTCCCCACCAGCAATTTGCCAATACAGGCTGTCCTTCGGGATGCACCCTCCTTCCTTCCTGTGAAGACAGCCAAGCCAATGTAGGAGCCACTGTTTAAGTAGTGCAGTGATGGTTGGCAGTTTGGCTTTGGTGAATGACTTCTGTGTTGGTGATTCTGTCTTGCCACTTGATGTCAAAGATATGCCGTAAGCAGTAGGTGGAAGCTGGTCAGCTCCTTTTCTTGATATAAATATGCTGATCATTAGGGCTGTGTGACGCTTGTCGCTGATTCGGTGGCCAAATCTCTGAATTCGAATTGAATGAGGAGACCCTTTAATCTCTCCGAATTGATTCAGACAGATTCAGAAAGATTCAATGATCTGGCCATAGACACAGCTTTGAATGTTTTTTTCTACATACCTCAAGGTAGTAGGCAGCTCGTGAATGCTGAGATGGTGGGGCAAATAGAGCATCTCACAGGAGTGCAGGGGGGTCCCCAGTTCACTTGACAGCAGGCCCAGAAGTGGACCAGATGCATGTCCAGTCCACTTCCGGGTCCATCAGGGAGCATGTGCCCCCCCCATGTGTCCCCAGCTTGGCAAGTGGTGCCTCCTGGGTCTGGGGGGGAACCCAGGATACCCCCACGGCTGATCACTGAGCCGGAGGTGTGCAGGGTGGCCCCCCCAGTGCACTCAATGGCAGACCTGTAAGTTCCTGTAAAATACCTGTAAGTTCACCATCAAGTATGTGGGTCCCTCCCCCGCCGCACTCCTGTGGGATGCTCCATCTGCCTTACCATCACAGCATTCACAACCCATGCCTGGTACCTTGAGGTATATAGAAAAAACATTTAAAGCTGTGTCTATAGCCGAATCGCTGATTCTCCAAATCAGCATCAAATCTTCGGATTCAGCTGAATCGAATCAGGACAGTGATTCAAATCAAGAAATCGAATCACTGTCCCCGTTTCTGGCCGAATCCAAATCTGAACCGAATACAGCCCATTTCACACACCCCTATTGATCATATCTCACTGCTATGCAAAATGACACTGCGGATGCAGATTTGTTCATTGCCTTGAAAGGTGTGTTGTCAGTGCTGATAGATGGTGACTTGTGAACACCCGTAGGACCGCAGTCTTCTTGATGCCGATATGTTTATTGTGTAATACATGTTAATTATGTGATATGTTAGCTCATAGCTTAGATAGTTAGTTCATAACAGTAATATGTTTTTTCATAGATTCATAGATTGTTAGGGGCTGCAAGGGACCTTATAGATCATTGGGTCCAGTCCCCCTGCACTAGGCAGGAAAAGACAACTGGGATCAAGTGACACCAGCGAGATGACTGTCCAGTCTCCTTTTGAAAATTTTGAAGGTAGGTGACTGCACCACCACTGGAGGGAGTTTATTCCGCAGTCTGGACACCCTGACTGTGAAGGAGTTTTTTGTGGAATTGAGCCTGAAACAGCCTTCCAGGAGTTGGTATGCACCCCCTACATGTCACCAATGTTTATATTCATTGCTCCTGGTCTTCCCCAGGGGTGCCCTGGTGAACAGCTGTTCACTGAATTCTTGATGTACTCACCTGATGTAGCGGTATCAAGCTGCTATCAAGTCCCCTCTCAGATTTTTCTTCTGTAGGCTGAAGAGGCCCAAGTCCCTCAGCCTTTCCTCATATGGCTTGCCTTGCAAGTCTCTGATCATATGGGTGGCTCTTCTCTGGACCCTTTGAAGTTTTTCCACATCCTTGTTGAAGTGCAGCGCCCAGAACTGGGCGCAGTACTCCAGCTGTGGTCTTACTAGTGCGGAATACAGTGGGAGTATCACATCCTTAGTTTTGCATGAGATGCAATGGTTAATTCATGCCAGCGTGTCATGCCAGCAGGCTTGTGTTCATGCAACGATCAATCACTATCCCTAGGTCCCTTTCAGCTGTGGTGCAAGTCAAATTGTCACCACCGACCTGTAGGTATGTTGGGGATTGTTTGCCCCCAGATGGAGCACCTTACACTTCTGAGTGTTGAACTTCATCTGGTTCCGGTCCGCCCAACTCTCTAGGCTGTCCAGGTCCACCTGTATCTGCAACCTATCTTCTGTTCATGAGAACTCTCCGGGTCCTACCATGAAGCCAGTTTTCCACCCACTGAACTGTTGAGCAGTTAAGCCTACAATCTTCCAATTTTTCCACTAGGATATCAGGGGATACTAGATCAAAAGCCTTTTGGAAGTCTCGGTATATAATGTCAACCTTATCTCCCATGTCCAGGTGGCGAGAAACCTGTTTATAGAAGGAGATGAGATTGGTAAGACAAGGCCTATGTGCGACAAAGCCATGCTGGCTGCTGTTCAGAATCTTACCCTCAATGCGCGTAATGCACACAGATTCTTTAATGAGTTTTTCCAGGATTTTCCCTGGGATGGGGGTTAGGCTGATTGACCTATAGTTGCCCAGGTCCTCCCTCTTCCTCTTCTTGAAGGTGGGCACAATGTTGGCCCTCTTCCAATCCTCAGGGATCTCCCCTGTGTGCCATGATTTCTGAAAGAGTTTTGCCAGGGATGCTGCAATGACCTCAGTCAGCTCCATCAGCACTCTTGGGTGAAGTCCATCTGGTCCTGCTGACTTATAAATGTTTAGCTTTTCTAGCTGGTTTTGCACCAGCTCAGCATCCACAGTGGGAAGGCTATCATTCCCACCATGCCCCCTGTGATCCTTATCTCGCTTGTATTTCCCCTCGGTCCGGTGAAATAACAAAGCAAATATTATGAATATGTTATATGATAAATAGCAACATGCCACATGTTCACCCAATTTATGGCAAATGGCAAACTACCCACAGAGAAGTTCCACACTGTGGCTGGTATCACACCATAAATTGGACCTGTGGCATATGCCCTGAACCCTGAGGCTGCCACATGCCAAATCTGAATGATCATTGGGGTTGGGCAGGGGGCAGCCCCATTCCTGATCCCAGGGACTGAGCAGGGGTTGGCTGTTTCCCAGACACTGAGGCTACACAGTGCCTGATCCAAATGTATAGCTACTCCACCAGATGGGTATGGGCAAGCCCCAGGTCTTGGGACACATGCCATACATTCAATTTAAAGTACAATTAAATATGGAATATATTTGTGGCTGGTTTGTCATTGAAGCTCACCATAAATTGGCTGAACATGTGACATACTGCAGGTAATCTTGATAAACATACTGTCTACCAGCGCTCTTTGACATATATTTGCTTCAAATTTTCAAACTTTCTTCTACAATCATGCGAGCTAGAAAACTTAAATTTTAAAAAGACAAAAGACAACTTAGATTTTCAGAACATTCCAAAAGCTACAAAACTAGTAGAGGTGGTAGTTCTGCATACATATATAGATTTGTACATACACACATATATTAAACAAAAAGCAAAAAAACCTTTTATTAGAGATCAAAGAAATAATGAAAAATTCACGGTGCTTAACAAAAGGCTGACTCCCTGATATTCTGTAACATGCTTTCTTATGTCTGATCCTACCTTCCTTCCTTCCACACACTGGACTCAGGAAATCTGTGATAGTTCTTCACATAGAGAGACCACAGGAATGGACCATGTGAGAAGAGAAGAGAGAACCTGCTGGTTTTCTGGAGAGTATTTGTTTTGCTTTAATCTTAATATGGGAGAGGGGAGTTTTCATATTATACTTAATACATTTTGTATGTGCTTAAGATTTTTCCTTTAACAGTTCCAAGAACAATTGCAAGGGAACATTTGTGAGTTTATGAATTTGTAAAGGAAGTGGATTTACTACTTTTTAAATATGTTTAGGCAGTTTCATACATACTCCCCTGGCAACAACAAATTGGGTATGTAGCTAGGCTGCCATTTTTTAATGTAGTTATTGTTATGCACTTTTTTCTCCGTGGGGAGTATGGATTCTGTTGCTTAGTGAAGCAGATTTAATTTTTATATACCAGGCATTTCTAGAGAATTAATTTTCCTTTCAGGAATTGTTCCATTCAAATACAATTATGTATAGATCCTACATTTTGCATCTCTATAAAGGGAACTGAAAAGTCAAAAAGATGCATGGGTGCATGCTTTGCTAGTAATGGTAAATTTCACTATCTGGAAGGGAGTGTGTGTGTAAATTAGTATTATGCAAAAAATAATTGATACATACATTGTGATACTTTGACACCATATTCACTTTTTTCTAATTGTAATGGTAACAAATGCAGCCTTTGACAAATTTCTATAGCAATCCAGAAATTAACACCTTCAGCATTTTATTGAATGTTGGCACTATTCAGCATTTATGAAGTGTCCAGCTCTCCCAAAAATATTGAACTATAGAAATAATGTTACTGCTATTTAAACTTTAAAGCAAATGCCAGTAAGTAATCATGCCACTTATTCCTTAAAACAGTTACCACATACAGCCTTGTATGTGGGTGGGTGGGTGGGTAGGTGCATGTCACACACTTGCATGCAAACACCTACATACACGTATGTGTGAGAAAGAAACTGAACAAAATAATGGGCCTGACCCCTAGTCATTTAGGTTCCTTTGTATTTGTGTTGATCAGAATAAGGACCAATGAGTGAATAGGCAGATGTACAAGCAATGCATTTAAGGTGCAGGAGCATAAAAAAGGAGAAATTTGTAGAGCTGCAATTTGTGCATCACGAAGTCAGTGTCAAAGTTCCCACTAACTTCAGTGTCATAGGATCAGGCCTTCTTACAGTACATTACAACTGCTGGATTATGTGGACAGGGACACCAGAAAGGGGAGAAAGTAGTAATAAAGCAAAAATATACTTTTACAAATTGTGAAAAGCTTACACAGGCTTCAGAAGGACAAGGTATCTACTGAAAATGTCTATTCTAATTAATGTAAATATAAATGCCAATGATTGGCAAAAATGACTAGTGATTTGGTATCCTCAACTTGAACCAAAAAGGGACCTGATATTCAGAAAGTAGCTGCTTAACATCAGGCATCTCTCAAGTAAAGCATCCAAAGGTCAAGCCAACCCTAGCAAAATTTGGAAACTTTATAGTGAACACCATTTTATTAAACAATTACTAGGGATGTGCAAAGCTTCGGGTGGTGATTCAATTTGGAAGAGATTCGGCCCAATTCAGTAGCCAAATCCCCGAATCTGAATTGAATCAGGGGACCAATTTAAAGGTCCAAATTGATTCAAAGCTCTCTGAATCTTCAGAAAAGATTCAGAGAGCTTTGATAATTCAGGCAGTCCCCGGTGGCTGCAG
>NW_017728913.1:5832309-5868906 GCF_001723895.1 Crocodylus porosus
TGGGTCCTGCCAGGCAGGGGTTGATCCCTGCTGCCCCCACTGCCCCACACTGCATGGGGGGGGCTCTGCATGACCTCCCCAACCCCCTCCCCCATGGGTGCCCTGCCTGGGCCAGCTCTGGCCCTTTAAGAAAAAAAAAAAAGCTGAGAAAAGCCCCAGGACTCATCACTCCTCCAGTGGCCTCGGGGCTTCAGAGGCTCATGCAGAACGCCCCACATGGCTCAGGGCAATGGGGGCAGTGGAAATCACCCCCACCGGCAGGAGTAGTGAGTCCAGGGGTTTTTTCACTTTTTTTTTTATTAAAGGGCAGGAGCTGGCCCAGGCAGGGCACCCATGGTGGGGCTGGAGGAGCAAGAGGGGGGTTGGGGGACTTGTGCAAAGCCTCCCATGCAGCATGGGGTAGTGGGGGGCAGCAGGTATTGCCTCCTGCCTGGCAGCACCCACTGAGCTGGGAGGCGGCAGAGTTTAACAGAGCTGGGGCAGGCAGAGCAGCCATTGCTGGGCTGGGAGAGGGGTGGGGAATGGGCCTGCCTGATCGGCCAAATTGAATCAGGACAGTGATTTGAATCACCGAATCGAATCACTGTCCCCGAATCAGCCAAATCCAAATCCGAAGCAAATACTAGCCACTTCGCACAGGCCTAACAATTACACATTTTGTTTGGTTACAAGTCTGGTTGCTTGAGGAAGCTTTTGCAGTCTAAAGTACTATAAACAAACAGATATCATGGGGAGGGAGGAGAGGGAAATAATATTTCCTGAATAAAATTAATATGATAATAGATTTTCTGGTAAAATAAATGCTATTAAGATTAAACCTTGGGTCTGATCCTGTTTTCTTCTGCACCCATAGACTTCAAAGCAAAACCAGCCCTTAGCTCACAACAGTTGACCACGTTTTGGTAAATTGCTACTGTGGTACTTGTATCATTCTTGGCCTTTTTTTAAAAAACAATTTACAAAGATGGCTTAACTTCAGAGCAATTTTGTTAATGGAATCCATTCCACCCAGAAGGTGTTCTTTATAACAAACAGGAAACATCACTAAATATAACCAAAAGTTTGAGCAATGGAAAGCTACATAAATTATGTCACACATTACAAATATTATTTGTACTTACTAGTTTATTTCAAGGGAAATTATGAGAATGACATCATAATGAAACTTTTATTAGTGTTTTCTCTCTGAAATTTGAGACCAGCAGTTATAAAGAGAAACAGCTTTTAAAAATTCTGTACCTGTTATCCTTTTCCAACACTCTTACTGATTTTATTTTCTATTGGTAAAATCATTAATATTGAAAATGACCATGGATACTATCAAATCCTAATCCAGTTATATGACATGTGTTAACTATTTTTTGGCAAACAAAATAAAATTATATTCTTTAACAGTCATAAAAGATAGGAAATGATCACATCTTCTCTAGCCTAATTGCTGCTTGGGTTGGCTGATGAACCCATAAACTATTGGATCAGTTTTAACCAAAGTTCTTTATAGTTATTTTTTCTTACTATAGAACTGAAGTATGCTTGCAAAGTGCTGGCTTCATTTACCAGGTTTTAGACTACAGATATTTTTCTTCAGTGAGGAGGGAAGAGGGGCAAATTCCTTACCAGGAACCATCAAAATAGGTGAATATTGCAGAACTAATCCACTACTTTTTTGTAGCTAACCAGGATATAAGAAAGTACAGGTACTGAGCACCTCAATGCCATGGACATGGACTGGAGGTCTGGGCTAGTGATTCATGTCAGTGAAGTCTCAGCTCCTAAAATCTTCATAGTGAGGAGATCAGCAGTCAAAGATGGTGCCGTTTATAAAGGACACCATTCCCTGATTCTGTAAACCTCTCCCTAGTATGCAGTCAGTGAAACTAGGCTATATGGTGGGGCCAGGACTTGGCAATAATACATTTCTTTTGTTGCTTTTACCCCATTATTATACTTGTCTTTTTTTCTAAGCACAGTAAGAAATACATATATGATTAACTTTGAAGTCAATGAAGCTATTCAAGTGCTTATGGTTAGGCATGTGAGGATGTGGTCTCCTAGGCTGTAGGTTCCTTTTTTTCTTCAGTAAAATTGATTTTTTATAAATGAGCATCTCATACCTCTGGATATTTAGAAAAACAAAGACTCTTAAATAACAATATGTTGATAGTGTACTCATATGAATTAATTATTTTAATATATCATGGGTATATTAAAGGGTAGGTCAGCACTCTGCTTGAATCCCTATCTCCTGGAGTCAAATGATGCATCTCTTTTAAATGTGGCCATCATTACAGAGAAGATAAAGTATGACAAATATGACACTTTTGTAACTAATAATTCGCTGAGGTTGTGGACTAATGACATTTAAAACAGATTTACTCCACAGTAAGTAGTGGTATGCAGCCAGCTCTTGTGAACTAGCTGTCTGTACTAGGCCTATTACAGCACCTGATCACTAGGTGGCAAGAAAGCCAGTCAAAGTCAAATTACTCCAGAGTAAATGTATCATGTGTCCACACCCTAGCAATCTGATTAAAGAGCCCCAAGAGGTGTGAATTCCACTATTTACATAAACTCTGAAACTTGCTGCCATCTTGTGGAGGAATGAGGCCACAACATGGGGCATGGGATTAGGTTCCTTCTGGGTTGGGACTCTGGCTCCAGATTGTCATAAATGATCCTCTGTAGAGTTTGAGGTGGGGTGTTTTTCTGTTTTTATTTAATTTTTGTAGTTACTTTCAAAGCAAGGTTAATAAATCAAGACAAAACAAGCAAACCAAACAGAAATATAAAATGTAGTAAATAATATCATTAATATCCTTATTTAGGTTTCCACCTTTCGCTAGATTTATGTTTTAAATACATCCACACATACAAGCACACGGTGTTTCATAGAAGTAAATGTTAGATCATGTAAAACTGTGAGCACTAACAAGTGACAAGTTTTAAGTGGTAAGAAAAATATTTTCTCCTTTCCTGATAATTTTTACAGTCTGAATTCTTCAGTTATCCAGGTATCTTATTTATTAAATAACATTTAATTTGCAAATAAATTATAGACTGAGTTCAAAAAGCGAGTGAAAAAAGAAGTCATTCCTCAGACTTGCTTGCATCACTTTTCTAAAATGGGTTTCAGCACTGTTTGTATTAGAACTACATGACAAAGAGATTTCTGACTTATTAAACTTCCTTTGGAGATGAAACTAGATGATTTTTAGTGTAAAAATGAGCAAACTGTACCCAACAGTTAGTAAACAACTAATCACCGAATTACGTGTATCACATCAATCAATGCAGATAAGTTTATTAAACCACTTATGTAAACGACTCTTACCATAGCACTCCATGTTTTATCAAGGGTTCATAAGGATTAGATTTTAATTTGTTATTCTTGTAAGCTATACCTTTAAATTGTTGACATAAGTTGTATAAATAGAAACTCTATAAATCTCTTTAAAAATGTGCCATAATTTTTTTTTATGTATGACCTTTAAGTAACAGCAATCTGTTGCATAACTCTGCAGGGGAAGTCACATGGTGGAAACCTCATATTTCCTTAAATTTATGGTTGTTTCTTGGTGGTCTGAAAGATTTTTTTAATCCCTTTCAAAGTAGTAATCTTACTAAATTGTTTAATGTTTGGTCTAATACAGGTCAATGTAAGTTCTTATTTAGATTTATAATAGGAAATATACAATGTCAGATATCAGTGAACCTGGCTAATAAAGTCAGGGATACCAGTGTTATGTTTCATTATAATGATGTGAAGATAATGTGTTTAGCTGCATGACCACCATATTAGCTCCAGACCATAAAAGAAATCTGTATAAAAATTATTAGAAAACAAAAAATAAGTGACTTGTACTCCTGTCAGGAATTTTGTTCAATAAACTCATCAATGCCTCTTTATCAGATCATTTTAATTACTTTAAAAATATGGATGTAACAACAAATGGGGGAAGAGCAAGCTGCTGTATCTATAAGACCACTGAAGTGAAAGGAGCTTGAGCACTTTCAATGAAGGACCCATTTCCATTACTTTGCATATATTTAACTTAAAATAAATTTGTTTAGTAATAAGAGGAAATATTAGCAACAACAAAAAAGATCACCAAAATTAAAGTATGCAAGTAGAATGCAAGTTACTTTAAAAACAATGGTAGTGTAAGAGTGATGTTGTAGTCATGATGGCCCAGAAATTACGCAAAAGCAAGACTTTCTTAGGATGATATCTTTTATTGAGCCAACTATGTAGTTGGGGGAAAGTTAGACAAGCTTTCGAATGTAAGACCTTCCGAATGTAAGATCTTTCTGAAGAGGAATGTCTTACATTCAAAAGCTTGTCTAACTTTGTACATAGTTGGAGTCTGCAATTTGAAGTCTGAAATTGTTGCATATACTTGCCCTCCTCTAAATGTTAGATATGAATGTGTATTAGTCTTCAGTGCATGTACATATATACAAAATTCTATAGGCTTAATATTGAAAATAGAAAGATATATGATCACCCATTTTCAATTGACATGCAAATGTACACGTACATGTACATTCTGCATTACCTGCAAAGGAAAGACCTCCTTTCTGATTACTTGGATTAAAAGAAATGAATGTAGTCTAACTGTGAGATAATGAGGATCTTCAGACAGTACTGGCAAGCTCATTAAAAAAAAAAAAAGAGTCAATTCTATCAGGAATACATTTGATAGAAACTAGTAGCGTTAGAGTGATGTTGTAACTATGATGGTCCAGGAATTATGCAAGAGGCAAGGATTTTTGTGGGTGATATCTTTTACTGGATGAACTGCATGGTTGGGATAAAGTTAGAAAAGCTTTCTAATGCAAGGGATTCTTCAACAGTTCTGATGAAGGCACAGGGATGATTAAAAACAGTGTGTAGGTCTATGAAAATCGGAGGAGAGAGATTGCCAGGGGTAGAAGACAAATACAGAAGAAAAGAAGCTTGATTAATGGGAAATCAAGTCCTATCAAAAGGAAGGAGGGTCATTATCACCTGTAGTGCAAAAGAAGGAGGAATCAGTTAGCTCATGGTATGCCATAAAGTCAATATCAGTGTTCAGTCTTTGGTTCATAGTATCCAGTCAACTTATGATTTTTTCTTCCCAAGCTGGGCTGTTTTGTAAGTTTCCCTTTAACACAAGAATAGTAAAGTCAGAAAAGTTGATTCAACAGATGGCTCATGACTTTCACCACAAATTTAAATCATCGTCAGAAGCAAACTCACCACTGTTCAACAGACATCAAATGGGACACAGCCTTACCTTAACAACTGATGCAAAACTTCTCCAATGCTGTAACAATCAACACCCCCACAACACATCCATCAGAATCCACGGATCCTATATATGCTGGGCTCATCTCCATGTGCAATTAATGAGGCTGAATTCACCCCGGCACAATTGGTACTGGTGTAAACTAATCTGGGCGCAGCATCTGAATGTGCCCCCTGCAACAGGAACAAATTGAACCCAAGTGGAGCAGTTCAGGCTTGGAAGCAGGCAGAACCTTGGGCCCCTGCTGGCTTGGCTGACCAGGAGCAATTTGCTCCTGTATCACTGTCTGCACTTTTTGTTTAACAGTAATTATTTACTCCAGCGTAGGGTATTACTTGTGTCTGATGGGACTATACTACAGTGCAGTAAATTAATCTACTGCACCCTAATTGTGTAGACATTGACAATTTACTGTGGAGCAAATTAGTGTACTCCACAGTAAAGCGCACATGTAGACGTGCCCAGCTTTTCCAAAATGTGGTCCAATCCAATGCACCAAATGCCCTCAAGGTAACTTTTTTAGTAAAAGTAGACAGAAACTATGCATCAGAATGAACTCTCACAGCAAATCACACTTGATCTTGGCCTACAAGAGGCCAAGAAGTGAGAGAGACACAAACATCAATAGAGCACATTTTTCACAGAACAACCACTCCCTTCTGACTTCACTTTCCCCTTAACTGTCACTTGATAGAAACAACATTCTAATGACCTCCAACATCTGCTTCTTCATGAATAGTGCAGCCAAAAATACTTTCATTGTTTCCACAGAGAACAATAGCTAGCAAACACAGAGCTCAACCCTGCCTACCTGGACTGAGTTCCAGAAAACTGAACTTGAAATGTGAGTTTTCCATCAAACAAGTCTCTAAGGCAGTAACAGCCCGAACAGAATCCATCAGTCACAAGACGTACCACTGCATGTTATTGGCATTGTGGTGGAGCACCAGTGGGGTGCTCATCACTTAGGGATGTTGCAAGCTCTGTGGGAGCTTATTGGCTGAGCAGCAGGAAAAGCCCTCCCCAGGAACCATTTTAAGGGGAAAGGTGGGTGTCAGAGCACTCATCGTGCTCTGCCACTTTAAGAACTGGGTCAGGCAGCAGGCAGGTGCAAGCCTATCCTGAGAAACAGCCATTTTAAGATTCAGGCCAGCAGGGCTGGAGGCAGCAGTTGCTGCCTGGTGCTAAGGAAGGGACATCTCTCAGTGGAGCTCCTCCTCTGGAAACAACACAGAGGTGAGGGCAAGAGCTATGGGGTGGCTTGAAGGCTACTAGCCCTGGGTATGACTTGAAACTGCACCCTACCAGGGATGGGTGGTCTGGTGGGGCTCCTAGTGGTGTAGCCCTCAAGAAATGCCAGACCAGTTACCACCCTGGTGAAAGGCAAGGAGGGGCACCTTATTAACCCCAGCCCCTACTTTAGGGTGAGTAATGCAACATCAGAGGGAGTTAGGGCCAGGCACACCCATGTAGGGCACCTGAGTCCGGTGGGGTGCAAGACCCTGTGGAGAGAAGGACAGAGTGGGTAGTGGAGCCAGGCACAGCTGCAGCCACCTGAACCTGGTGGGGTATAAGACCCTGGGGAAAGAAGGAGAGTTGTGGGCCAGGCACGCTAACGAGGGGCACCTGAGCCTGCTGGGGTGTTTGACCCCAGGCCCCCAGAGAAGGGGGCAGAGTATGTGCTTCACGGGAGGCTAAGGTGCAGAGAAGCACCAGAAGGGCTGCATCTGAGTACCTGAACCAGCTGAGGCCATGAGAAAGGGGGCATGAGTTGAGGTCCTGTTAACTTGGGGGACCGAATTTGGCCCAGGTGAGCCTTCAGGTACCTGAGGCCACAGGTGGGCCTGAAGCTGATTGGAGGGCAGCACAGGAGAAGCTGTGGAGAAATAAGGGGGAAAGTCAGCAGCTCTATATGGAGAGCAGCTGGGGGGTGGGGGGGTTACCCGGCTATGAGACAAGGGCAGAGTCTGCGTAGTATTTTGCAAACCACCCAGTGCTCATTTGGATGAGGGCAGCAGGGATGTCCAAAAGGCTGTGCTCTTGCTGGCCAGGGAGTGAAGGGAATTAAGCCCAAGGACCCTTGAAGATAGGGCAGGGTGAGTGTGGCCCCAGGGAAAAAGAGGGGTGGTACAAGTGAGGCCCAGCAAGGGCAGTATGACAGAGACTGTATAAGAGACGGTGGAGTATGAGAGTGCTGGCGGTATGAGTGTGGCCTGTAACAGGGCAGATCATGAGAGGCCTAATACTGCAATGAGTTGGGCCCAGCCTCAGACTGGAGCTTTACACAATTGTTAGAAACATCTGTGAGGCATGGGACATGTAAGGGGAGGCAGGAGCATGTACTCAAGGCCCTAGACACCAGGGCCCAAAAAGGGCAGCCTAATTAAGATCATGATTACTTAACGGTAAGATGTGGCAGGTGAGATAGGCAGGAAGTGTGCCCAGAGGCAGTGGGAGACCAGCACTGTGGATGGTTGGGGAGCTCCCACTTCACCACAGGCATATTAGTTTACCATTATTGTACCCAAGGGTTTCATGTACTATACAAGTTAAGCCACCTGGTGCAAGTAAGTCTGGAACCCTGTCTTGCACACCACAAGACAAAAGCCTAGGTGTGGACTTTGCCATCTTTGTTTCTTGGATCCTGTATTCCAGTACAATCTAAAGCAGTGGTGCTCAATTTTTTTTGGCCCTGTGGACCAGATTAATGGTGTGGGGCCTGTCTGCAGGCCTGATAGGCTCTGGAACCTAACGCCACTCACTTTCTGCTTCATGTGCCAGGATTGGGCTCTGGGGGCTCCCCATCAGTCCAGAGACTTGGCGATAGGGGAACAGTGCCACCATGTTTCCAGACCAGCCGGGAGCCCCATAGGCCAGATAATATTATATTGTGAGCTACATCTGGCCCATGGGCCAGAGGGTGAGCAGCCTTGATATAAAACCCTGAAGAATATCTGTGACAGTGTATGGACATGAAAGGAGGACACCATGATTCAGGAGTATCAAAATCTACCCACTGATTTACAGTAACTGAGTTAAGGTAACAGATCATTTGTTACCATCATATCATCAGACAAACACTGATCATGCTGACCCATGGTGTGTCTGTATCACAAGAGGTGTGAAGGTAAATTAGGACAAGTCCAGGATCCTGACCATCTTAAAACACTATACGGGAGTCAAACCCACCACCGCTAAAAAGGAAAATACAGAAACTGGTCTATAGCAAATGACACAAGGCAATTCTCTTGAAACAGCTCAAAAGCTTACCCACTAAAGAATCTGAAACATTTCCCTCTCCCTGCAAGGCAGTCATTTTCATGATTTAATAACATGAAAACCATCACCTAGATGCTTGGAAAAACAAAAGATCCATCCCACCAGC
This sequence comes from Crocodylus porosus, assembly GCF_001723895.1. NCBI lineage: Eukaryota > Metazoa > Chordata > Crocodylia > Crocodylidae > Crocodylus > Crocodylus porosus. The sequence goes on from NW_017728913.1 coordinate 5,840,983, forward strand.
ATTGAGTAACAGAGGACTCCCAAGTGCTGGTCATAGCCTTGTTATAAACTAATGAGAACCATGATAGGCCACAAACAGAGAGAGAACTTAAACCTGACCAACGCATAACCAAGGTGAGCATTTCTCTGATAGTCAGCTCAGCTTTTCTTGCAAAGAGCACTGAGACTAGAAAACAACAGGAATAGTTTTCTAATCTTTAATATTTTGGGGATTTTAAAAAAAATTATTATCAACAATTGGGACAAAATCTTGAAAAATGTGGTGAACAGAATCCCCTACCCCGCAACATTCAGATCAGATTGACTGAAGTGTTTGTTTCAGTAATTCAAAAATGTTTCATTTCAATTTTAACTTTGAAACATATTTACCATAAATCACCTTTCAAAATGAAAAGTAATTTTGAATGAAGGCATGAAACTATTAATTTGAAAAAAGTGCATGCTTCAACAATTTCAATTATTTTTAAAAGGAACATTTATTAAAACAACCCCTTTCCTACAAAGATCCTCAGTTCCAACAAAATGGCACTTCTGGAGGAAGAGGTGTTTCATCAAAATATTCCTGACCAGCCCTACTTGAGACATACTCATCAAGATTGATTGTCTTGTATATTCAGATGTTATAAGTGTGCTACAGCACAGTTACATCCAAACAGACCCCTCTAATTATCCCATATCAATGCCACACCTTAATTCATTTTTATAATTGTACATAAAGTGCACATTCCTTCTATGCAATGCATGAAACTATCTTTGTGTTCTGAACAAGAAACATACTTCTCATTCACATAATTTGGGTCAAAGCCAGATGGAATTAGTTTCCTTTATGGGTATTTCCTATACGTCTGAATTGTCAGCATTACTATGGATTGTCATCATTTTCCTGTTATACACATAGATTAGAACTGAGGAACAAAATGTACACCCTCTACCACTAAGCTTTTCCCATTTCGCATGTTTCATTAAAATGCTAATGTCTGCCCCCAAATTATTAACCCTCTTTGTACTGTTCTATTCTAATGAAGTGTAAAACTACATGCATGTGAATCATTCTGAGAATATAATTTACTTGATGGAGTTAGCTACCTTTTTTATTCAAAAAATGTTCACGAGCAAATCAAGACTTTCCTGGATTTGTTCTTCATTTGAACAAATTATGCAATTTTTTTGAAAACATTGATCATAAACAAACAATTGGCAGTATCTGAGCCTGTATGTGGCATTGGAGCTCTTGGCCAGGTCTAGACATTACATTTTTTACTGGACCAGGTGATCAGAAACTGGTCCAAACCCATAACAGAACAGAAGTTCAGCACACACCGTCTGATTTAAAAACGGCAGAACCAAAGGGCAAATGTGTGTTCTGTTTGCTACCAATCTAAACTACACCACTTACAGAAAACCGCATAATTTAGGTTAATTCCACCTCAGGCTTTTTGAATGCCTTTACCTAGCCTTTGACTAGCTGTACCTGGTCACTTAAGCAATACATTTTGTGTTTGGTGACTGGGGCCACGTCTACATGAGATGCCGACTGCACAGCAGCTCATTACTACTGCTCAGCAGCATCACATGGCACAAAGTGTGAGGTGATGCTGCTGCACAATAGTGATGAGCTACTGTGCAGTCAGCATCACCTAAAAGTCATTTGGTGATGCTACTGTGCAGTAACTTTGATTGCGTATACAAGTACTAAAAGACTGTGCAGTAACAACTGCACACAGTCAGCATCTCATATAGACACGGCCTAGGTGCCTTTCTCATATGGAGGTCTAAACAAAGCCACTGAGCTCTGAATCTTATGGGAATAACAGTATGTAGAAATTAGCAAGCAAACAGAATGAGGGAATTTTAACATTTTAAAACAATTTTCTTTCTGGACTACACAAAATTTGCATGATGTATTCTTTTTAGAAATACTGGAATCTTCCAGAAGCAGATTTTGCTGTGATATTCATCATATTCACAGAAGGTAACTGATGTCTGTATGCATTTCTAACTGCAGAAGATTTAGCCACATTAGGAAAAGCACTTTAGTGCATGTGTAGATGCATCCACGGAGAACATCTCAGTGGGGAAGTTTCTGTCCCATCAGAAGTAAGGATCCAGCAGCCACCCTACTGAACCACATATCCTCTAGCATGTGGTCTTCCTTTCCGCACATTTCCATTATAGAAATGGATAAATAAGGTAATATATAAATTATTTTATGTGTAAAAAACACATATGTGTTACATATTACCTTATTTATCCAGCGCTCAATAAAAGCTATCCTGTGTATTTGCTATAGTAAAAAAGTGCAGAATACTTATACTTTATGACTTTTCAGAATACAAATTCTGAATATATGAAGTATTTGGCAGACCATATGTTGAAAAACCATTAATGTATGCAATCAGAATTTGTTCTGAAAATATGTCACATCCTTATCAGAAGTATGCTGATTGCATGATGCTAAATATAGGTGGATATGCCTCTCCAGTTTTCAGCAGTCCAAAAGTTCTTTGGATGTGAGGCAAGAGAACAGCATTCAGAATATCTCTAGAATTTGTGCACACATTCCTCAGTGGGTGAAAAGGTAAAGCTTTGCCATTTTACTATGCCTAGTAGTAGCAGAGCTCAGACTTCTAAATGTGGGCCTTGTCTTCAAAGAGAGCACCAGGCAGGGTTATAACTGGAGTATAAGCAACATCTACAATTAAGGTTTCGTATGATTTTCCATTCCAGCTCTGTTTTTTAGACACTGGTACCTTTTATCCTTCAAGGGGCTTTCTTATATATGCACAGGTTTTAAGTGTGTGTGTGTATGCATGTGTGTGTATGCATGCATATGTGCATATGTGTTCATGTGCATTTGTAGGTTTTAACAAAATTGGTTTATCTGTTTCTGAAAAAGAAGGGGAAAAGACAGTTTTCTTATTTTAAAAAAAAACTTTTACAGCTTTACCTTGAACAGCATCAGTCTTTAATGACCAAGAGAAAAGATTAAATTTGGCATGGACATAGCCCACCTTCCAATAAAATTAGTGTTGTTTGACTGAATGGCAACCCACTCAAATCACTTTCCCTTTACAGAATATTTTTAAAATACCAGTATTGAGTTGGTAGTCACTGCAAGGCCACGTGGCACAGGTGTGAATGGCTAGTTTAAATAAATAAATACAGGTAATAGTTTAACGAAATACTGAAAAAATACAAATGGTGTAAACTGATTGAGGACCCTCTGCCTATTCACTGCACTTTGAGGCTAGGGACAGAAGTTACACATAAACCAGTATAAGTGATCAGAAACAGATTCAAATCTGTAATAACAGAAGTTCAGTACACATAATCTGCTTTCAAAATGGCTAAAACCGGTTTAAGATAAACCTAGATTAATATAGTATCAGGCTTAACTGATTTAGACTAAATCAGTGTGATGAACTTCTATCCCAGTTCCCCTCCAGATTCAAGTTAACTCACGGTCTCCCTGCATCCCAGGATGCTTTGTACCTTCGCTGCAAACCGTCATCCCGCCTCACAGGGTGGGCAGGCTAGCTTTGGTCCAAGCTGTCTGCTCCAGCCAAGCATACTCTAGAGCCCCCTGGCTTCTGGCCTGAGCCACTGCAGGCATGTGGCTGCATTTCCAGAATCAGAAGTGAATGCCTGTTCAGTACAATTTTTGCAGCTTAGACTAACCTGCAAAGATTGAGTCAATTCAACTTCTGGCTTTTTGACTGTCTGTACTTAGCTATAATGTGCATTTTAAGGTCTGCATTTAATGTAGCATGCCAGGACTCTGGCAATAAAGTCTTACTACCTTCTTAGCCTATAGACAATGATAAAACACACATCTACGTGGCTCTTTCCTTAATTTTTGTATTTTAAATCTTTAAAAAACTCTTGCTGTACAGAGCATTTAAGCAGGCACTGTAAAGGTTAAGTTTGCTTTAAACATAATAGTTTGCAAACACTAACTAGCAAGGAGACTCAAAAGAGCTTGCAATGTAAGGGCAATGCCCTATCCTGCAAAACATCAGGCAAGTTTCCCAACTGCATCCACATTTCGCTTGATAATCAATATTATTCAATATCTAGCATTAGACAAATGAGGATTTCTGGTTTTAATTTAATGTGCAGAGTATAATCATTACAGTTATTCTGTTGTGAATTACATTCCTAAATTTCCATATAAAGTTCTGGTAAAACATAAGGAATTTGTTTTCCATTATCAGAGTCCAAAATTTGTTGTCAGTTGGCCCATTTTACATAAGTTTACTGTCAAACTTGCCATGTGTCACTATATACACTCTTCCCTTTTTTCATCTCTCAGTGAAAGACTTTCCTACACAATTGATTTCAAAGTCTTGTAGACTTCATGTTTACATATATGACAATTTATTGTTTTTAACAGCTTAGGGAAATCTTTGCACCAGGGTAAGTGTTTTTTAAATGGTGTCTGTTTGTTTTTGTATCAGCAATAGAAGCAGAAATGATCTGTTGACATTTCGGACTGTTTAAAAAAAATCAGTTTTTATATTGAATGATGACACGGTTTACTGAATTCATTAACATTATTCCGCTGTTAGAAACCATGTATTTTTTTTAAAAAATAAAGCACTTTAGAAAAAAAATGTTACTGACAGGTAGAGATGTGTCTTGTATACATGGTTAAAAGGGCTAGCATGAGCAGCCCAAATGTGTGTTCTGTGAATACTGCAGTCAAAATGGGACATTGATAGAGCCAACTAAGTCACTATTTAACAATAGCATTATATGGATTCCTATAGGGAAAAAATCTCCAAATAATATTAACAAGTTGTTTAAAAATCTTTTAATAGATCAAATAACATTTTAAAAGGGAAACATCAAGCATTTCTGTGATTGAAAAATCATGATTGGGCTCTTGTATTTGTGAATATTAATATAATAAACCAACTTTTTCAGACAAGGCCCATTCTCTCTGGTGCTTCAATGAGTAAAGCAGTTTTATTGAGATATCCACTAAAACAAACAGAGTGGCAAAATATGCCTTTCAGAAGGCACTGTAGATATGTTAACTTCATCAGTTGCGTATCTACCCTGCCTTTTGATTGACTTCAGACTAACATGGCTAAACTAACTGTCTCTGCTCAAAGATCTCTTTGCCACAAAAGAGGCCTCTTGGGGCATGTAAAAACTGAAAGCAATAGGGAGAAGATTGAATAGGAGAAGTCATTCAGTCCATTCTCCCTGTCAATGAAAGATTTGTAACATTCAGTAAATATTCTTGGTGTTTATTGCAGTTTAGTTTCAAAACTCCCAATTGATAGTTTTACCACATGACTAAGGAGGTTAATTCCACAGCATAAAGGACTTCAATCCCTGGCTGCAGAAAGGCCACCAGAAGAAGACAGTTTGTGGTAAGGAGGAGGTAAGGTATAGGGGAGCAGAGTTGCCAAAACGTAGCCAGGTTCACTGGAGGGAGTGTGCTTATTCACTGCATTCCTTCAGTGGCTTTCAACGGTGAAGCACTACCAATTAGTTGTCACTGCCTTGAACCACCCAATTACTAGCTGGCTTTGGGCAGTTTTAAAACTTTTAACTGCTTCCAACCCAGAAGTGGGAACTTTGTTGAAGCAAGATTCCTCTCCTACTGTGACAGTGTGAGGGAAGCAAGCTATAGATCTGTGTTAGATCATCCTCTGGATTTGTAAATGACATATACTATTTTGGGATGATTGGAAGAATTGCATTATCAGAGGATTGGGATTGCATTTGAATTAAATTAAAAACTTGCCCAGCAGAACAGCAAAAACTGGAGTAGAAAAAAAAAAAGATTACTAGAACCAGCATTTAATGGCTGGCACCCTTCAGTGAACATCAAGACAAAGGCAAAAAAAATGAATGGTTTATAAAACACTCAAGGGCATATGAAAATCTTTGTTTTTGTTGTAACTGATGTCAGAAGTAAAGGGGAGACCAGTGGGATAAATTTAACTTCATGGAGTTATCTGTGGAGCTGCGTACACTTATTTTCATTTTGGCTCCCTCTTTAAATTCCTCCAATACAGACAAAACTGTGGTATATAAAATACATGGTATGCTCATGCTAAATAAAGTATATGCTCTCTACTCCTCCACAATTTCTAAAAAGTCTTATTTAAACTCCTTATGAAAATGTTCACAGAGAGCATCTTGTGTTTGATTGCATTTTTATAATGCAAAATATTAGGCTAAGGAGTCATTTGAAGTTTATAACTGATATGCAGAATTAGGCCCTATAGTGATTATTCTTAAGGGGCAGCCACTCTATAAAATTAAATGTTCAAATATTAAGGCCAAGGTACTCATTAAATTTGTGTTAATTTTGGTGACACTGCCTGTCAGATGGTGGCCAGTTCACAACTCCATATTCATTTGTAAGTATGATGGCAGAAGAAAAGATACCTGCTTAAGAAGCAGAGTGGGAGTTCTGCTTAATAGACTTGTGGGGGGGAGAGAAAAGAACTTGCTACAACAAAATACAACTATAAAGACAGAAAAATATCACAGAGGGTCCCAAAACAGTCAACAAATTACTAAATTATAGAAAGCTGAATAACTTCAGTCACCACTGAGCATGGCCAGATCTTTAGTGGAACCCAACAGTTGTTTAAATGCACATAGAAGCAATACTTGTTTTCAGCCAGAAGTGACAAAGCCCCATCCAAATTAAATAATCTATGTGAGAGACAAGGATTACTTAGGGTGATATCTTTTATCAGATCAACTATATAGCTGGGCTGGAGTTTGACAATAGGGCTGTATGAAGCTTTGGGTACTTATTCAATTCAGAGGAGATTTGGCCTGATTTGGAAGCAGAATCTCTGAATCTGAATCAAATCGGGAGACCAATAAAAAGGTCCAGATCTATGAAAAACTCTCCAAATCAACCTGGAAAAGATTTGGAGAGCTTCAGAAATTTGGGCAGTCCCTGCTTGCCACCACAGAGAGCTGGACCCAGACTCTGTGCTGGTAAATAGGGAGTAGCAGGGGCTGGTAGAGGGGGGAGGGGATCATGGGGGGACCCCTGCCAGGCCCCATCCCCTGCCTTCTTCCCCAGCTCCCCTGAGCACCCCCAACCCCTGCCCACTCTCCCAGCCATATCAATGGCTGCCCAGCCCGTGTCCCAGCTCTTCAGAAAAAAAAGCCCTTCACTCCCTGGCTGCTGCCAGGTGGGGAAGTGATCCCCACTGCCCCACACTGTGTGGGGGGTTCTGCCATGAGCCCCCATACCGCGCCTGCTCTTCCCCCCCTCCCCCATGGCTGCCCTGCCTGGCCCCAGCTCCTGGTTCTTTAAAAAAAAAGCCCCACACTCAACAGCTGCTGCAGTGGGGGGTAGCAGTGATCGCCCCTCCCTCCCCCCTACCTGCAAGTGGCTGGTGAGTGCAGGGCTTTTTTTTTTTTTTTAAGAGCCAAAACACTGGGGCTGGGTGGGGCAGCCATTGATGGGGCTGGGAGAGCAGGCAGGGGATGAGACCTGTTTGATTTGGAGATTCGGCGGCAGCTGAATCTTTAAATCAGATTCAGCTGAATGGATTTGGAACAGTGATCTGAATCACCAAATCGAATCACTGCCCCCCACATCAGCCAAATCTGAATCTAAAGCGAATACTATTAGACAAGCTTTTGAATTCAAGACAATCTGTATCAGGTTTGACTGTTCTGATATCACCCTAAGAAATCCTTGCCTCTCACATAATTTCTGGATTACTATGGCTTCAGTATCGTTCTTACACTACCTTAATCTATGCTTTTATATTGCTGTCACTTCAATAGTTTTCAGCTACACATGGGACTTTTGTAATTACCTACATGGAACTTTAGCAGAAACCAAAGATGCCACTTCATCTATTATAAAAGGTTAATTTAGGTCTTTAATGACTCTGAATCAAATCCTGCCTTCATATAGATGCATAAATAATTCCTACTGACTTCAGTGGGATATATATCTGTGCATCCTAGGTACAAAGATGGCCTTGTAAAGAATGTTTTAAAATTAAATGTAACTTAGGCCTCTGGGAAAAAGAAGTTGCAGAAAGCATCAAACCCTAGAGACAGAGACATTCTTAACTAAAGCAAAAAAACAGTTTATTTGGTAAACCAGTAAACCATATTGAATATTTAGCAAACCAGATTCTCAGACATGTAACAAATACATTATAATCAAGGAACCAGCCAGGATATCTTTTGGTGCCTGCTAAATATCAAGGGTTTGCAGTTATGCCTCTTTCTGTCTGAAACATGAAGCCTGAGTGCCAGTGCCCAAAGAAGTCAACACCCACCCAGATACCAACCATCTGAGGCTGATCACCTTACTAAAAGACAACCTTTTAGATTTACAACCATGTTGTACTGGGGAGAGAAATGAAAGACTCAGTGCATCCTCTCTCTCCTGCCACTAGATTGATCATAATTTGAACATTCAAAGGAAGTGTAGAGAAACAGACACTTTTTAACAACCAGTTCCGGCCACATTGATAACACAAACTTCTCTTTCTCTAAAGTGCTTTTCTAAGACTGAAACTTTTGTAACTCTATAGGAACCACTCTATGATGTTGTCTTACAGCTGCCATATGGAGACCAAAAGGAGTCTCCTTTAGAGACTGAAAAAGTTCAAAATAAAAAAGTCAGTTTATTAGGATTTACACTGGTCTGAAAATGTGTGCATTTATTGGGCGCTGACTGTTTTTACTAACCTCTCCACCCCCCACCACAAAAAATAACAGTGGCTTGGCAAATGGAATTTACAATGATGACATAGGCAGAAACAGACCCAAGTTTGTGGAGGTGTTTGCAGTGCAATAGGAGAAAGGAAATAGTTTGGAGATGGGGTCTAGTATACATACTATAAACAGCCGTTACATCGTGTAATTATTTTTCCCCAAGGTAAATGTCCTAACTCAGAAATGCTTCCTACCAAAGGCTTGAGGCCTTTTGCTTTCAGATGTACAGATTATTAGAGAAAATGGTATTTTGGCCCCTCAAAAAATCCCTAGGCATAGTCAAGCCCTTTAACATGCAGATTGTATTAATAGTTAATGGATAAAATGTATTAAGAGTAGTGTGAGCAGGGGCCAGAACCAGATGTTCCTACCTCCCAGGAAAGTGCCCTCCTCGATGAACTAAAGAGTCAGGTTCCACCTTGCACTTGTATCCATCCAGGATGGATGGAACAGGATGGGTGGAAAATGTCCTCACTCCTTCCTACAATGCCTCACCATTAGGACACTCTCCTGCAAAATGGAAAATGTGGTTTCAGCCCCTCTACAGCCGAGCACTATACCCCATGTTCCCCATTTCATGGGCAAATCCCTCACCCAGTAAACTACTAGGCAAATAGGTTTTCCTCCTTCCTGAGTTAAATAAGGACATTGAAATGCATCCCAGGGCCTAACACTTTCTATTGGCTTCCAGAAAGGAACTCAGCTTGTGTTCCCTGGAGATGTATCAAGAGATGTATCATAAAGTAAAATCAAAATATTAGAAAAATCCATGAAACATATTCAGATTAAAAAATAAAATGCATACAAGAAACCTTAACACCGGCCTGTAGTGGCTTCATGCACTAACCAGGCAATTATGTACTTTGACCTTAAAACAAAAGAAGTCCAGAATTGAAAAAATAAAACTGAGGATTTTTCCCCCCAGAAAACAGCATTAAAACCTTGAAAAATGAACAAAACCGATTACTCAAAATTGGCAATTTTCACATGACTACTATGTAAGAATCTTATTTGGTATCTGTATAACCTAGTCCATAATGTAAGGTGCAGAAAATGGTATCTGCAATGGTACAAGAAGTATGAGATTTGCAACAGCTGCCAAACTGGAAACAGTAGCGTTGTCAAATCATGTTTCATAGTGTATCAGGGACTTAGCTGAAAATACAATTACATTCCAAAGTCCAGAAAAAGCAAATATTTAATCATTCTACTTGATGAATTAACAAGGGTCTTTGTTTCTGCACAGATTTTAGCATTTGTGAGAAATGTTTCTGAAGAGTCTATTAGAGGCCACTTACTCTTTTTGAACTAGTGGGACAGGACACAGAAGAAGAGGCTGCTCTTCATACATTTCTGGAAGCCAAAGACATTTTCTGTATTCAGTGAGGGAGCTACAAATATAATGCCACAGCAATGACAAATAAGGACAGCAATCTTGGAATTCTACTTTCAAAAGCACCCCACCAAGTACCTTATAACACAAATATTTCATATAATACCCAGTTCTTGCTATACTGAAAGTACCTGGAAGTTTGTACTAGGTCCTCCACAAAGCTGTTGAAGTAGTAACTTTCACTGTAAGGCCTCCATTACGTTTTGCTGTTTCCTCTGCCTTGAGATAATCTTTCATTCGTGGTCCTCTTTTACCCCCAAGCTCTTGTAAAGTACTAAGTAGAATCTATAGAGGCAGAATGATCAGCGTTCTTCCCTTGCTGATGCCTTCAACAATTTATCATGAATGGCATGTTTATTTTGACTCGTGTAAATATCCTTGAGCCAGGAAGTGCTCATCTATGCTTCTGCAACATGGGGTCCTAGCACCAAGGTGGAGACCTATGCACACTGTTCACAACCCAGCACCCAAGACTGTAAGCACACTCCAAGCCAGAAATATGTCAATGGGTCTACCCCAGGCTTATCCCTCCGTACCTCCACAAGAGACTTTACCAGCAAACTTCCTGGTCTGGAAGATTTGCCTGGGAAGACTTTGAGTGGAATTTGCTTGGGCCTCCCTACAGAAGCTGAACTCTTCTCTCTGAAAGATGAACAGGAGTGGCCATGTCTTTGACTAATAAGTAGGATCATTCATCAGAATACTTGGAGATACATCTCTCTGCTTAAAAAGAAACTCAGATTTGTTTTGTGTCACTTAGTTTTATCAAAGTAACTTGGTCATGATTGGAACTCAGAAATCAATATCTAAAATAAAAACAGATCTAGCTGCAGGATTATTTCCTGAAGAATCACAAGGGGTAAAGAGATGGATTACCAGTCTGTGTATCTATGGTGTGCCTGATTCAATAGCACTGACTAGGCAAAACAAAATGACATACTTTTTTCTGACAACCCCTTAAAACTGACTTTATCTGGTGAAAAATTATGCAAATGTTGGTATAAAAAGAGGAAGATTCAGCTTTAGTCGCACAGACTATGAAATCTGTTGTCCTATATTCATCCTCAATTCTGGGTTAATTTTCTCTTCCATGACTGACATAAAAAACAATGTATAGCCATTATTTCAAGTGAAAATTAATTAGAGCTGTGCATTTTACCAAATTAGGCTTTGCATAGAACAACTTTCAACATAAAAAGTCTCATCCATCATGCTGAACGTCAAATGCATTTAAAACATTTTTGCTGTCCTTTACAAATCACAATTTCATAATTACTTGTAACTTTCGTGGTTACAGTTACAGAAATGGACCTCCTTAGGGCTGGGACTAGAGATATTACAGACAGGCAGGGCATAGTCACAGAACTTTTCTTAGTCTGCCAAAGGAATATCAGCTTTGACAGTGTGGGAAATCCTAGTGTAGGCCACCTAACAGCCTCCAGGTAGTAAAAAAGTCCCACCCATTAATTGAATTTGAATGACAATAAAAATATTCTGTTTATGCCTCGACTTCTCTTCATTCTATGTTTGTGTATTACCTAAAGGGCTAAAACAAATCTATGGTATAGTCTCCTTTCAGACAGCAAAATGTAATTTAGACCCTGGTAATACTCAGTATATTTTTAGAAGCCAAAAGAGTAAATTGCCTTCTATTTAAGTACACTGGTATTTGCATTGTCACAGTACATTACATGGACTTGATGCTTAACATATAACTGCACTAATCTTTGTGGCAGTCATAATAACAAAAGAAAGTTGTTTGGAAATTTTCTATTTTTATTTTTTTTACAAACAATGAAAACCTTTCCACTGAAAGGCCACATGTAAAACTATGGTTTTTCTGCAGAGAGACCCAACGCTGCTTATTACCTACAGTATGCTAGCTATGATGAACAGACCACCATAGTTGTGACAACTGATGTAGCTGCCTCCAGGGTAAAACAAAGGTTTACATATTACACAAGCAATTTAACTGTTTTCTAAACATATTGCCAAGACAGTGGGAGTTGGCAGCATACACTGTGTTTTAGGTTTTGGATACTTGGATTAGAAGTGACTGTTGATTGTAGACCTTTTTATTTGTTTTCTGCAAACTACAAGCAACCTAGTAACCTAGCAAAGAATTCTTCACAGCACTTAAACTTGTCTTCATGGCTTCCTAAATATTACATACAAAAGTCACTCCACAAAAGTGGCATAAGAGTCTGTGCATACATAAGAAAATTGTCTTGTTCCAACTCTTACAGGGTCCCCCAAAGTGAAATGTTTTATAATCCTTTTTTTGTGCGGTAGTCAGGGAAGAGAAAAAAAGATTTGGACAAAGATTATCCACAAGAAAGAAAGAGAGACTTTTGGTGGGTTTCAACTGAAACACAATAAAGAACATAATTAACTTCACAATTCTTTGCGTTTTTCATTTGACTGCAGGGAGGAGATGAAAGAGGACTGTTAAGCCTTGCATTCCATCCCAATTACAAGAAAAATGGAAAGTTGTATGTGTCTTATACCACCAACCAAGAGAGATGGGCCATTGGACCTCATGACCACATCCTTCGGGTTGTAGAGTACACAGTATCCAGGTATCGGTAAAAGTCTAAACATCCCAAACTCAGTTTTATCATCTAATTTTATTTGGGATTTTTCTTACTTTTTTAAATGAACAGTCAACTGGTATATCATCTGGCATATCTAGGAACTTTCTCAAATTCCACTGGGTTTATTTCAAGCAATAGTTTTAAAACAGCAGTGAGCCTATTGCCTTATTCTCTTATTTTATATGCTGCCATTGTCATTTGTATTAGAGTGGTTTCCAAGTTACTGTGTATATATATCCTGTGCAGTATCATTTGCATGACTTCTGGAAAACATAAATTTCTGGGTTACAATGGCTGTTCCTTACAGTGTCATTCATTAATTTAAGTTTATTAACTGTGGGAAATAATAGTAGCAGAGATACAAGAATTATTTTTATATCTTTATACTGCAGGAAAAATCCACACCAAGTTGATATGAGAACAGCAAGAATGTTTCTAGAAGTAGCAGAGCTACATCGAAAACATCTAGGAGGACAGCTTCTATTTGGTCCAGATGGATTCTTATACATTTTCCTGGGTGATGGCATGATCACTCTGGATGATATGGAGGAGATGGACGGTTTAAGGTACAAAAATTACCAATAGATTAAAAATGCCCAGTCTTTTTTTTAATTGTTTTGTGCCTTTAGATAATCATGAGGATAGGTCACTGGAGTCAACCAACATTGTAGTCACTCACCAGTAAACTCATAAGGGTAAACTCGACGCACCTTACTTTATTTAATTCTGTTGTACATGAGTTAGACAAGCAAGATTTTATTTATACTTACCACAAAACTGGATTTTTTGGCAATTTTGCACAGCTTGGATTCTGTGTAGCTGTATTTGCACTGCTCTTTCCTTATGAGCATACTCAGAAGTCAGAAGACTATACTATGGTTGCGTAGGCTCTCTAATGAAATTGAATCACCTGGGCATACAGGTAATGTCAGGGAAGTCCCAGAACGATATAGTTTTCCTGTGGTCACAGAAAAACCAAAACCAGGTGTATGACAGAAGAAGAAAGCCTTCCTAGACCAAAGACCACTACAAGGCAGAATGTTTTTAACACTATGCACTCTTATTAAAAATTTCTGGGTCTTGTGAACCATGTTTGCATACCTAACCATGTTAACATTGTGTGGCGCCCTTGGAAGAATCTCAAGGCACCCCACGGGCCACTACATCCTGGGTGAAAATTACTGCTTTAGGCCCTGCAAACACACAGAAGTTTGAACCTGCATCTCTGGCTCCTTAGCAAAATGGTCTAACAACCAGGCTTAGGCATTGCCTAAGCACTTTCCAGTCCTTCTGAACCAGACCTACTGGGGAGTAGAGATAGTCAGATATGTGGGGCCAGGAAGGAACAAAAAGCAAGTTGTCAGAACTCAGGGTGACTTACTGAGAAGGATGATACTCTGGAAGGGAGTGAGCCCTTGTTTCAGGTTCCTGCCCTGGCTCCTGCCCTTAGTGGAGGCTGAACCATTGCTGCTTGCCCAGTTCAATATTAAATGCAAGATGCAGAAAGCCTATTAGGAACCAGGGTCAAAACCCAGAGGACCCTCCCTACCATGATATCATCCATGTCCTGAACCAGATGGGCTCTGCTTTCTTATCTTTCTCTTGGCTTCACATATCTCCTGCTCTTGGCTGCCCTGTGCTTAAGAGTATTTTGCTGGGAGGCAGGAGATATACGCAAATCTCTTTGCGGGGGGGAACTGGGGCTAGAACCTGGTTTCCAGCAGTCTGGGCAAATCCCTTAGTCATGATGTTCTTCAGCTAAAAGGTGGGAGGGTGAGAGGACTGCTATCTTCCTCTTCGTTACTTCTGGCAGGTACACACACACCCGGGTAATCCTGTGAGTGGAAACAGAATCCAAACTGTCTAACTGCAAACTGTAGTTATGAGGTTACAGAAAATCCCAGTTAGGGCTAAATCTTATTACGCGGAACTGTATTTTCAGTATATTCTTGTACTTGAAATAAGTCTCTTCCCACACATGTATTACCAAAGCATTTAATTAAAGTTGTCACCAGTAGTTGTGATTTTTCTGCAACAAAATAATGCTGGTTGACTGCTGACCAACCTTAACATTTTCTTTAAAAAATCCAATAAATAGGCAAAAGGGATTTTTTACATAATGCATAATTAATCTTTGGAACTGGCTGCAAAGTAATTATCACACAATTACTGGTTAATCATGCAATAAATTTAGACCACCCACACCTGCAAAGTAATTACCACACAATAGCAATAACTATCCAGCTATATAAAGAGCCAACCAGGTATAAAGTTAGTGCTTGAAAATGTGTAGCAACTCTATAGCTGGTTTCTATCCAGCTTTAATTTGAATGGTAGCAGGACCAAAAAAACCGGGATAACACATAACAATGATCTAATACTCTAAAAAAGTTATACTCTGAAATATAAGAGTTAGAAATTTGCAATATCAACAGATTGTTTCATAAAGGTATGTTAAAAGAATTCCAGGAAGTTCGTATAAAGAACAATGGACCTTTGGTCAGTTCCAGTGTGACAACTCTTATGACTCATATTGCTCAAAGATCTACATACGGTTCATTGAAGTGTGTAATTCCATTTGTTAGTTCATTTGAATACTGCATAAATAAACTGTATTGGCTGAAATACTTTTTAAAATCAATTGTGTTATCCTCCAACTTTCTCAGTGATTTTACAGGTTCCGTATTACGTCTGGATGTCAATACTGATTTGTGCAATGTGCCTTATTCCATACCACAAAGCAATCCACATTTTAACAGCACCAATCAACCTCCTGAAATTTTTGCACATGGACTCCACAATCCAGGCAGGTAAGTAAATTACATTTATTCATCATTGTTCTACATATTGATGCTCACCATACTTGGTTAGTGCCAGGATAAATTCTGCTTTCAGCTGTTTTATACATGTTTCTATTGAAATCAGAACTCACACACAGAAGGCGGAAGAAATCAGTCCAGAATATTAGGCTTAGGCAGCAAACGTTGACTTAAAGATCCTAAAAAGCATCTCTGTGAGTTTGGGCCTGTGTACCATAGCCCTCCTCATCAGGTCAGATGGAGGCATTAGATTTATAACTAGTGGGCAGTGAAATGTATTGTTTCTTCATAACTAAGTAATCCATTTCCTTATGAGTCCTGGGATAAAGGAGGTTGTCATCTGTGACCTTAGGTAACTAGTTCAAATGAAGGCCAGGATAATTTCATGTTTTTGCAAACTATGTTGAAAACAGCATACATAAAATAGCAGCCTCTGTCCCTATCAAATACATGAGCAAATAAGAAAAAAATCCAGCAAATTTGAGACTAATTCACATCCTAAGGACTGAAAGGTTATGGAAGCTGATATAGTTTCTTGTGCACTTAAAAATGAGTTGCTTTGTGATAAAGTTTGAGGCACTTTTCTAGGACAGTTTAAGGTACTTGGTACTGCTGCTGTCATAATAAATCAGTATGAAAGATAGAAAATGTATTTGGGCCAAAGTGTAACTTTTCTTCAAAGTGAGAGAGAGACCATGCACAAGAGCACAAGTGAGCACATTAGTATCTGCCTGTATTTTTAAGATACTGGAATTTTAGTCGAGCATTTTAACTTGATTTGAAAACAATGTTTATAATATCTGTGAAGATAACTCGCTGATGGCAGCATTTGTCTAGTAGGCTAAACATGGAGATGAAATGCAGGAAGTGCCATATTCTGCACCCAGACAAATGGCCTGGGAAAAGTAATGAGAGTCACTGACCTAATATTTCCCCTAAATTTAAAACAAGACATAAATTTAAGAATTATGCCAGTGAGACTTTCTCAAACTTTCCCTTTTTTAAGATTAACAAAGGTCTCCTTTGGCCTAGAAACCTGTCTGGGGTACAAAACTACAAACAATGAGAGGTCATACTACACTGAGATTCATAGTTAGCCAGTACTGGTCTTCATATTCAGACAGAATACGTTCTTTGGGGAGGAATGAGAGAGATTACTTAAATTACTATTTGTGGTCTTGTTCGTTCTTTGAAGAAATAAGAGCAAGACAGATCTCTCCATTAACGGGAAAATTTTAAATGCTGAGCTAATGAAAAAATATCTGGCTTTTCTGTAAACAACTCAGAGCCCGTCCTATACTCTGAAGGTGTATTTGCTTTATTTGCACAAAGAATAAAAGCCAAAATCAAGTAGAACTCTTCTGCTTCATTCTATTGTCCACTGCTTCATTTTACCTTTTTATATCACCATACACTATGTTCTTTTTTAATTTTGTGTAAACTGATAGAATGGTTTATATTATTGAATGCTTTCAGCCAAAAATATAAATTATACAAATATTATTTTATTATCTATAGTATTTATTGTTCATTTTTGTACTGTTGTAGCAAAAATTGTAAATACTATTACTACTTCTTCTATACCCAGCTTTTTCTGTGGCCTTAGGCAAATTGATTAATTATGCTTTCAATTTCAAACATATAGGGGGGGAAAGGCACAAAATTAAGGCACAAAAAGGCACTACATCTTGTTCCAAAGTGACAAAAAAGTATTTTAAAATAACAGAACCTGTTAACTTTATGAAAGAAAATAGAACTTTAACAATTAAACTCAAAATGAAGAAATGGCAAATAATAGTTGAGACTAAGGTTAAAAAACAAACTTTTTTCAGCACAGAAAGACAGACAAGTGGAAAACAAACTAAACCATCTGGTGCAATCTAAATAAAATAAAGAGGAAAGCACAGTTCAATGAATTGGGTGGGTGGTACTATAACTGTAACATTTCAGCCCATGCTTTGAAAAAATAAGAAACTCAAGTTGTTTTTTAAAAAAGGGGTTGGTTCTTTGCTCCCTTTCTAAAAGTCAAATCCTTCTTTGCAACAAGAATCAAGTATGCAGGTTGGCAGAATGACAGCTGGTTAATGTACCAATAACTTCATTTTTTTGTTAAGTAGAATTAATTTAAATTCAATTATCAACAATTAATATAAAACATAGGCTGCAAGTGCTACAAAAGATACAGAAGGTCTTGGAGGAGGGTCACCAAAATCTCTTATGTATAAAACTGTTCTGTCTGTGATCTGGGCAAGTGTGTAGAAGGCTCCTCTGAAAAAAAAGCTCTGAACCACAAAGAGACAATAGTCCTCCAAAAAAAGGCCACACATTGGTCTTAGGCCATCAGGCCAAGAAGCAATTATTAGTAAAAGAACTGGGGCTACCTTTTCACTTGTCAGTTCATATGACATATTTTTTCCAACCTGATTTTGCTTCTCAGGTGTGCTGTGGATCGCCACCCAATAGATGCAAATATCAATTTAACAATACTTTGCTCTGACTCAAATGGAAAGAACAGATCTTCTGCAAGAATCTTACAGATAATAAAGGGTAAAGATTATGGTAAGTTTTATCCAGTGTAAAACCTATTATGAAAAAGACCCTTTCAAGGGGGGTTGGAAAGATAAATGCATACTAACACCACAGTAGAAAAAATGCAGATAAAAAGAAATATTGTAAATATAATAGGGAACCTAAGAAAGATCAACAAGTACAATTATTATGATGTCTATATCTTAGTATAAAGAATTGTGTAAATAAGTTTCATGAAATGCACCAATAGTCTTCCAGAGATCTGTTAGCTGTTTCTTGCCAGTTGTGACTGCTCATAAAGAAAATTTCCTGGATGATCAGGAAGTGATGAAAATGTATGCTTACTCATTCACAAGTAACCTTTTAAGATACAGAATTTAAGCCTCAGGCAGGGTACCTCCTTTAATGGAATTAAATTAGACACACAAAAACAAAGCACAACCAAATAGGGGAATTACTGAACTCTGTTTAAATTTCACTAAAAACCCTCAACATTGAAAAAGTGTAACATAATAAGACTTCATAGATTATAACAGTAGACATATACCAGGAGACTTGTATTCTAGCAGTTGTGCATTACCTTCAGACTTGGAATTATTGTTCCTAAATATTTTTAAAATACATTTAATGTTTAATTTAATGCTTACATTTAACAGCTTTTAAATTCACTGGAGCAGTGTGGTAAAGTGCAAAGCAGTGTAGCATGTAACAGCATCGTTTATTTAGGTCTTTCAACTGATAGGCTTGCTCACTCCTCCCCAACCTGCATGGTACTGTACATTGAAAGTAGAGCAGCTGTGTTGGCTCATGTAGTAGTCCACAAGGCGTGATGCAGTTGTTTCGGCTTTATTTATTTCACATAGTTTGTGCGTGCATTTTATAAAGGCCAAACCAAAGAATAATGTGGTCTGAAGCGGATTTGGTAAACCACTGCTCCAATGGAATTTTGACTGCATCTCTACTGTAGATCAAACTAAGCAATATTGCAGTGTGGCATTGTGTCCATCCAGAACAGCTTGCCAATATTAACAACTATTCTGTGGTTAACTGCTTAAAGAAAAAGGAGCCCACCATTTCTTCTCATGTCTTGAATAATTTCATTCCTTACCTTGCAACCTAATCTGGAAAATTCACTTGTCAAAGATTGTGAATGGCACTCCAACTGCAACAATAAAATATTCTATTAGCTGTGACTTTGATTTAAGTTATGTAATCAGAAAGAAAATTGCAGCTTGCTTTTAACCTAACTAGTCCTTAAATATATGTTGATTGCATATATGGGAACATTTACCATATTCACGTGGATATAAAATGAGATTTTTCCCTCAGTCAGCCTGGGGAAAAATGTTCTTCGTCTTAGATTTGCATATGAAGTGAAGAGGGGAGCAGGTGGCTGGGCTGTGACTCAGTCCTTGAGCCCAAGTCAGGGCCACAGTCAGCCCCAAAGCAGCCTCCTGTCCCACCCCTCTGCATCTTCTGCTCCACTGCCATCTTTTCTCTCCCCTTAATGCCAGGCACAGCTGGGTTGGTGTCTTTCCCAGGCAAAACTACTGCAAGGCCAGGAGAAGGTTGAGCTTCCACGTGTTGTGCTCCAGAACAGAGCATCCTGATAGTAAGGGGAGGGACAGAAGAGCAAGAGGCGGAGTCTGAGGAGCTGGGGTGGGAAGGAGCAGAGACTGGAGGGACCCGGAGGAGAAGAGGCAGAGACTGGTGGAGTGGGGCGAGGCTGTGGGGAGTTGGAGGGGGGCACACAGGAATGGTATAGGGGGAAGAAAAGAGTGAGGTACAGGGCAGAAGAGCCACCTAACCCATCTTCAGCCACAGCTTTCCCTGCTGTAGTAATAAGGGAGGTTTCAAGACAACCTCCAATACTTAGATTCTATACCCAGAAAATTAGGGGGGAAAATGTAAATTTTCCATATATAAAATCTGGTTATGGATGGGTCCTCTTATATTCAGGTTCACCTTATATTTGAGTAAACATGGTACATAGTAACTTCCTTGAGGAGATTATCTGATATACCCAAACAGCACGGTTCTGTAAAACAAAACTGTGCAAGTGATGTCAACCATAGTAACTACCTTGAAGCTGCTGCATCATGAAAGACTTTAGCCAGCAATGCTGATGCACAATGCTGTACAACACAAGCTTATTCCATAAGAAGGCATTTTTAGAGGAGATTTTCAAAAGCTATGAATGGATTTCAAAGAATGAGTCTAGCTAGAAGTGTTCCTACAGGAACTTAAGCATTTTTGAAGATGTTCCCCTTATTATATTATATTATTTATAACACTGAAGTGTAACAGATCTATTCTATGGACTCAATCCTGGGCACATAAAACTCCATAGCAGGCCTTCCATTAATTTTACTAGGACTAGAATACAATCCCTTGGGCTGCACTGACTTGGCCTTTGGAATAAAGTTAGGTTATGACCCTCTTTTATGGGACGTCCCCTCTTCTAAGAAAAATCACATTAAAATGTTATTTGCAATTTTGTGGCTTTCTATATGCTCCATTTTTTGTCTAGTACATGATGTGTTTCACCATTAGTACAATTCAAACAGCAACAACCTGTTTTCTTCTTAGAGTAACATTTGCATAACTGTTTTGAATATATGAATTTGCATTTGATCTAATACTATGCTAGTTCCTTTTTAGAAAGTGAACCTTCACTTCTAGAATTCAAACCATTCAGTAGTGGACCGCTGGTTGGTGGATTTGTATACCGGGGCTGCCAGTCCGAAAGACTTTATGGAAGTTATGTATTTGGAGACCGCAATGGGTAGGTATCTTAAAAATCACAGTCTAAGGCAAAAGTACTTATTAGGAAGTATACTCAGTTAAGCAATTCCAACATAATGCAGCAATGACTTGTATTATTTTGGGCATCCCAGAAATGTGGCAATGCTATATGTAAAAATCCAGGTTTGTAAAGGTTAGGGACTTGTCTTTCTGGATCATGGCATTCAAAGAAATAACAGCAGGCAACTTGCCAAGTCTCAGGAAGAGCTTGAAATGGGAATACGGATGCCAAGATATTTTCAAAATTGGGGTCCACGTGATTAACAATTCAGTTTTGAAAGCATCCCAGATCTTAGGGAGACATATAACTGATGGAGAAAAAATGTGATACCTTCCGAATGAATAGTTGTGGCTCTCACACAACGTACCTTAGTACCCCAAGGCAAATGAAATATTTGTAAGCATATTTTGAATCTGTATGTATGAAATGTGGGTTCACCCCTAACATCGTTTTAGTATTTTTCAAATGTGGCAAGGGTGGCACAAAGGGGAATGTTTTGCTATATTTTTATACTATAGCCAGGTGGGAAATTATACTGTGATTTAGCTTACAGATGTACCCAGGGAAAAAATATTCTGGACAATTTACACTTTCATTTCAAATAACACTTCACTCTGTGTATTTTTATTACAGCAATTTTTTAACACTACAGCAGAGTCCTGTGACCAAACAGTGGCAAGAGAAGCCTCTTTGTCTTGGGAACAGTGGTTCATGTAGAGGCTTCTTCACAGGCCCCATCTTGGGATTTGGAGAAGATGAATTAGGTAAAATAGATTA
This sequence comes from Crocodylus porosus, assembly GCF_001723895.1. Classification (NCBI taxonomy): domain Eukaryota; kingdom Metazoa; phylum Chordata; order Crocodylia; family Crocodylidae; genus Crocodylus; species Crocodylus porosus. The sequence continues at coordinate 5,862,627 of NW_017728913.1, forward strand.
AATTTCTTATTATATTGTAAATCTTACATAATGACATGCTTACCACACAGGAGTAGAGTAGGCATTTAATTGCTGCAAATCAACTTCATGGCCATTATACTGCTGCCTAATATTCTCTGTTGTGTAGTTCTCTCTACTTGTTAACATTTATATAGGGATAACCAGTGAGTATGAGCATGAATTGGTAGAGGCACCATCTATAGCCCTCTCACAATGACAGTTTTTGTACAGCTTAAATAAAAAACAAAAGTATGAAAAAAGCTTCCTGGAAGCACATTGCAAAGCATATCACACTTTACTGATTAAAATGCAGTATTTGCAGTACTGAGTGTTTTTCAATTCATGAGGCTTTTCTCATCCATCTTATAGTTAACTCTGTCAGAAATGTTAGGAAAAAGGCATGGTAGATTTCCACCTATAAACTAATTAAAGCAGAAATACATATGCTTTCTCAAGCTATGGTTTAATTCACTAGATGCTCTGAAGATGGAAAGCTGTGGCATTTCTGATTTTAGTCTGTAAGGTGAAAATCTACCCTGCCTTCTGCCTGACTTCAGACTAATATGGCTAAGTACCTCTTTCTAGTCAGAAATGTTAGGAAAACACATGTATTTACTGTATTTGTTTCTTTAATAGGTGAAGTGTACATTTTATCAAGCAGTAAAAGCATGACACAGTCTCAGAATGGGAAACTCTACAAGATTGTTGACCCAAAAAGGTAATCATTGCTCTCATTTTATTCTCAAAGGTAATCTACATCTTTCTTGGATTCTAGCATTGTCCTCTGTCAGGCTAGGCTCATATACATTTATGGTAGATCCAGACTCCTATATTTATTGTACAACTATTTGCACTACTATCAGTGGAAATTATTCTGGGATTCTGAACTATTAGGCTAGGGACAGAAATTACACATAAACCCATATAAGTGATTGAAAATCGATTCAAATCTGTAACACAACAGAAGTTCAGTGCACATAAATCACTTTCAAAATGGCCAAAACCAGTTTAAGATGAACCTGGATGGATATAGTATCAGACTTACCTGATTTAGGTTAAATTGGTTTATTGAACTTCTGTCCAGATCCTCTAAAGATTCATTGTAAATCAGTCCCCTAGCATTCCAGGATGCTTTGCACCTCCGCCTGCAAACCTGTTCCCCCCACTCTTGCAAGGTAGGAGGGATAGCCTTGGCCCAAGCTGTCTGCTACAATTCAGCAGGGAGGCATACTCTAGCACCCTCCCCCCAGCTTCTAGTCTGGGCCACTGCAGGCATATGGCTGCATTTCTAGAATCAAAAGTGAATGTCTGTTCACCTGCTTATCTGTTCAATCTACACAGTTTAGACTAACCCGTGAAGATTAAATCAGTTCAGCCTCAGGCTTTTTGACTATCTATACTTAGCCTTAGTGCCCATTGCTGAAGCTATCCTGTCCCCAGTGGAGAAATGACCAAATTCTACTGTAAGATCCTGCTGCCCAAAACTAACCACAGTGAGTGCATCTACATGAGATGTTAACACCACAGTAGAGTAATTCTACTGCTCATTAGCACAACAGGTAAAAACCATGGTAATGTGCAGTAGAATTAATCCACTATGCATTAGTGTCACATAAAAGCATTTGTCTGTGCTACAGAGCAGTAGCACCGATTACAGCACATTAAGTTAGTACCTGTACTAAACTTAATGGCTTATTAATGAATGTGTAGACACCCTGTGTTATGCAAGATACTGAAGTAATTGCACATGGACATGGTTCAACAGATGTGTATCAACAAAGCAGTACTTAAGCTGCATTGTCTAGATGCTGCTTTAGAAACCAAATCTGATGCTGTTAGCGAGGCAGAAGGACCTGATAGTGGATTCTGTCTATTCCCTGGTCAATTCCAGTCTTACTTTCTTCACAGTTTTACCTCCTATCATTGCTTCTATAAGCCTTTATGAAATTTGATGTTACAGTGAACTACACACACACACACACACACACACACACACACACTCACACTTCTATTTCCCCCTACATACATAGAAGGCCATATGGGAGTGACCCTTACTGTGTATTTAAGTTGACCATTTTGCTCCTTGTTTTCTTTGTCCCTTTAGTCAGGCAGTAGTACATATAGGTCAAGTAAGGGGTGAAACAGTGAGAAAATGAAAGTTATTCAACCAGGGTGTAATAAGTACCACACTGAATGAGATGTCAAACTTAGACTAAACCTGCTTATGCATCAATCAGTATGAAAGCAGCAAGCCCTTTATTATGGTTTCACGTTCTTTGCAATGACTGCCAAGAGAACAATATGGTATCTGAAAACATTATACTCAGAGCTGCTACATTACCATAAATTAGTGTTCTTGGTCAGGTACAGACATTACTTTTACGTATAGATGATCAGAAACCAGTCTATATCGATAACAGAATAGAAGTTTGGTATACATAGACTGGTTTAAAAATAGCAGAACCTGGTCTAGGATTTGCCTCCCACCTCACCAAACAGCGAACGTGTGTTCTGTTCACTACTGATCTAAACTATGCTACTTACAGAAAACCGCATAACTTAAATCGATTCCACCTCAGGCTTTTTGAATGTCTGTATCTAACCGAGTAGCATCAATATCTGTCCACTGCCCAACAGCTACTCATCAGCATCTCTCTGTTTCCTTGCTACCATCAAGAAAGTTGTGCTTTCAAATTTTCATAATTTTTCTACTGCTTATAACAGTAATATATTTTCTAAGCAAAACTGAAATTCTGAAGGATTTTACTGGAATGCTGCATGATGGTGTGAAACTAGTAATAAAAGTGGGGGATGATAGTATAAGTTACACTACAGTGCTAATTATTTGCAAATATTATGCCACCCAGATCTAGTGCAGTTAATTAGAAAGAAGACGCTGCTATAATCTGTCAGCCAATGTGTGTGTGTTTTATTTATGCTTTCTGGTATTAAAACATTTTTACAGAAAAAAAAAAGAAAGAAAGACTTGTCCAGCTTTTTTGGACTGTTTAGTCTGTTGGTGTATGGATTTAAGTGAATTTTACACCTTAAATCCATTATTAGGATCTAATTACAAAGGGCTGCCTTGTTTGACCTTGGCTTTGTGTTCTTGTTGCCTCAGCTAGTAGGGTGGTCTCCAAATGACATACCTGAAAGGCCAGACCTCCCATTGCAGTACTCCTGGTTAGCTATTTCATGTGTGGGCAGGGGGGCAAAAATTGTGTTTGGTTTCTGGGGAGAATAGACCAGAGAGCAGTTGACATTGTCTTTGCTTGTTGGCATATATTTGAAATGCAATAGATTGTGGTAAAACATAGCTTGTTGGAAACATCCGATAGCTTTTATTTGGATAAAGTCTTTGGAGGTTTCTTTAATCTATTATCACTGTAAGATTTTTTTAGGTGAACTGGACTTGGACACTTCAGCAAGAGTACATCATTACATTTTAAGTACTCATTTCTCATTCATTGCTAGCATGTTGCTCATTAGTTACACACTTTAAAAAAAATCAGTGTCCCTGAGAAATGTAATATATAAAGCATTATTAGCAAAACAGCCATGTTCAGATCCATACTGATATAATACATTATTTGTTTTCCTATAAGGCTCACTCTTTCTTATAACACTAGACACTTTTACAAACATACAAATTAAAGGTGTGAATCAGTGACAGTCAAACTGCAACTCCCAGGCCTAAGTGGTTCTTTAGCTGTGGCTCTTTGTAGAAAATGATTCTCAACATTTGAGGGGGTGTCTATATATATATATATATATTTATTTATTTATGTAACCATATGCATTTCCTGCAATCATGGATAATGCAACATACAACTACACTAATGGCATGCATGCATTCCATTGGTCATTACCCAATGCTCCTGTGGCTCCTGAGCCACGCAGAATTCAGTGTCCCTGTTGTATGTCCACTTCCAATGGGCTTTAGGTCTACAGAAAATAAAGCAAAGATTAAACCTGGCAGTGGGAAGGGAGAGGGCAATTGAGTGTGCCATGCCAGTGAAGTTGTCAAGATACGACTTGGTGACAGCTTGATAATATAGTGTTTGGTATCACAAAGTTGTGATGATAGATGGTAGAGACCCTGACTACTTTTAACCTTGTTGTTATCTGTCAGCTGGTGTCTTGGCATCAGTGTAGAAACTGGTCATCTGGAGTTACATGAATGTGGAGAAAGAAGTAGCTTTTCTGATGAGCTCAGGGAGAGTATTCGACATCTGAAGAGTATTGTAGAAGAATAAAGCTTTAATTTTTAATAGAAGTTTTTACTAAAAAATAGTAATTTAGATGCACAGAACTAGCTTTCCTTACCATGGCATATCTATTTAGGTAGGTAACTAAATGTGCTTCTGCTACCAACTAATGAAGTTGCTCCTTTACCCCAAGTGGCTGAAATTAATGGTTTCAGTATGGAGATCTATTATATCCCCTTTGATGATAGCCACTATATAACCAGATCTCATCTCAAATAAAAATGTGTCCCTCATGTCCCTACCCCCACCACAACCTCACAGAGAAACCTACAGTATCAGCACTAGTAAAGTCCCGCTTCAAAAATTCAGGCCATGTGTTTCCTCTAACACCGTTCCCCACTGATTGATATCTAGCCAACAAGAGAAGAATAGGATGTGTGACAGCTTTTAGAACCACTTTCTAGAATCCTATGGCAGTCAACCCGAGTGAAATAATAGGCTGTTAATTGAGAGTTATAGTATTAGAGTTATAGTTTTACCTTCTTGAACAGGATATATTAAATTAGTTATTCTATATAATCTTTTTCAAGTGAGTCCTGAATGAGACCAAATGATTGCAGGGAAAGGACAGGCTATGTGGAAGAGATAACTAAAGTAAAACCACACTACTGGCAAAGAAAATAAAGATGGTTTTGTGAAATTATTTAAACTGATAGCCAGAGGAAAGCTGACAGATGTTGAACAGCGTTCAAATTGGACTGAATCACCTAGTGGAAATGTCAACAATACAACTGCAGTATGCATGAATATAAGAGGAAATATTAGCAATTATAGCTTTACTGGATGATGGGCGTGGGTGAGGCTACAGAGGTACCCAAGAAAGTGTGTCTTTCAGATAATGATAAATCAAATTAGGTCCACAAACAAAATTAAATAAAAATGGTATTGAACAAGAACGTTTGGCAATGAAAGAGCTGATTCCAGTGGTAACTGTACTTGGGAAAGTAGATAATCATAATTACCATGAATTAAGATCAGCAGATGAGATCCTAACAAATATTAGTACTTTACTAGTAACATTTAAGAAATGAAAGTTCTCAGAATTCTGGAGGCTACTTATTATGTAGTCATACATAGCACTAGCATACGAAAAAAGGGGGGAGGTGGAGACAATAGGAAAAAACAACCAGGGTTAAAATGTCAATTTTCAAGATGTTGTCTGTGCCAATGAGGTATCTTTTAAAACCAGAATTCCAGCTCAATCCCAATGCAAAAAATTAAACTATAGGAGATAAAATGTAAATTAGTGGAGCTCCAAGGAAGTTTAAAAGCAAAATAGGCCAAACTATGAAAACAAAAAGAAAATTCTACAGGTTTGGCCATTCATAGGAGAACTTCCAAGAGTAATCAGGTTTGTTATATGACCACAGGGTAAAAGGGAATAATTAAAAGGAAGAATAAAAACTATAGAGAATCTTGTGCATGCAGCTTCACCAAGACAATACTGAGGCAACTACTCCAGTTCTATCCTTTTTGTGTAATGAAAAGGAGGTATCATTAGACATTTGGCGTGGATTAAAACAAGCTGATATTTTATATTAATGGTAATACGTTAATATTTAGGATTGGATGTTCTTCATCAAAGTAGGAGGAAGCAAGGTATGGTCTTGTGTTATGCTGAGAATCAGGATATATTGGTTTAATTCTTTGCTGTTCCTTAATCTCAGTAACCCAGTCCCCATCAGCAACCTAAAACTAAACAGAATTCCCCAACTTTATAGGAGTGTCGTGCCATGTGCTTCACAGATATATGGTAAAAAGCATTGCTTGTTAAGGTCTGAGATAATTCTTTGGTATTCTTTGGTATTCATCACTAGAAAGTAAAAATAAATAAGGAATCATAGAATCCTAGAAGTAGGGTCGGAAGGGACCCCCTGCCTGGGCAGGAGAAAAACTGGGCTCAAATGACTCCACCCAGGTGGGCATCAAGCCTCTTAAAGACCCCCAGGGTAGGAGCCAGCACCACTTCCCTTGGAAGTTGGTTCCAGCTCCTAGCCGCCCTAACTGTGAAG
>NW_017728913.1:5868917-5870931 GCF_001723895.1 Crocodylus porosus
ACCATGTTTCTGTAATCCCTATTATGTCTGGGTCTGAACTGGCTATTCTGAGGGCGAGTTCCTCCTGTTTATTCCCCGTACTACGAGCATTGGTATATAGGCATTTAAGGCCTTGCCGAGCTGCATGTGCCACCCCCCGATTTGGAAGACTGTCCAGACCCCTGTTTCTTACCTGGGCACTCCTTGCATTTGTCACCTGTCTTGCTCAGGGGATGTCTCCTTATCTTCCTGCGGCCCCCTCCCCCGGCGAGGCTAGTTTAAAGCTCGCCGTACGAGATCAGCCAACCTGGAAGAGAAGACTCGCTTGCCTTTAGGAGAGCGGTGAAGCCCATCCCACCCCAGCAAGTCCCCCGCCCAAAAGCATGGGTCATTATCTAGAAACCCAAGGCCTGCCTGACAGCACCAACTGCATAAACCCCAGTTGACCTTGCCAATGCAGACCTTGTGTTGCCATCCCCACCTACTCACCAGAAGAAGAGAGGTGAATACCCCCTGGGCCCCTGTCTCCTTAAGCTTGTCCCTCAAAGCCTTGAAATCCTTCATAATGCAGTCAGGGTTACCCCTAACCATGTCACTCATCCCCACGTGGATGACAACCATGGGGTACTGGTCTGCAGGTCAGATGTAGGCTGGGATCCTCTCCGTGATGTCTCTAACCTGAGCCCCAGGCATGAAGCAGACCTTTTGCATCATGGGGTCAGGCCAGCAGATGGGACCTTCCCGTCCTCATAGGATGGAGTGTCTGATGATGAGGACCCAGCATTTCTTCCTGCTGGTGTTCGCTCTCTGCCCATTCTTTGTCATGTGGGGAGTGGCATCATCCCCACCAGAGGCAATTTCTCTGTCTTTCTCCATCATAGCTGCCAGGACATCAAACCTGTTCCCCAGGTGAACTGGGGAGCTTCCATCACTCTAGGCCTAGCAGCTCTGGATTTGGACACCTTCTGCCATTCCTCCATTGGACACGTTTCCTGTGGGGGCTGTACAGTGGGCAACTGGGCCTGCAGAGAACAGAAATAGGCATCAATTTCATCCTCTGCATCCCTGATCTCCCTCAGCCTCCTCACCTCAGCCTGGAGCTCCCTCACCTGCTCCTCCAGGGCTCTAGGTTGTGCACAGGAGGGACAGGCAAGGGGACCACCAGCCCCCCCCATGATGCTACTGAGTCCTCCCCCCACAGACAGGGGGGCAAGGGGCCACTGACCCCATCATGAGCTCCATTTGGGTGGAGGCCTCAGAAGAGCCTATGGCAGGCAGCAGTGCCCTGGCAGGGCCCCTGGCAGCTGCTTTCTGCAGGGACTCTCCCATTGCCTGCTGGTCTCCCTTGGCCAGTTTATAGACAGCCACCAGATCCCCTCTCTACCTTCTCTTGTGGAGGCTGAACAGGTTCAGGGCTCAGAGCCTCTCCTCGTAGGGCCTGCCCTATGGCCCCCAATCATGTGAGTGGCCCTCCTCTGGACCCTCTAGATGTTGTCCACATCCCTCCTGAAGTGTGGCACCCAGAACTGGACACAGTACTCCAACTGCAGCCTGACCAATGTCATATAGAGGGGGAGGATCACCTCCTTGGACCTGCCTGTGTTGCATCTGTGGATACATGACAAGGTGCGGTTAGCCATACTGACTACGTCCCCACATTGGTGGCCCATGTTCATCTTGGAGTCTATAATGACTCCGAGATGCTTTTCTGCCTCTGCACTGACGAGCAGGGAGGTCCCCAGCCTGTAGGTATGCTGCTAGTTCTTTCTCCCTAGGTGCATCACCTTGCACTTGTCAGTATTGAATCCCATCTTATTCTCATCCACCCACCCCTGTAACCTGTCCAGATCCAATTGCAGTCTGTCCCTCCCTTCTAGCGTGCCGACTTCTCCCCACATCTTAGTGTCATCTGCAAATTTGAACAAGGTGCTTTTCACCTCCTCATCCAAGTCAGTGATGAAGATGTTGAACAGTGCGGGCCCAAGGACTGAGCCCTGGGGGACCCCACTGCCCACATCCCTCCAGGTCGAAAATG
>NW_017728913.1:5871031-5875042 GCF_001723895.1 Crocodylus porosus
ATTTTGTGACCTGGTCATAGAAGGCCACCAGGTTGGTCTGACAGGACCTGCCTCTAATGAACCCATATTGGTTGCCCCTAAGCATACACTCCCCTGTTTGCCCCTCGCAGATGTGCTCTTTGATAATTTCCTCAAAGAGCTTCCCCAGGACCGAGGTAAGACTAACAGGCCTATAATTTCCTGGGTCCTCCTTCCTCCCTTTTTTGAAAATGGAGACCACAATCCTCTGGCACCTCACCAGAGCCCCATGAGTGCTTGTAAAGCTGTGCCAGGGTCCTGCAATGACCTCTGCTAATTCCCTCAGCACTCTGGGGTGGAGATCATCAGGACCTGCTGATTTGAACACATCCAGTCCCACTAGAAGTTCCCTGACTAGGTCTTCTCTGACCCTGGGCCTGGCTGTGCCTCCCCGGGACCATCGGGGATTCTGGTGTGGGGGGATGACCTTTTTCTGACCCTGCTCAGAAAAATGGAGGCAAAGAAATTGTTAATTAGGTTAGTTTTGTTGTCTAATGAAACTACCAGATTTCCAAGTGTGTCCTGCAGAGGCTCCATGTTACCCAGAACCTTCTTTTTACCCCCTATGCATTTAAAAAAGGATTTCTTGTTATCCTTGATCCGGGTCGCTAGTCCCAGTTCCATCTCTGCCTTGGCTTTCCCAACAGTCCCCCTACAATCCCAAGCAACGGAGATATAGTCCTCTCTGGTGATGGCCCCTCCCTTACCACTATCATCAGTGTGTTTGCCCCTACCATGGCCAACTCCAACCAAGTCAAAAACCAGTTCTATGATTATCTCCACTCCATGATCACTGCTGTACCGAAGTCTGACCGTCTCATCCTCCTTGGCGACTTCAATGCCAGGATTACCTCTGACAGCCAAGCATGGGATGGCATCATCAGGAAGCACAGGATTGGAAGCTGCAATAGCAGTGATCTTCTCCTGCTTAGACTATGTACTGAACATGAGCTCCTGGTTACTAACACTGTGTTCCGTCTCCCCAGCTGAAAGAAGATATCGTGGATGCACCCTCACTCTTAGCCCTGGCATCTTATCAACTATGTCATCATCCAAAGGAAGGACAGATGTGATATCCATGTAACCAAAGCAATGTGTGGCACTGAATGCTGGACTGATCATCAACTCATCATCTCCTCACTAAAGATCATGATTCAAAATAGACGGCATCCACAAGGACAAAGTGGACTGAAGCACCTCAACACCGCTGGTTTGATAAATGACAGTACCAAGCTGTCTTTTGTGAACCATCTGAAAAATTAGCTTCACACAATACCACTCTATCCTGGCTCCATCAAAGCCAACTAGAAGTGGCTTCATAAAGTATACACTCTGCAGTTCTTGAGACCCTGGGACCAAGCATCCGCAGACACCAAGACTGGTTCAGTGAAAATGGCAAGGAGATACAACAGCTCCTGGAACAGAAATAACGTCTCCACAGAGCCTACCTCTGTAAGTCAGCATCAGCAAAGCATGCCTATAGCTCAATATAGAAGAGCATTCAACGCAAGTTGCGAGGGATGCAGGATACATGGTCAAAGAACAAAGCAGACAAGTTCCAGCATTATGCTGACCGAAACAACACAATGATGTTCTTAGACACCCTAAAGACGGTCTGTGGTCTGCAAATCCTTTTCATTGCTGTCTGCTGATGGGACCACGCTGCTAGCATGCTACAGATCCCTCCAGAGATGGGCTGAACACTTCAGCTCCATCCTCAATCAGACCTCCTCCATAAACACGAATGCCATACACAAACAACCTGAAATCACTGTCAACACTTTGCTTGAAGCTCCACCTACACTCGCGGAAGTCCAAAAGGCCATACAACAAATATTTAGTGGCAAAGCTCTTGAAGTCAACATGATTCCAGAGGAGGTCTACAAATCAAGTGATCATGATGTAACGGAGAAACTAACCAAGATCTTCTGCAGTATGTGGGCACAGGAGGTAGTCCCTCAAGAATTCAAGGATGCCTCCATCGTCCACCTATACAAGAGGAAGGTAAATTACCAACTCTGTGACAACCACAGGGGTATCTCCGTCCCCTCAACTGCCAACAAGATACTTGTGAGAGTCCTCTTCAACTGGCTGACCGACCATCTAAATGACCTAGCGCCTGAGAGCCAATGCAGCTTCAGAAAAGGACACACAACCACCGACATGGTGTTTGCAACCCGGCAGCTCCAAGAAAAATGCCAGGAACAGAACATCAACCTTCTCCTCAGATTCATCAGCCTAACCAAAGCCTTCAACATGGTGAACCACGAAGGCCTCTGGGAAATCATGAAGAACTACGGATGCCCTGGAGAATTCATCAATATGGTTCAACAGTTCCACAACAGCATGATGGCCCATGTCCTTGCGAATAGCAAATGTTCTGACCCCTTTCCTGTCACAAATGGTGTTAAGCAGGGCTGTGTGCTCACACCTACCCTCTTCAGCACGCTATTTTCTGCCATGCTGTCGGATGCCTTCTAAGACGACGACCTCAGTATGGAGATCAAGTAACCATTCTGATGTAAACATCTTCAAGCTGTGCAGGCTCTGAGCAAACTCCAAAGTTCAGAAAGCCACACTTCACAACTTCCTCTTTGCTAATGACTGTGCGTTATGCGCAGGCTCACAGGCTGACATGCAATGGTCCATGGACTTTTCTCGTCAGCATGCGGCAAATTCAGACTATTAACACAAAGAAGACCGAAGTGATGTTTCAACCTGCACCTGGCTTGACACCCCAGGAACCACACTTCTCAGTTAAAGGCCAACAACTGTTGATGGTCAATAAGTTTGTCTATCTAGCCAGCACTCTCTTGTGCTGTCCACATCAACAATGAAATCAATGTGAGACAAGTGAAAACTAGCGTGGCCTTTGGCATACTCCATAAGTTTATCTGGGACCACAGAGACATCAGAATGTTGATGAAATTGAAGGTATACAAAGCCATCATTCTCCTGACCCTCCTCTACCCTTGCAAAACCTGGACCATCTCCCAGCATCATGTCAAGAAGCTAAACCACTTCCACCTGTGCTGCCTGTGAAAGATAGTAAAGAACAAGTGGCAGGACAGAATTCCAGACACTGAGGTGCTCAGAAGATCAGCTGTCCCCAGTATTCACATTCTACTGAAACTGGCGCACCTAAGATGGGCCGGCCACCTTTTAAGACTGCTTGACACTCATCTGCCAAAGAACTTCTATGGTGAACTGTTGAATGAAGTATGCTCTCACAACACACCAAAGAAGCGATACAAGGACACCTTAAAGGTGTCCCTAAAGAGTTTCAGCATCAACCCGGAGTCATGGGAGCAAAGGGCTCATGACCGTCCATCCTGGAGGTGAAGGGCCAGCAGCAGGGATGATTCTCAGGGTCAACCAGCATGGTTTCATTAGGGGCAGGTCCTGTCAGACCAACCTGACTGCCTTCTATGATCACGTCACAAAATCATTGGACGCAGGTGTCGCAGTGGATGTAGTCTTTCCGGACTTCAGGAAGGCCTTTGACACTGTCTCCCACCCCATTCTCATTAAAAAACTAGGTGATTGTGGCATTGATGCCTACACAGTCAGATAGATTGTAAATTGGCTGAGGGGTCGTACTCAGAGAGTGGTGGTGGAAGAGTCATATTCGACCTGGAGGTGTGTGAGCAGTGGAGTCCCCCAGGGCTCAGTCCTTGGGCCTATACTGTTCAATTTCTTTGTTAGTGATTTGGATGAGGGGGTGAAAAGCACCCTGTTTAAATTCACAAACAACACCAAGATTTGGGGTGAGGTGGACACACTGGAATGGAGGGACAGGATACGGCTGGACCTGGACAGGTTACACAGGTGGGCAAATGAGAATAGGATGGGATTCAATACTGACAAGTGCAGGGTGCTGCACTTGGGCAGTAAGAACCAGCAGCATACCTATAGGCTGGGGAACTCGCTTCTCAAAAGCACAGTGGCAGAAAGCGATCCTGGAGTCATTATCGATTCCAAGATGAACATGGG
>NW_017728913.1:5877492-5884092 GCF_001723895.1 Crocodylus porosus
AAGGACCGAGTCCTGGGACACTCCGCTGCCCACTTCTCCCCAGGTTGAATATGACCCATCCACCACCACCCTCTGAGTATGACCCTTCAGCCAATCTGCCATCCATCTGACTGTGTAGGCATCAGGGTCTTTAAGAGGAGGCTTGACAATTACCTGGCTGGGGTCATTTCAGCCCAGTTTTCTCTCCTGCCCAGGGCAGGGGGTCAGACTAGAAGATCCGCAAGGTCCCTTCTGACCCTATGTCTATGAATCTATGAATCAGTCTAGAATGGAGCACTAGCCTTCAAACAGCAATGGATGGCAGAAGCAATGAGGAAACGCATGGCCAGGAAAACAAAGACTTCTCATACCCAATCCTCATCACTTTCCTGCAGCAGATTGTTCAAGGCAAAGATCAGGCTTATGAGTCACCTACATACGCACATGGCCTAGCCTCCACCCCTTCCTTTCTCTTTCCTGTATCTCTTTTCTCCTTTTTCCTTTTTTCTCCTTTTCTCTTTTCTCCCTCTCTGTTTCTTTCCCATTTCTTTTCTCTCTTCTTCCCTTCCCCCCTCCCCCCACCCTGCTGGATGCAGTCATCTTCACCCGCAAAGGACAACACACACACACAGATAACTATATAATGTCATCTCCCGTTATCTCCTGTGAGACTATAAAATAAAACAGATTCAGAGAAGAGCAATGAAAATGACCAGACATTTGGAAAGAGTTTAGTCTGGAATAGTTTAAGGAAGGTAATATGGGCATTGCCACTTACTGTCCCTAACTGCAATGACCAATGGAAACAGTTTGAATAAATTAAAAGGCCGTACCTTCCAAAACTGAAGAATCCAAAATCAACTTATTGAGCTCACTGGCAAAGCGATCACTGAAGCCAAGAGCAGTGTAGGCTACTGAAAAGACATTTGTATATAGATCCTCCTCCTCCTCAGTTTTACTAGCTAAGCTTTTAAAAGGTTGTGGTGGAAGGAACACATCTTATGCTTCAGGACCTGGGCCAAACAATGTGTGCAATTAGGAAGAAAGGCAGTATACTTTGGCATGTTGTCTTTGCTCATCACAGAAGACTTAAGGTGCTTCCTTTCTCTGAAACACCATTATTTGCCACTATCAGATACAGGATTTCAAATTAAATGAACATTTGGCCTGGGTGGTTCCTGAATTCCTTTCATTTTTATAGGAGGGCAGTATGTGATGCCTAGTCAATTGCTCCATAAGGACATAGGAAGGGAATGCCTCCTACTGCCCTCTGTGGGCATCTATACAGTGCTCCAGTGTGGAGAGGGGGACATTTTAATTAAAGGAGCTCTGAGAACCACTCTAATTAAAGTGCCCACAGCTTCACATGTATTCGGTGTCCCATGCTTCAAAATGGTGGCAGGGGTAGTTTAATGCTCCAGCAGACTTGCAGCAGATTAAATTAATCGAGTCTGCTCCCATGTGTGCTAATTAACATGCATTGGAGCAGAGGTCCATCTCATGTAAGGTGCCCTATAGTTCTGGATTTCCAAATGCCAGCTGGGTTTTTGAAAAAGCAGCCATAGTTTCTGCTTTCCATTGGACTGAACCTTAACCATCCCTCTATCTTCCTTTATGACTATGTCCCAGTCCTTAATTGCCGTCTTCTAGGATTTGTGATAGGAAAATAATATATCACTGATATACCACAGAGGCATCAGAATGTTGATGAAATTGAAGGTCTACAAAGCCATCATTCTCCTGACCCTCCTCTACCCTGCAAAACCTGGACCATATATTAGTATATATATCAGTGCACTGATGCCAAACAGTGAAGGATTTTATCCTCATCTAATTCAGATGCTTCAAAATTAATTCAAGGGACTCTTTTTCAGGAACATCAGCAGTCATGTTTTTAATTTATCACAGATGACATTCATTTGTCATTTTTAAGAAAAATATTGAATAAGACGTATCATTCTTGGGAGATCTTCATTAATCAGAGGAGAGAACCTTGTGCTGTTCTATAGATATGCTCTGAAATTACTTGTTAAAAGACTTTAACAAGTTATTAATAAAATGAGCCATTTTACCGGTGAATGCGTCCAGGCCAGCCATATGATCCCCTTCTGTTCAAAAAGTTATTATCCCTCTAAGTCATTTGAGGGAATGGAAAGGTAGAATTAATGTCTAATTATGTTTCGCTGAGCCTTAGAATGCAAAATTCTTATCTTGTTTACCTAGCCACATGCAGTTACTATTCCCATAAGAGATACTAAACAGAAATTAAAGCTCTGCAAATGCCAGTCTAGAGAGTTTCACTTTACAAAAGTATTCCACAAAAACTCCTTTGTAGCCACTATGGAAAAACTGGGGATTTTTGTTTTCAATCACATAACATTGCACTTCAACTGTAAAGGTTTTCATTTATTTATTTATTTTTGGTTTGGGGTTCTTTCCCTCTACCCCCTCCCTCCCATTTTCTTACTCTAACACAGGCCATTAAGGAGGTTTCACTTTATATCACTTTATAAGGAAAAAATAGTTCAGTTTATCTTTGGCCTATTTTCTGGAGCCTGCAGGAAGCCAATTCCTCTGCCATCCTAAAGAAAGTCATACATAATAGAGCAGCTTTAGCCCAGTAAGCCAGTCATTCCCAATTCATCAGTCAAAGTGTTATGCAAGTGGCCCCCTAAATTGATAAATTCCCACAGTGCCTGTTGACCCAGCTGCCAAGTGCTCATGCAGCAGGTGTTGTTTTCATGACCACCCTGACAGTAATACAAACTGTTTAGCAGTTGCATTGACCTCTTAGCTATTAACATTGATACAGGCTCCACTAGGGACTAGTTTTCAAACATGACAAAATTTCTTAAGTCTAGAGGTCATGAACAAGTATACCATATAAGAATAAATTCGATATGTTGCTGAGTTTAAATCTAAAAGCAGTGGGGCTTTTTCCACATTATTCCCATGCAGTAAATCTAGAAACAACTAACGAGCTTTTGGCATATCTCCCAGTACTTAAGGTACATTTTTATTTTAGAAACTATACCTGAAGAAATGCTATATTTATTCTGTGACAAGGAGTAAATTACAATGAAACAAACTTGCTTTCCTTTGAATTTTTCCCTGAAAAGCAGGAAAGTTAGGATATGTTTTACTATTGCATGTTTGCATGTCATTTTATTTTCATTCAAACTAGTAGACTCAATAATAACTAGAGTAAAATAATCACATACCCACCCAGCAGTGAAAGTACAAGAAACCCTTTACATCAGTCAGGATTTCCTGACATCAGTCAGCATTTGAACACATACAGAGATTTTGTTTGTTTTAATCTAGTAAAAAGCATCATTTCAGTATTGTGTCAAATTCAGCCCTGATGTAACTTCAGCTTCTTCTGTGAAATTAGTGCTGAATCTGATGCTTCATTTGTATTGTTTTATTTCAGTGTCAGTGCAATACCAACACAAACAGCAACTGAATTGCTTGCATTTATAGGAGTGTCAAGAAACGTATTAAGGATGCCATGAAATTATTAAAATTCACACTAGAATGATTTTCTAACTATGAAAACATAGCATATAGTTAAAGCTCTTTACTTGTCTTAAATAATAGGTTCATTTTCTAATAGTAACACAGTACTCCAAGTGAAAAATGTCATGTTTTACAAACTGCATTTCTCAGTTCATTGAGTATGGCAGCCCTTTATTAAACAAGGACCCTGAAGACCAAATGCAGCTTTTTTTCCATGTTCTGTATATCTAGAATGATTGTGCAGACTCTGGGAAGCCTGTTTTAACAAGCAAGATATACAGTACTGTACTGTATATATGACCAGCTCTTTAAGATAACCAGAATTGTTCAGCTCATATAAATAGTAATTATCAGCTGCATTTTTGGCTGACTTGTGAAAGGAATCAAGATCTGCATGCAAGAGGTTAGGGACTATGGGGAGGACCTTTTTCACAGGCCATGGTATTCCTGCTTAGCAACTTACTGGCTACAGTTGTGGTGTCTCCAAACATGGAGATTATGGAGAAATAGAAGTTATGTTTTAACAGCCCTACCCACTGTCCTTCCTTTGACTTACTGCCTTAATTGGGTGCTGAATCAAAGGAGGGACAGTAGGTCAGTAATTTAACAGATCCACTATATTTATGCCCCACAGAAACAATGTTATGCTATGCCTAAGCATTGGCAAGATCATGCTCTTAGGCCTCCTCTACATGTTACATGTATTAAGCAATTACCTGATTAATTGCACAATTAATTCAGACTGGCTACACATGCAAATTAAGTATGGTGCCTTAAAAAGGTCTAACCAGATATGAGGGTATTGCTGGAAAATGTGTACTAACTTTATAGCTGGTTTCTATCCAGCTTTAATTTGCATGTGTAGCCTGTGCCTCCCGCAGCTTGAAGCCCCATCAGCCAATCAGAGCTCTGATTGTGCACCCTCAAGCCTGAATGCTCCCAGCTGATGCTGGCTACCAGACACGGGAGCACATGGCCCGACAACTGGGAGCCCCATTAGCTGACAGGGCCCCTAGGCAGAGAGGACACCCCACACACCTCCACAGCTGGGGGATCGCAGCCACTGGAACTTTTTTCTTGCACGGGATCAGGCTCCCCCTGCACCGACAATAAGACATGATAGGATCTGATTTGCACTCCCACAATCATGCCTCCTGCCATGCATGCATAGCATAGCAGAAGGCTCAGTTATGTAGATTGCACATTAGTTCCCATTGCACCTTTACCTGCATGTGTAGAGGGGTCCTCATTCTGTTCCAGGAGTAATTTTATTTTTCTGCGACCCAGTTCAAAACAACTCTTCTGTGCCTAAAAATTTCCACTCCAAGGTCTAAAGATTGTAAATTGTACATATTGTGGGTCAGGAACTGTCTTTTACTATGTGATTGCACCATGGGATTGCACAATGGTGCCAAGCTCCTGCTCAGGGCTTTGCCATACCACAAATAATGACTATCACTAACATTTTTCATGTGCAGCTAAATCTATGTGCAGAAGGGGGCTATTTAATCTGCTTTTGTATTACTCTGGTCCTTAGGCACCCTGGCAACTAGAATTTTACTATCTTCCTTTCAACTCCCCAGCAAATGATTAGGGATTTAATAATTATTGACTTGAGTGCAGTTTAACAACTGATATTAGAATAAGAGGCACAGTTTTAGTCATGCATCAACAACACTAAACTATTTGAAATCATCTAAGTGGCCAAATGTGCTTTAGTTCAATATTAGATTGGGGTGCTGTGGCAGAGTGATAAATATATCTACCTATAGTCACATAGATATGAATTTGAGACTCACCCTGGATTCATGCCAAAATCTGCCCCCTGTTGACCCAGCTGTAAATGAGTTCCTGGGGATGTTAAAGGTTTCTGGCTGTAATGATAACCAAATCTTTTTCTTGTCTACTGTTGGCTGTAGAAACTGGTAGGCCTTAACCTTTCTAGTCTTATGGGTTGCTAGGCTTAGCAGTACCTTTGGCTGTATTGGAACATTAATGAGATAGAGCTGGTGCTGTTTAAGCATTAAAAAAAATAAAAATAGAATTCCTGAGTATTTCCAACAAGAAAAGATCTCAGAGAAGATCTCTGCAATTGCTGAGGCCATTCTTTGCTCCCAAAAATTTTTTTAAAAATGGCTGGGGCACGTCTTCATTTGCAGAAGGTACATTTCCATTCAGACCTGCAAGTAAGACAGACAAACATATGAGGCACAAAATATTGAGTCTCTTCTAGAAAATGTGTCTCACAGTGTGTGTGGCATCAGGCATATTAAAAATACATAAGATGAGTTAAGCTACACAGGAACTGCCTAGACCATAGAAACAGCTTTTATTTTTCCATCCTTCTAGTTCCAGCCAAAATCATGTCTTTATTTAAAGATAACCAAGTTCAATTCTACTCTCAAAAGGGGATTTATAAAACTGCAACTTATTGCTCAGCGCATCCTGATCTAATTTATTTATAGTAGAAGGGCTTTTGTTTTTCTGGGAGTGGGGGGGGAGGCAGTTTGTTTTTTCTTTCTTCTGTTTTGGCTTACACTGAATTTACTTGAATATAAGACGAGGTTTTATTTCCCCCCAATCAGCATGGGGAAAAAAGTCCCTCCTCTTACATTCACATACAAGAAAACGGCACTAAATACATTATCTATCATTAAACTGCTGCCAAAAGCAGCATGTGCTCAGTAATGGAAACCAACTATAAAGTTGATTAGATGCAGCCAATGCTGAACATGACTATAAAACACATGGCCCATATGGGGTAGATATACTGATGGGAAGCCTTTTTATTATTTATTTACAATCTTTATTAAAAACATACTTGTCACCCTATACTTCCAAAGCTTCACATACTGAGCATTTTTGTTTTACCAAAACTTTATTTAACAAAAACAGCTACACATCCAAAACCATGCAGCTACATCTATTAAGCCCCTAAATAACGTATGTCAACTTCCCACAAAAAAACTCATTTTTCTTCATACAGAACCCCATGAAAAACTGTTACCTCAGTAACCACCTGAAATTGGTGGTTTCAATCCTCTGCCCTTCCCATCAGTCCTCTCTGTTGACTCAGAGAAACAAATGTGTCCAGTCCTTTTT
>NW_017728913.1:5884667-5889398 GCF_001723895.1 Crocodylus porosus
CCACCTGAAATTGGTGGTTTCAATCCTCTGCCCTTCCCATCAGTCCTCTCTGTTGACTCAGAGAAACAAATGTGTCCAGTCCTTTTTCCTCCACTTCTTCATCTCCTTCTGTAAAGCTTGCCACTGACACCATCCTGTCTCTCCCCCTTACTGTTTTTATCAATTTCTTATGATGCTTCAGGACCTCCAGCCCTACCGTCCCTATTTTATACCTCTGCATGAAACCTTCCATCCTAATGTGATGAATTAGCCATTGCCATGCCCATGGACCCTTTAAAGAAGTCTGACACTCCCCATTTCCTCAAAATTACAGCTGCATGAAACTGGGTGATACATACTGCTTTCTCCTCTCCTTCCATTACCACCTTGCATGCAGCACTTATATATTTTGCACTGATGAACAATCCCAAGTCTGGCAGCCCCCATCCCACCCATCTCTCTTGCTTTGTACAGTTCAGATCCAGCCAACCTTTCTCTTTTGGCATTCCAGAAGAACACACATATTTCCCTCTGTACTTTTGGTATCTGCCGCCACATGGGTGGAAATACAATTTCCGTATAGAGCATAATTGGCAGCAGCACAGCGTTAAACACAGCCACTTTTCCAGTAAAGGACAGTGTCCTTCCAAACCATAACCAGAGTATTTGCCGTTTCCTTATCAACACCTTTTCCACCTGCTTTGTCTTCCATCTGCTTTGCTTTCACCTCTGGATTTTTGAGTAGTATTGCCACTCCAACTGCTTGGCTTTCATTTGCCCCTGACCACCAGGGTGGTCTCCATCTCCACCTTTTCTCAAAGCACTTCTAATCCCTTTCCCCCAGTATCCCACATTCTTGTAGGCAGATTAGCTCCACTCTTACTTGCTTTAACATTAGTTTGATCCATTCCCATCTTTTCCTTTTCAGTATGCTCCTGACATTAATAGATGCTATAATCTGTGCCATTGTGCTTATTTTAAAAAGAGTGTGCCTGCCCTTTTAATGTTCACCAGAAGTGCTGCTCACTGCAGTTGACTCCTCCCCATCCCCTACTCCCATGCCTGTTGCTTTCCCAAGCTGCCCGACTGCCTTTGCATTCAGGAAGGCATCCATTTTCCCATTTTCTTGCCTCCCCACTGCTTCCCACCTCCAGCTCACCACTCTAGGCTGGAGCGTAAGGGAAGTTAATAGCAGGAAACTGCTCTCTAGCTCTGACTCCAACTCATTCCCCTTGTTTTCAGGTTTCTTTTTCCTGATTTTCTTCCACTGTATTTTCTTCCTTTTCCCTCCCAGACTCACAGGCTCTTTTACTGGCATGGATGGTTGTTCCACCTCCATTTCTTCCGCTTGTTTGATTTCTTCACCGCCGTGTCTGAGCTCTCTCCCACTTCCCCGTCTCCTCTTTCTTCTGTTTCTTTTTGAGCTGCCTCAGTTACAAATATTACACTTCCCTCTTTCCTCTTGCCTGTGGGGTTTCATCCACCATTTTCACTCTCATCCTCCTCTTCTCCCCCACTGTCCCTTTCTAATTCACACTGTTCTCAGGGGGTTTGACCTTGCTTGCATAGCTTTGGGACACCTATGGAATAGATGTCTCTCCCTGCTACAGTTGGTGCATTTCAGGGACTCCTGGCACTCTGCAGTTTTATGTCCCCTTCCCTTCACATCTGCAACATACCAGGAGGGGACTGTGTGTGGTTACGTCTCTCCTTGCTACATTTGCTGCATTGCTTTGATTGCTCATGGTATATTATAAAACCCCAGTGGGGCCCCAGCTGTGTCACAGACAGGAGATGCTGCACCCCACCGGGACTCCACTTGTTTGCTCTCAACACAACGCGTTCCCTCCATGACTCCATCCAAATGTCATATTTTTCCTGCACCTTCTCTACGCACGTTACTCTTTACACATGCAATTCCATTCATTTTTCTGTCTTCTGCCGCTAATAAATTCATATAAATTCTTACTGTAGTCATTCGTTCCCTTGACTTTTCTTCTGCTATAAACTTTATCCCTCATAATTCCTCCCTCCAACATTCCTCTGCATGTTTTTTTGAGGTCCCTTCCAGCCCTAATGTCTATGAAATCTATGAAATCCCTAACTTGGAAAAAAAAAATTTTCATACTGTTCACTGTTCCAGTAAGTGAACTCCCAAGTCTTCCTGTTTTGGAAGGCAATCAGGCTGGTGAGATGTTCTGCATGTCCCTCTAATATTTCAAACAGTACCTTTCCTATGAACTCATATTTGTTCATCATCAGTCCTGTCTGCATCCCATCACCAGTTGATGTTACTTTCACCTGCAATTTCCAGTCGTCCTTGACATCTCTCAGTGCATCTTTGTGTCTTCCCACCATGCTGCTCCCAGTGGGCCAGTATTCCACCATGCTTCTGCCACTTTCTGCCTCTTGTCCGACATACCTTCTCCTACTGTCCCTGTTTTATCTCCCTTTCTCCTCTGCTCCTGTCTTACCTTTGGCCTTGATCGTCTCCCCGTCACCTTCTTTGCTGCTGCCTCTGTCATCATGGCTACTTCCACTGTTGATCCTATCTTCTTCTTCATCTTTCTTCTCTGTTTCTCTACTTATGCAAACATACTAAGCAGTGCTCCGCTGTGGGGTCACTATGGCTTGAAATGCTGTTATCTCTGCTGGGACCCAGCCCAATGAACTACAGTATTCCCTCACTTTTTGCGCTACATGCGTTCCCGGAAAATTGCACATAAATTGAATTTGTATCAAGGGAACCCAGTTTAGAAGGTAACAAATAGGGAGACATTCTCACCCCAGTGAGGTGGGAGAGAGTGAAGCTGGGGCTAGGGAAAGGGTGAGGGGAGGGGCGCAGCACAGCCCAAGAGCAGCAGGCAGGTTACGTTGGCCACTCCCAGGGCTGCAGCAGTTAGCAAAGTGGGAGGAACTGTCAGTGGGTGCAGGGCAGGGGGGGCACGGCTCTTGCTGCTACATGCATGCCAGGAGGGCTGCAGGCTGAGAGGCTGTGCTGGGCTCTTCCCAGGGGGTGCATGCTCCTGGATCTGTGTGCAGGAGGAGAGCACACTGGGTTTTTCCTGGCGCTTTGGACGGGTGGCACCCTGGTCTCATTCAGCACACAGATCTGGGGGGACATGCTCCCCGGGAAGAGTCTGGTGCAGTCCCCCAGCCTGCAGCCCTCCTGGGGTGAGCATAGCAACAAGACCTGTGGCCCCCCGCCCCCCACTCCGCACCCACTGACAGTTCCCTCCACAGCTGGCATTGGCCATTCCCCAGGCTGCTGCAGCACTGGCTGGGGTGACTGGGAACAAGTAGAGCCCCTGGGGGCACAGGGAGTAGCACAGCTTGTCCACATTCAACCCAGCCCCTGCAGCAGCATCTCCAGGAGCGGCTGACACCGGCTACCTGCAGCTGCTGGGTTGCTGGGTTGCACCATGCCCTGAACTCCCCAGGACTCTGCTTGCCCCCCCGACCCCAGCCCCTGGGCTGCACTGTGCCATGGTGCAGGCAGCTGGCATTGACCATTTCTGGGGCTGCTGCAGCGGGCTGGGGTGAGTGGAGACAAGCTGCACCACGCTCCATGCCCCCAGGCCTCCTCTTGTCCCCACTCAAACCAGCCCCTGCTGCAGTGGCCCTGGGAGCAGCTTATGCCAGCTGCCTGGACCACACCATGGCACAGCCTAGGGGCTGGGGCGAATGGGACAAGCGGAGCCCTGAGGGGTTCGGGGCACAGCACAGCCCAATGGTTGCAGGCAGCTGGCACTGGCTGCTCCTGGGGCTGCTGCGACAGGGGCTGGAGTGAGTGGGGCCCTGGTCCCCTGGCCCTTTCCCTTCCTGCCACAGACTTACCTGCTTGGGGGAGGGGGGAGCACGCCTATGCCAATCGCATAAGAGTGAATTTACCTCACATATAACAAAATTTGGGTATAGAAAGGGTCATTGTATATGAATGAATTTGCATATACAGAACCCACATAAAGTGAGGGAAACCTGTATGGGGTAAATTATGAGCTTTTGGCTTTGGACTAATACAATGCATTGTTTGTACTTTGTGTAGCAAAGGGTTGAGACCTGTCCAGTGCACTGTGGATGGGCCTCCCTACGAGACTCTACCATAGTCTCTCAATGGGAGGATCTCAGATACTTGCCCATTCTATGGAGATGGGAGATTTCTCCCTAGCTTGCTTCTTTGGCCTTTTGGTAGCATCCAAATCTTAAGACCTCTGGGCTTGGGGCCTGCATGTAGGATGCTTGCCATGGATTTGGGAGCATCTGAAACTGCAGGCTGAAGAGTCTGGGAGGGAAGATATTTGCCAGTGGTAACACCACATGGGTGTGAACCACTGGGCTCTGTTCAGTGGATGAAACTCAGAATTAATTTGACTGATTTGGCCTGAGAGACAAATTTTTTTACAAAAAAATGGATGGTTTGTAGTATATAGAAATAGGTACAAAAGTGCTGCTTAAAAGTGTGTTTATAGAGTACCCGTGCTAAAAATTGTAGCAGTTTCAAATGAAGTAAACTGCATCAATTCTAGATGAACTAAGTCTATAGGTACCTATAATAATACTCCTATATGCAGGCCATTACAGGAATGGTTCCTCCCCCCACCAAGGCCAGTGTTTGCAAATTTGTGCCTCACTTCCAGAGACAGCAGAGTCAGACAGTGAGGAGGGAGGGAAGGGGCTGCAGGGGAAGTTGGTAGGGGAGTAAGCAGGGGAAGAGGGGTAGGGAGCGATCTGATTTTCCAGATTCATTTTTCA
>NW_017728913.1:5890703-5894247 GCF_001723895.1 Crocodylus porosus
CAGCTTCTCAAGGTGTTCCTTCACGAGGTCAGCATTTATGGAGGGTAGGGGATCTCTGCTGTAACAGTGGGAAGGGGACAAATTCAAGGCAAACCCCCAATAATTCAATTCTATACCTGAAAAATTATAACATAATTATAAATTTCCCATACATAGCACATAATTATTGCAGAAGATGTCTTATTTTCAAGGCTGTCTTATATTTCAGTGAATATGGTAGGTTTTTAGCAGATTTGTAAACTAAATTATAATTGCAGAGCTATAGTCTTTCTTTGGCTATACCAGTTTAACCCCAGAGAAGGCAACTTGTAGAAAGTAGATGTGCACTTACACAGATGAAGGTAAAATTTTGTCTGCAGAAACTATGACAATACATGTGCCAAGGAGAAGTCAGACCTTGGGTTGAGTTTACAGAGCTGGCAGTTAGAACAAGATTTCTCTTTATTCTTAAACTGATCATTTGCTTCGGATATCAATGAGATAATAAAACTGATATCCACATGCCATTTTACTAAGCAGCTTTTCATAATGGAATTGATTTTTAAATTACACTTGAAATCCACACAAAAGGCAAGGATTTTTTTAGGGTGATATCTTTTATCAGACCACACATAATTCCTATTTACCTTTGCTGCTCTTCTACTTGCCTCCACTTATCTAGTGTCCTCTTCCCTCTACCCTGTCATTGTTGATGAGAATCTTTTAATCTCTTTCCAGTTCTCTCAGAAAGACCTTCTGCCTTCATTATAACTCTTTTCTGTCTCCTTCACCTATTATTATTTTACTGTTGTTTGGTTTCTCAAGTATCCATTCACCTCTAAAAATTTAAATCACACAATTCAATACTCAAGTAATCATTACTATAGAAACATACACACACACACACACATATATATATACACATATTACAAATATGACTTTTTAAATCTCCCACAAGAAACCGAGATGCTAACACCATTGCCTTCCCATAACTCTGCCATAGGATTTCAGTTAAATCATCAGTCTTCAGCTTCTTCAACTGTGAACCCTCAGTTTCTCTAAATGGCTGTAAGTGAAGGTGAACTTTGCAGTGTGCCCATAACACTCATAAATGCCAGGTTGTGAGGAACCAAACAGAAAGTGAATTCTAGGATTCGGTGGGCACATCTATGTGAGATGCTAAATGTACCATAGGCTAATTCTACTGTGCATTAGTGCATCATGACAAAAGACATGCTAATACACTAATGTGCAGTAGGATTAGTCTACTGCGCAATAGCACCACTAAAAGACCATGTGCTACACAGTAGTTCTGGTTACTGAATATTGAGTTAGTACCTTTTATTACAGGTACTAAACTTAATGAGCATTAATGTATATGTAGACGTGCCTAGTATCTTCCAATGGAAGAGGCAGATCCAGTATCTCTCTCATGTAGATCCATTTTTTGGTGAGCTGATTGCAACAGTGGCAATATGGCTTATGAGAAAAGGAAGCAGCTCCTCAGATAAAAGGTCAAAAAACTATATAAGGCCTTATAGGAGAAAATCTGCTTTTTGAATTCCTTGTGGTCACCTCTCAAAGGCTCAGTGTTGTTGTATGCTTTGATGTGATAGACTGCTCAGCAAGGAAATGGTTCTTGCTTCTGCCTGTAGTCAATCTCAGTATTATTTAATTCTGCAAATTACCTCAGAAGGAATTTTTAAATGAAAGGTGTTATATAACAGAAGAATAAGTCGTATTGTATTTTACCATAACATAAAACATCCCATCTTTCTTTGACTTATGGGTACAGGACAATGACACTTTCTTTTAGTGTCTAGTCTAATTCACACTAAAGTCAAGTGGAAAGCTAGCATTTTCATCAACCAGGAGAGTATCAAACTATTAATAAGAAAAGGGCATGCAGTTTGCTTTTATAGTCACTGACAGTGCCTCAGACAATGCAAGAATAGATGCTTCTCATTCAAAACAAAGTCTTAAAAATATTACATCTGTGAACATTCATACTATCCTTGTAAGTTGAAAAGAGTTTTGTTTTCACTGACATTATCCATCTATGTTTTCTGTGCAAGAACTTTGAGGGTTTTTTCTGTATATACCAATTTAAACAGCTTTCTCTGGAGAAAGAGAAAAAAGGAACCTTTCTTAATTTCATGTGTGAAAGCATTTTTCTCCCCTTGACCCTGACTTTGAAATATGTTTTTGGCTCGTATATTTTTCTACAGACCTTTAGTCCCTGAAGAGTGCAAAAGAACAGCTCAGTCTGCACAGATACTGACATCTGAATGCTCAAGGCATTGTCGGAATGGGCACTGCACTCCCACCGGAAAATGCTGCTGTAATCAAGGCTGGGAAGGAGAATTCTGCAGAACTGGTTAGTATTTAGAGTCACAGCAATGGGTGAAACTGCCAAAATAGCCTTTAAAGACAAGCTGAGAAAAAAAATCTAATAAATTGTACTGTTGCTTCTAATTGTGTAGCTCAAACAGGAATTTTGATCCTCTGGTAAGGCTACAGTATAATACTAAGTAGAAAGCAAAGCTACAATAAGAGCTAAGGCTGCAATACAAAATCCAATATCTACAACTCCGTATTTAATGGCAGTAATATTGTAGGCCACAATATACTCCTATTTTCTCATTCAGCCAAGTTGCATTTAAAATAAGAAGGGAATTCCAATAGTATGCATTGAGGTTGGAATTCAGTGTCTTTTTGTGCATCTAAATAGTCCCCTGGCTGTATACGTGGTTTGGGGCACTTTGTTTGAAAACATGTTGGTCCAGGAAGTAAAGAGCAATATAGGAGGGCCATGGCTGAATAAGTAAAGAGCAATATAGGAAGGCCAAGGCTATGCTGGCCTTGAAGGAAGCAAGTGCTGGGTTCTAGCCCAAAAGGGATTAATGTTCCCCACTGCGTAGTTCTCCATCTATTTTAGCCAATAACAATTAAATGCAAGGGGCAATGGTTCAGCTTCAGAAAGGAGCAGTGGAAAGGAATGTGGATAATGACTGACTTTCCAAAGCGCTTGGCAGGCAAGCCATGTGAAAAAACCTAAGAGAATCATGTATGTTTAGCTGAGAGAAAGGAAGATTAAGGGGAAATGTGATAACAGTTTTCAAATATATGAAATAAAGAAGAGGAAGAACAATTGTTCTTTTTTGCTGCAGAGGGCAGGACATAAAGCAATGGCTTTAAATTGCAGCAAAGTGATTTAGATTAGATTTCCAGGAAAAAAAACTTTCTTACTGTTAGCACACTAAGACGGTGGAAGTTGGAGAATCTCCTTGACTGGAGGTTTCTAAGAGGAGGCTGGATAAGGATTTGCCAAGGATGATTTAGAAATAGCATTCCTTATTCATGGAGGAGGTTGAACCAGATGAACACTGAAGTCCCTTCCAAACTGATGCTTCTGTGGCATGGTGGTCAGAGTAGTATACTGGGAAGTCAAGGCCCTGCTACACATAGTTTCAGAGTTTCATAGTTTGTAGGGTCGGAAGGGACCTGAGCAGATCATCTAGTCCGACCCCCTGCCATGGCAGGAAAGAGTACTGGGGTCAAACAA
>NW_017728913.1:5894402-5917647 GCF_001723895.1 Crocodylus porosus
GACTAGTTTATAACAGGCCACAAGATCCCCCCTCAGCCTTCTCTTTTGGAGGCTGAACAGGTTCAGATCCCGCAGCCTGTCCTCATAGGGCCTGCCCTGCTGTCCCCTGATCATACGAGTGGCCCTCCTCTGGACCCTTTCGATGCCGTCGACATCCCTCTTGAAGTGCGATGCCCAGAACTGGACGCAGTACTCCAACTGTGGCCTGACCAATGCCGCATAGAGGGGAAGGATCACCTCCTTGGACCTGCTCGAGGCTCCTTGGACCTGCACATTCAAATTAAAGCTGGATATAAACTAGCTGTAGAGTTGTTACACGTTTTCAAGCACTAACTTTATAGCTGGCTGGCTCTTTTTATAGTTAGATAGTCATTTTTCTCCTGTGATAATTACTTTGCATGTATGTCCATTCTAAATTCATTGTGAGATTAACCATTAATTGCATGATATAAGTGACATATAGCGGGGGCCTCAAAAATGCAAACTCAGCCCCACTCTGGGCAAGACGGGGGCTTCCTTCAGCTTCTTCAGGTTCCCGGGTGAGTCCCCCAACTACCCATCTACTGAGTCTAAAATGTGGGAGGGTGCTTATTCTCCACCTTTTGCTAGACTTATGCATGTTTACAGCCATGCTCATGCCCTGCCAGTGCATAGCCCTACTATACATATTCCATTTACATATGAATACTGACACATCCAGAGCCCAAAGGCAGAGCCAAAACCAGACTGGTATGTGGCAAGAAAACTGCCAGGTAGACATAAATATGGAAAAGGAATTCCACTCTAAATGTCTGAACTGACATCAGCTACACACACAGTTATTATTGATTTGATTATAAGTCACCTGCTCAAGAAGGATTGCATACTTTAAACTCAGAGAATTTTATGTAGTTTTTTGGTCCTCTAAGTTAGCCTCTTAGGTCAGTGCACTTTTTAAAAAGAACCTGATTCAGAACAAAGCATGCCTGAAAACTGTAAAATTATTCAGTTATAATTCACTGATGTTTCTCTAGTTTATACATTTTTAGTCTCAGTTCCAGCATGTTCTTGCCAAGAACTTTTTCTCTTTTTTAAAAAGCCACTTTGAAAAATATCTATGGTCCAATTTTTATTTGTGACCCACAATATAACTAGTACCGTTTATGATGGCTATGGCATCCAAGAAGGCATAAAATGATAACCTAATCCTAAACCTAGGGGTGTGCTGAAACCAGTGATAGCTCAAGCAAGGAAGCTGGAAGACAACATCCAATAAGACAATCCCAATGGTAGCACATCTCCAGAGGAGAAAACAGCTTCACGAACTAGAGCAGGATGGCAAACTCTCACACAGAAACCCGAAATTCAGCAAGTTTGGACTCAAATTCCCAAACTCTGTAGATGTAGGGGATGATGCCCACTCTATAGCCCCCTCTTCTTGAGGAGCTAAGAAATAAACTCTCTGACGTACATGCTGTGAGCCTAATAGAGATCATTAGTCATCTGTCCCCTTCATACAAGTTGAAAGCAGGATATGATATGGTTCAGAATTTGCAACTTAGAAAAAAACAACAGAAAGTTCTTCAACGCAGGGATTGTGACTTGACCACATCACACACAGCATTACATACTACACAACACTTAGTAATATTGTTCTCATTCCAGTTGAGACCTCAAACCACTAAAACAATCCCAATAACAATAGTTAATTGAGACATGCAACTCATTTTATATATGAGTTTTATTTTCAGAAAATTCTCATTTGTTAATTGTTTTACATATCTATTTTGTTTTAGATGGCATTACCCATATGTTATCCATAATAACAAAACTATCATAATGCCCCAAAGGAAAGAATACTACACGACTCAAGTTACTTATCACTGGTTGGGGTAACGTTGGTTTGAACACAGAACTGCTCTCTTCCCAGTGGGAGTGCCTTTGTCACTAGACTAGTCATGCTCCTCTTCGTGCCCTATGCATCTTTCATTCCTTGTTGCATGGTTTTAACCAGGGGCTGGAAGGGAGTGTCCCCCTACCCACCTCTGCTTATAGCCTTGTGATTAAGGCATTTTTCCGGGAAGTGAGAAATGTGGGTTTGAACATCCTCTTCAACCAGAGAGGACTCAAAGCCATACCTTATCTTTTCCCAAAACAAAGCCCTAATCACTGAACTATAGACTAAAGTCTTGGTGGGAACACCTTCAGCCTTCCTGTTAAAGATGGGAGCCCCTGGCCAGTTGAGAGTAAAAGAGACATAGGACCAGAAGTAGAGCAAACAAGGAGGAACATAACTCTTCACCTCACTAAGGAAGGCACTTACCAAGTTGGGCAGGGGTGGACATCCTTGTTCCCCTAGTACCGGAATATTTTGTTTTTCTAACACAGTGATGAAGGTGCCTGATCTTGAGCCCTGAGTCAGAGAGTCAAACTCTGAGGAGGAGTGGAAGTTCAGGAACACACCAGTGGCTAGCAAGTCCTACTGGTTAACCGTAGAACGCTTCCTATTCAGCCCCTAAGTGTTCTGGGCTCCTTTTAGGAGGCACCTAGGTCTCCCCATTTACTATATAGGGATCTTGGTGCCTAACCCTGTCAATCTAGGACAAGGATAAAATGCCAAAGTAGAAAGGATTACACGATCAATTTAGGTCTGGCCTTTAAATGCCCAAAAATCAACCAGGCTTGAATATAGGATCTTAAAACCTTAGTGAATTAGACAATTATGTCCTGAATCAATTACCCCCTGTAGAATCATGAAAATAACTTTGATTTAATGCCCATTCCTAGATATCCATTTAAAACTCTTTTAGAGCCAACTTTTGCTTTGAAAGCCATTAACTGCTTCACACTTCCCTCTTTGAGATGTGTGAGGGAATTTTAAATTCTTTTACCACTACTATTATAAAAAAGTAGGTTTCACATCCACTACAGGCCCTTCTTTTTTCTACTTCTGTAAGGCTTTTAACACAAATTGGAATGTTTTTGTTTCCACCCACAGCAAAGTGTGACCCAGCATGTCGACATGGAGGTGTCTGCGTAAGACCCAATAAGTGCTTGTGTAAAAAAGGATATCTTGGCCCCCAGTGTGAACAAGTGGATAGAAACATCCGAAGAGTGACAAGGGCAGGTATTCTTGATCAGATCATAGACATGACATCCTATTTGCTGGACCTAACCAGCTACATTGTATAGTTTCTGGGACTATTTGGATACTACATTTTCAACGGGCATTTATTTCTAATCCTGTCATTTTCAAAAGACTGTCATCCTGCTACAAACACCAGTGATTCACTTTACTTTCATTAACTATACTCTCCAGAAATGTACAGATTAATTCTTTGCATGTGTGTACGTATGTTTGTACATCTGCACCGATGTATGAATGTCCACATACATATACCCATCACAGGTGTGGCTCCATAACCAGTGGAATTTTTTAAAATATTTCTTCATGTGAAATAGTTTACACAGTAATTCCACTGTAAGCTACAATTTCAAAGGACTTTTTTAATGATGTCAAAATGGATTCCTTGACACCCCATCAATTTTGTGTCTGTAACTATCTGTTTATAGCAATAAGAGCAGTTTTGAAACATTACTGTCCAAACTGCTGGGTTTAATTAAATTCAGTTATAATAATTTTAAGGCAAAATGAACTACACTATGAGATAATACTTCAGATTTCCTTAATGCATTCCTAAATAGGCAATTCATTGTAAAATTGTAACCTTCACCTTCATCAATGTAATTCCATTACAGAATGTTATGCACTTCTTTATCTGGCATAGATGCAGAAATTTGGTTATCGCAGCTTAACATTGAGATTGTTTCAAGTGTTTAATAATTAAATTATATCAGTGTATTTCAAAACCAGTCATCTTAGAAGGTCTGCTTTTTATCATATATTTTATTTAACAAAGGGCACTGGGTTCATGTTACATATTTATATTATTTTATTTTATTTTTATAATATAGACATCACCTAGATGAAACAGCTTTACCATGTCCTGTAAAATACTAAAGTTACATTTTTCACCAACTTATTTGGAATGACGGGGAAAGAGAGAGCAAACACACTCTTTAATGTGTTGTGGATCTAATCTAGAAATGTACCCTTGTGTCAACATGTATTGATTTACGACGGATGAAAAACCAGCCACCAACCAATCATAGTAAAATTCAAGCCTACTGTAAAAATGCTCATAAAGTGATTTTCACAATAACAGGACTGGCCAGATTATACATTATTAGACTGTGGCAGATCTCACACTGAAAGGAACTTCACTGGACAAGAGTTCACATTAGCAAATCTTGGCTGTTTAAGATGTCACTTGTACAAAACTTTATATGATGATTATTGCCAAATATGGTTTTAAAATGTAAATGTTCCTTGGAGAGCTAACAAAAACTTTTGTAAATGTATCAATAAATATGGTGTACATGCTGTATTCAGGTTTTTAAAGTATTAATTGATAACCTAACTATAGACCTCTTCAGAATGGGTGCCACCTCCTAACCAAACTCCATGATATTTGTGGCCAAATCTCTTTGTTTGCTATATACCACTTGTCAGGATTTCTTTGTACCACTGCCTAGAAAAAAGAAACCGTATACCACTCCCATCACCATTCTTACAAACTGCTCCTCCTATTTCAACCGTATACAGTGGCTTTAGTAATTCAGTCTAAAATATACTAGGCACATTGTTCACCAATAAGAAAATAACACCTATATGGCAGTGACTTGTAACTAATTTCTGCATTACTAGAAGTGGTCAGTCTTCTGTTTTAATACAACTGAAATTTCACCCAAAACCTGATTGTTACTTGGGTTTATCTGCATTAAGAAACTGAGTAAGAGAAAAGAAAGCTGCACATGCCTTCCATATATGATTCCTTGGGTTTCAAGTGACCTCATGCCAAATGGAAATTGGTTGAGAAATCTTGGTTGAGTGCTTAGTGAACAATAGCCTGCATTAAAAAAGTGCATGCATAATTTTGCACAATGTAGATTCAATTGACAGTCTATTCAAAGAAGTCTCAGGATTAAATGAGCATGGAGACCAAATTGCCCTCTTACCCCAGAAAAGGGTGGTCCCTTCCAGTCACACTAACACTTCATTGGCTAAGCAGTGTGACAAATCTTGCAATGAACCCTGCAGTAGCCTGCATCTGTAGGTTAATAGCAGGTCTTTGTCTCCACTGCTTTCTGCCTATAGTCTTTTTACTGAATTCCATCACAAGACGTTTTACAATTAAAAAATGTCCTGACAACCATTTTTGTAAATTGACCTTACCATCTAATCTTCCCTTATTCAACATGGGTGACATTAACAAAATGTGAACTTCTTGTGAATGAGCCAGCTATCTAAATCTATCAAACGGCACAGTTTTATTACACCTTATACAATTTGTAAGCAAAATAAGAACAATGTTACTGCTGCATTTTAGCAACATTTAAAGAACTGACAGCTAACAATTTGAACACTTTCATTAAAAAGATCATCCCAGTCTTAACTCCATATCACATGCAACACTTGTATATTTTCAGTAACTGAGGGGCAAAGATACCCTTATGCTAGTCACCTTCATGTGATTTAAAAAGTGTAAGCAGGTTTGAAAAGAAATGCTCCTCTGGTAATATTCTGAAAATTGGCATGCACAACAAATTATTTTTACAGCAATCCCATGCTAGTAAGCACACCCTACAGCCACTCATGCCTGTAGGATCCCAGTATAAAAACTGAGCATACACATGAACCTAGGTAAGTAAGGAAAATAGATAAGAAAGTCAAGAATATTTTTTGTGCATGTGTGCACTCTCACTGTCCCTCCTCCACCCCTCCCTCCTGGCCCATTACACACATATGTTTATTATGCACTTGTTTCCAATCAGCTGTACAGCTCTTATAGCTCAAAGTGAAAGAAATATGCCATCACAAGGGACCTTTTCTCTAGATACCAGCTGAACTAAAATCATTTCTTTTCCTTATGATGTCACTTCAGAATGAGGAACCCTCTTCCTTGAGAAAACGCATTACATCACTGATCACAGAGAAGGTCTAATATTTGAATAGTTGTTGAACCTCACTTTAGATATGATGGTATGAATATTTGAAATGAAAGGATTTGTTCTGCCATTAAGTCATCATAAAATCAGCTCTAAATTACTGTATTTTTGAGCCACAGAAACATATTGCACTGACTTTTCTGACTTGCCCAACAACAAATACTAAGTGAAATCCTTCCCGCAGATTAATCTGCATCTTCCACTGACTCTATGGGACTGATGCATGATTGCAAGAGAGCAGACATTGGCCCCGCAGTTGCCTATAAATCCAAGCAAGTTACTCTATTCAGCGCTTCCAAACTACAACTTGCAGACGTCAGTATTAGGTGACAACTATTCTCTATTGGCAACTATAGCAAGTTAAACATCTCTCTCCTTCTATTTACTTCTGTTAATTTTGGCTTTGCAATTTTTTCTACACATGAAAAATTGGAAAGATCAGTATCCCTTATGTTGCTGCTATTTTTGCTCTGGTTTTTAATCCACATTATAGGCACATACCTCAAAATAATTGTATTACACTCCCATAATGGAACTTAGACAACAAAATACTTCTGCTTATAACTTCTGATTGTTCTGCATGATTGGTTTGTTTTGTTACGTCAGATATTCTTCTAGCTTTGCTGGATCCTTGTTTATTAACTCTGTGTTGTTTTTCAAGGGAGAGCAGATTCGGTTCCCTCACTCTTAACACACTGAGCAAAGTTGTCTCAAAGGTGGAGCTAGAAAAAAGCAGAAGAGGAATGCAATTGTTTGTTGTACAATCACCCTGCCAAGCAGCTCCAAAAATGGCACTAAAATCAGCCTTGAAGGAGATTGATTCCACTCCAGTACTCAGATATCCCAAATAGGAAACAAAAAGAGATTGTCCAGAAGGAAGAAATGTGGATCCTCACAACTCTCTTTCCTTAGCAAGAGATTAGATAGGATAAAGCCAATGTGAAGACAGGTGCCTAAGGGCCAGATCCTGTAAATACTTTAGTATGTGAGCAGTTCCACCGAGTTCAACAAGGCACTTCTGCATGGAAATTTATTCACAGGCAGAAATGTTTTGCAGAATTGGGGCCTAAGTGAGAAACTGGTCTCAAAACAAATATTCCTTTGATTAATTTTGCACTAATTGTGTGAGTATTTGAGCAACAGCAGACAGGTTTATATTACTACCTGCCAACTTGTGCAATAGATTAGTTAGGAGTAATGCTTTATCAATTTGCTAACCAGTTTCAAAGATAAACACTTAAGAAGAACTAGTAAAAAATGAAGGGGAAAAATGTGGAAGACAGAAAGTCAAAGTTCTCTCCACTTGTAAGGATAAAAATTAACTCTGTTGCACCTTTGAAATCTTTTTCTGTCATTTTTTAAATCAAAATTCTTATTTTTACTGTCTCTATTGCAAAGTGGTTAACTTTTTCATTCATGTCAATGAAACATTTCAATAAAATGTTGGAAAACCAACAATCAATTTAATTAAGTTACATTTTTCACCCTCTTCAAGGGAAAAATAAATCAAAGAAAAAAATTAGCTACAATTTTCTACCACCTCTACTTTTTTATGGTGTGCAGGTCCAAAAAGCACAGCAGAGCCCTCATGAAAGTTTAGCCCTGGATAACTTTAATTGTTCTTCAAGGGCCTGATCCAAAGGCAACCGAAGTAAACTGAAAGACTGAGGACTTCATTAGTTTTAGGATTAAGACCTTAGATGACATCCACAGCAGACATCGCTATGCACATTATCCCTTGAAGCCCATTCCTACAGCCACTGGATTCAGTGGAATGTTTTCCCAAAGCTTGAATGGCAGATGTAGGCCTGTCACTAAGTATAGAGCATACCCAATCCTACATGAATTTTCTTACAGATATGGATAGAGATAATATGAGGATTTATTCAGATGCTAGATCTTCTTTTTTCCTTCACATGACGCGTACTTGGCCCTTACCAATTTTCTCTTATGCTTGCTCTTATATTAGATATTTAAATGGCAATGTATGTAGGAAGGTAACTAAAAAAACCCCATCAATGGTCCCATTCTGAGAATTATGTATGAAATACAGAAGCAAACCCCATCTGAACATTGATTTGACAAAGAACCAGTGGCAAAGCTTCTATTGACTCAATCTGGAGCATGATTTTACCTGTTGAACTGAACAATTCACTGGTGCCTCAGAAACATTTTCAGATCTTTTTTTTTTCCACATATAAAATAAAGATGCTATAGCAGTTCAATTCCAACTGCCATGACTAGTTACAGTGAAATCAATGGGGCTGCTCACGGGAAGTTGTGCATAAGCACTTGCAGGATCAGGTCTAACATAGTTATACATATATACACTGGGCAAAATTGCACCCATGAATGGGTGCATTTAGGGACCACAATGGGTGTTAGTATATATGTCTGGGAGTAGAATCTGACATGCTACTGATACACAGTGAAGTCTTCCAAGAAATTATACTATTCAAAATAGTTCCATGAAGCTTTACATCACTGTATTGCCAGTCATTATCTTGGGAAAGAACAGCATTACTATTTTATTACATAGTGCACATGCATACACAGACATACATACCAAATGCTGAATGGCTTAGGTACAATATGATGTTATACTAAGTGCATAAAATGAAACGAATTGCTTCCTGCTCCATTTCTGGTTTATTAATAATTGCTTGTAGGGGGCTGGTCTTGTTGTCCTTCCTCAGACAAAACTCCCATAACCTTCAATTAGGTGTTTCTTTCTGTAAAGACTTTAGGTTTGAAAGGCATAAACAGCAGATTTCATGGTTGTTCTGAAGGACACCCGTATTTCTAGCGATGAGTGTGAATGTATCATTCATAAAAAATTAGTACTTGGTACCATATGTATAAAGTTTACTTATTACTGTACCTCTGTAAATATGTTGACTTCTTCCAACAAAGATATTGGGTATGAATTCTACACATGTGTGTTCAAACCAACAGGATGATATAATATTCAATAAGATTCTTGTTTCTAATTCTATGTGCAAACCACTTCCTATTACCAGTGACCAACAACAATCTACTGTTTCATATATCTGAGTTTCTTTGACATTGCTTAGGATTCTTTCCTTTTGTGATGGAATACACTGAATAAAAAAACTTGACAGAGTAAATTTCAAAAACCCCGGGAATTTTCCTAAATGTTCAAAGTATGCACACATGTGCAGCAGCTCAGCCTGCCAGACTCCTGGAGCTGAGAGGTATTTATTCCTTTTTTATAGAGGTGAGTATTACTGAAGGAGAGGGAAGCTCAGAAGGTAACTGAGCTGTGTAACATACAAATCCAATTTTTCTAAATGTTTCTAGGGGGAGTCACAAAATGGAATACAAGCTGAGCACAGTAAAAATGGAGCACAAGGTGGGCCCCATCCATGCCAAAATAAACCAACACAGACATCAGGGTGTAAACTCATTGAATTCATTTTGCACTGGCCACCATTAGTAGCCACAGTACTCCCAGTAATTCTGCCATGTGAGCTGCCCAGAGGGATTGTTATGCCCACATATATAATACTGCAGGAATGAGGCCTCAGTTTCTACATGTGAGCAGCTAGCTTTGCCTTAGTTTTCCTGCTATTCCCTTTCCCAAGTTTCAGAAACATTATGCTCCAATTGTTTTAATTAGGCAAGAGGCAATAATATAATTTTTTTAATGGCAGCCTCTACAGAAAATGAAAGGAAAATTGAGCATAGACAAATACCAACCTAGCAAAACACTTGTGCATATGGATAATATTAAGCAGTATCGCCCCACTAAAGTCACATGCTTAAAGTAACACACGTGTTTAAGTGCTTTCTTTGGTGGAGCCATAGTATATATATTGTACATCTACCTGTGTAGGTAGAGACACCTATAATGGATTTTAGGAAGGCAGGATGACATAATGTTCAGAGCCAGAGAAGAGAAGACACTGTTTATTACAAACTCTTCTCACTGACTTTGTGTGACCTTTAGCGGGTGACTGTACCTCTGGGCCTGTTTCCCATATGTAAGTTAGTAAGAATACCAACTTTTATAAAGTGCTTTGAGCTCCTCAGATGAAAAGTGCTATATAATTGCAAAATGTTATTATATTATTATTGAACACCATGTATGTATACACACTATTATGTAATATATTATATATGTATAATGCATATAAATTCTAACAAATCTATTTGTATAATATCTGAAAAATGGAACAGTTGTATGTTGATGAAGTGGTAAATGCATAGAGCTGGATTTATTGTTGATCTGTGGATTTAATTATTTTTTTTGTAGACAAAAGGATATTAAATGTATAATTTCTTTTCTTAATTTAAATATATTTATGTAAAATGCATGGCTAATTTTGTAGTTAGTGTAATTCTGTGTTCTTTAAGCTAATAAGCTTATCTTACAATCTAATGTACATGCGCTACTCCAAAATTATTCTCGTCTCAATATTTTAAAAGCATTATGATTAAATGCATAATTGAAAATGCATTGATGTGTTAATTTCTGGGCTGGCTTTTTGATGTAAAACAGTCTACTTCATGCCAAAAGTCAACACGTTAGCTGAAACCAGACTGGTTTCATTTTTACAAAGTCTAATCTGCTTTTGTGAAAAGTGACTTTGAATGCTGCTAATGTTTGCTGCATGGGAAGTAGGTTTCTATACATTTTTTGTCACTAGAAAAAAAAAGTAAAAATTAAGCCCATCTAATTGAAAAAGACATCTGTTTTATTGTGTGTTTATGGACATGTTGGGAACAGAGGCACAGGAGGCATTTCAGAGGCATTTGTTAGATATTTACTCCATTGACTGTAAAGGGAAGTTTTTCAAATTTGTTTTTATTTAACACAGTCAGAAAAGCACATCAACACAACAGTATTATTTGCTATTTAACATAATATTTTCTCTGTCTCCTCACAGTTGGCCTGGGTTCTGTTCCCATTGAAATCAATGCCAAAAGTGAAGGGACAGGAACAGGAGAAGGCACAGAATATGTACATCTTCAATACTGTGGAATTCTTGATTAATTTTTGTCTTGTTAATCATGCTTACAAAGTAAAGTCCCACTACGCCCATGGCTTGACCACTCTTCTCAGAGATTAGCAACAGCTAGTTAAAAGTTCAAGGGGCAAAACTGGCAGGGGTCAGGGGGGCAATAGATTTCAGTGAAAAATGCTTTTACAAATTATCCTCCATATTTATCTGTTTCGGAAATGGGAGCTCAAAATAAACTTTGTCTGTTTATTTTTTTTTTAATTTATTGAAGCGATTGAAAAATTAAATATTTTTTTCATTTTGTTTAGAAAATGCCATACTTTTTAAAAAAACATTTTACTCCCCCTCTCTCTTTCCCAATCCCCTTCATTTTCTGTAGGAAAAAACGGCAAAGCAAAGTAAAAAGCAATGAGAGAAAGTGAACTTCTCTTGCACCAAAACAAAAACAAATGTTTCAGGCCAAGGAGTTTTAATGTGAATGGTCTGCAGGTTTTGGTTTGGGGGCAACTGTGAGGGTAGGACTGAGTAGTAGCCTAGACATACCCAATGTTTTTGGCAAAGTTGATTTACAAAATATATTTATAACAATCCACGTAGTAGCAATGTAATACTTCAAAGCATCTTTGAAGAGGTGGGAAATGGTATAATCTTATCATTCAGCCTTATCCAAGTCTATGTTGGACTCCATTAAGTTCAGCTTGGCACTTCCCTGCATATAACATCCACCCATCTAGTCAGCAGTTTGTCTCTTGGTTAAAGCGGCCTTGGTTTTGTTTGCCTGGTTTTCGTTGGCATTTCATCATCTGTTTGTCTGCTGAAGTGTCCCTACCATCAAATTCTTATCAGGTGTTATGCTTCAGGCACCCATATGTTGTAGCAATAAAAATATATGCACATCAAAGATGACCACAATCTAATGCAACCAATTAATAATTCCAAGATCATAATTTATTGCTGGGCATGTCATGTGGCATTAATGAATTGTAAGCTTACATTCCATGTATTATTAGATGTGTGAGCTTACAGTTTTCCTTGCTTTCCACTAAAGGTATTAAAAAGCACTTTAAAATTTATCACATTTGACTTGTATTTATTTATAAGTTTTACCCTACCTTATAGTTAGCTCTTGTGATTAAACAGTGAAGCAATGTTACAAGCAGATATTGAGTTTTTGGATACTGGATTTTATTTCAGCCCTATTGCTAATCAAGGGTAGTGGCTGCTGCACCAATAATTCTTTATCATTTGTTTGTTTTTACAACTATTTTCTTCATTAGGAGGAGGACTCAGCAAGAAAGAGAAAAAGAAAAAGTGGGCTGGAATGGTGTCAGGAGAAAAGTATAAATTCGCTTTTATTTTTTAATGGGATCTATGTATTCTGTTAAAAAGAAAAGCAATCTGTGAGGAACAGTACATAATTATATTACAGCATTGCGTGTGGTTCTGGTGACATCATGAGCCACTTGAGTTTGTTCTTGTAATTTATTAAGACGTTATGAAAACCCACTGACATATTTATAAGCCTTGGAATTAGCAGCTACCTTTCATTTCTTTATAACGCATAACACATTAAATTTGCATAAAGAATTAGGTACACTTGGCTGTAAATAGCCAGACTGTAATTCCATCAAAGCTTCTGATGACATTCTCAATACCACAGGCCAAATGCATCGCTAACTTCAGTTGAATTAAGCTTGGGATATCTGCCCACATGAATGAGGTTTGTGTAGTTTATAACATCATCCAAACTCTGAAATGGAATTGCAGGCATGAATGAACCATTCTGGTGCATTTCACTTCTATGACAAGTTTACCAAGAATACTTTGTCCTTTTTGTTTCAACCTCCCAAAGTTCCTACACTATGGCCTTTGATTACGTGTATCTCCATGCACTATTTCTTCAGCCCTGCACAGAGCTCTGCCTTCCCAGCTGCTTCCTCCAAATTTTACTACGCTCAAGTATTTACAGGCTTATAACAAGACTCATTACACAAAGATACTCCTTTATCTTATTTATTTTCATTTTAACAAAACATCCAAACCTGAGATCAACTCCTACTTCCACTCAATTTAAAATACAGCAAAAGTCAACAGAACAAAACATTCAAATGGGCCCGAAGAATCAGTTTCAATATGGAAATGTTCATTCTGGGGAAAGGATTGATTTGGGTCGTTTTATGACATGCCTATATGTTACATGCATTTCTCAAAGTATTGGGAAAAAGTGGCACATAGTTTTGCTTTTTCAATTCTCCTTCAGCTGTTGTCTTCTAAATCAGGAACCACATTTAAAATCATTCTGCAGGTTAAAGAGGTCCTATGTCTTCCTGTAACTGTCTGCATACCATACTATAACAACATTTTGGAATTAAGCAGTTAGGAAACAGTTATTTTGTTTCAGCACTTGGCAATTTGAGTTTAACATCTGGTAGTGATGTTGTTAACAAAGACTAATGTCAAGACCTTGGTCAACTCTTACACTAGAATAAATGGATGAGGACCCAAACCCTTTGATAGAAATCTATTGTAAGAGAGGCATTAGTTAAAGTCTACTGGATCTGATGGTTTTTCTTTTGATTTGGCCTACACTAAACAGAATGTAATCAGGCCTCAAGGGTTTATCCAAGCAAGTCACAGAAGTTTAACGGTTTTATCTTGCACCAGGAAATGTAACTGCTGGGGAAACAAGAGAAAGCCACTAGGCAGCCACTGAAAGCAAACTAAAAATATTGCAATGCCATTTTTTTTTACCTAAAACAGAAGAGAGGTAGCACAAGTGATTTATGATTGATCGGAAATGAATACTATCTTCATTTTTACACAGGAAACTTCCATGCCAGTGAAAGGGAGCCGTGCACCTGCATTTGGTTCCTGAGGTTTAAAAAGAAATAAGCCAACCCACAAACCTTTAATCGGGAGAGCAAGCCAGGGTCAGATCAATAAAGCAGGTGCAGATACAGCTTTCAATGCTCTAAAGTACTGCACTGTAGATAAGTAATAATCTTGGTGTGAATTTAGTGATTCCAAGTTAGAAAAGAATGCCCTTGATGCAGGTAAAGCATTAATGAAAAGTGCATACACAACATCTGTACCAAGATAAAATGCCTTTAAGTAAGGGCTGCAAAATGCTTGCTATATAAAAGGAAATTGTTGGTGCAGCTGCAGCTTTTAAGAGCTATCAAAGGTCTAAAATAGATCAACCTTAGTACAGAGCAAAGGAAATAGCCAAGTAAACGATGAATGTACCTCCATGTACATGCTTATGAATGCCACGCTTATGAATGTGTAACCCGGGTTGTACGTGGCTGGTACCTCCTCTTCAACTGAAGGTATGTCAGAGTGTGTGTGTGTGTGCACTGTGGGAGCGTGACTGCCTAGCCTAGGCCAGCTCACCTCCCTCCCTACAGAGCAGAGCAGAACAGAGCAGAAACTGTTGACACCCCGTAGGGTTTAACTATTTTACAGATTTAATTTACAGTGCCAGTGAAACTTATTGAACATGTACATATATCTATGAACTATTTACAGATTTAATTTACCAGGGCAGTAAATCTTATTAAACACACACACAGGCGAGAGCAAATGGATATGGAAGACAAAGGCACCTTATCAGTATAGACCTTGAACCTCAGGGGTCTTCTTGTTAGAGCATAGCCCCTACACTCAGCAAGCCCTCCAGGCAGCTGGCAAGGGAAGAGACAGCAGCAAAACACAGGGTCAAACAGCATTTCAGTAGATGGAACGCAGCAGGGATAAAACAACAGTCAGAGCATACATAAACGAGGTTACATCAGTAAAAATCAACACATAAAGATAGCAAATGCATAAAGCAAAATAATAGTTCAGGGGTGCTCTAGAAGACCTTTAAGCAACTGAACAACTAGCAGGGAAAATAGGCATCTCACAGTACAACATTAAAATAAGCAAGTTTACAATGAAGGATACAACTTACAGGCTACACAGCAGTAAAAGGAACAAGGGCAATCTTATTACATATGAAACAACCGAGGGTACAGCAATTGTGCCGAATGAAGGAGTTATGCCAAGAGAAAGCAGGTAACCATAAAGAAACACCATCAACCACAAGTAGTCCACGTGACAAGAATGGCTCATTAAACATAAAGCCTCCCATGGCGAACGGGGCCCCTCACCAGGCTCTGTAGGCACCCCTCTTGAGTCCTTGAGAGTTTCTTTCTTCCCCTCCCCAGGAGACTCTTAGGTTCATATCAGCTCGTGGCTGACAATCAGGACTGTCTCTTACCAAAGTAAATTCTCCCCATCAAAGAAAAAAAAATAAAAAGGGAGTCCTTCCCTCTGTCGGGGGGGCTTCCCACCAATCACCAAATGGGTGGGTCCCTCCTCCCCTGTGGAAACCTCCATCTCTCCCCCTCTTCAGGACAGCAATCCCCTACCCGGGCAGTCACAACTCTTCAGCAGCTCCAGTGCACTTGACTCATCTGTCTCTCTCTCACTCTGTGGTTTTGGCTGCCTGGACTCCCATTTCACTGGGACTGCCACTCCATCCTGCTGCCGCTTGCAGCAGAAAGGGCCGAGCTGCCCCATGCAGCTACCAGGGCCTACCAGCCCTCCTCAGGCCCTCCGTGCACCCTCCAGTGCCCTGGGCCTCTGTCACTTGCAGGGATAGGGACCCGCACTGCCTTGTGTAGCCGGGGGTCCCTTCAGCTCTCTCCCAGTCCCATGCACTGCTCTGCGCACCATGGGGCCTCTACCGCTTGCAGAGATGGGGACCCGCACTGCCTTGTGCAGCTGCTGGGTCCCATTCAGCTCTCTCCAGGCCCTGTGCACCCTCCCATGCCCTGGGGCCTCTACTACTTGCAGAGATGGGGACTGGCGCTGCCTTGTGCAGCCAGGGAGTCCCTTTAGCTCTCTCTGACCCCTGTGAACTGCTCTGCGCACCGTGGGGCTTCTGCGGCTTGCAGGGATGGGGACCCCTGTTACCTTATGCAGCCACAGGGTCCCTTCAGCTCTCACCAGACCGCATGCACTGCTCTGTGCACTAACACCACTACTCCCTTAGCAGCGGGGCTGGGATGCACCTGCTTGCTGCCTCCCGCTTGACAGAGGTGTCTTCAGGGCCCTTCTGAGGCAACTACTCCACCCCGCTGGTCAATCTCATCTGCCCCTTCTGCAGCCCTCTTAGTCATCCCTTGTCAAAAAAACTCACCCCATGTGTTGGGCATGTGGGCTTTTATCCTTTCCAGAGGCTTCGCCTCCAGATTGAAAATTGACCAATGGCAGGGCCTGAGGGGTTAGTTTTCCCTCAGGTCCTCTTCTTCACCTTGCGCTTGTGTCAGGGTGAAGCAAGCCTGACTCTGGCCTTCTCCTGATCTGTGGGGAAGGGAAATGCCCCCACCAATTGTCCTGAGCCATCCGGGCCCAAGCCAACAATCTGGGCTGCTGGTAAGCCCACCAGCCAGCCTGCCACAAATGTGCTACATCTGCGACTAATGCAATGTATTATAAAGACAATGAAACTAAAAAAAATAATTAAACTGATACAGCCAAGGGTGGCAGGCTGGAGATGTGGTAACATATACCTATTCTAAACTTTCTTCTGATGGACAACTATGTCAGCCAAGGCTTGAGATTTCAAACCTTCATTACTCTATGGTTCACAGGTACCTGTGCATACACCCTACATTAGTCACTTCACTGGATATAGGATCAGACAAATCTGGGTAAGGGGGTGGCTTGAACCTGGGTATGTCATTCCATGGACTAGGGTATAAAGTTAAAAGGTGGGGAAATTACCCACCCCTCCATCAAACACTTGCTAGTTGTGCTTGGTGTGTAACTAACATTTCAGGGACTTACAGAGTTGCCGTGCCTTTCCAGCGGGGTAGGGTCACAGCAAAAGTTCAAGTGGCCAGGATGGATACCTTTAGAGCAGGTTGAGGAAGGACAAGGTAAGTTGCACAGGTGGATTAAGAGCTAAAATCTTTGTAAGTGGCCCAAAATGTAACTTACATAGCTAACTTTAGCTGCATAAATGCTACTTACCCACCTAAAGAAGAGCTGGATTTTGACCATAGTGCCTTCAGTCTACAAACATAGTCTTCTCTAAT
This sequence comes from Crocodylus porosus, assembly GCF_001723895.1. NCBI lineage: Eukaryota > Metazoa > Chordata > Crocodylia > Crocodylidae > Crocodylus > Crocodylus porosus. The sequence continues at coordinate 5,911,522 of NW_017728913.1, forward strand.
GTTAACCATCATCCATCTGCAGGAGTGAATTTCATTCATTTCCTCACAAAATGTTGGGACAAAACAAAAATTAAAAAAAAAATAGAAATCACTTGGTGGTGTTAGCAAAAATATCCCTTGATTTGCTTATGTTAGGCTGTTATGGCCATAGCTGGTGTTGAGAGTCTAGACATGGTATTAGGGAGGAGTTCTCAGTAATTAAGTGGTATCCTGTTGTCCTGCAGCTAGCTCAGCTGAGACCTCTGTTGAGTAGTTACCGACAGTTTATCTTGCAAATCCAAAGAAGTGATCCTGTCAGCATCTGGCTGAATAGACTACTTGGTGACATTTGAATATGGATGCATTATATATTGTCTAAAATGTACTCCAGCTCCTGTGCAGACAGAAAGCATTTTCAGCATGAATGGCTATATTGTCTCTCTCCAATTCGAGGCAGCTTCCTTAGCTCCTCCCGGGAGATTTTAGCAGTTAACTATGAACCTCACAAATCATCTCTGAGTAGAAAGTTCCCACAATAGTGCTGCTAGTGCCAAAAGCTCTAACTTTTGCTTTCTTGAACTAGACAAGTGCAAAATGTGATGGGAGTGAAGGGATCCTACCTAATTCGGTAAGAAGTGCTCTTTCTCTCACAATTGCAGGGTCATTACCAAAAACACGTTGAATGTATTTTAGGACTTTTAATCACAAACAAGCAAAGCAGGAATGAGGATGGTGATGATTATGTGGCAAAAAGTAATATAAAGTAACATATCCTGGTGATGTGGTTGGCGAAAACTAAATTAAATAAAGAGAGGGAAATGATGAACAAGGGTAGGTCACTGAAGTATGATGGGTACCTATAGAGATCAGGATGCCTGCTCCACTGCACTATAATTATAGTGCAGTGGAGCAGACTCAATTAATCGAGTCTCTTGGAGAGTGCTGATTAGCACACCCCAGTAGCCTCGGTGTCTAGTGCATTCAGAGTCTCCTTGTTTCATCCCCTCTTGTTGAATAAGCTTTAGTTAAAGCGCCCCCGCCACCATTTTGAAGTGCAGGACACTGAATACATGAGACACTGTGGGCACTTTAATTAGAGCGACTCCTGAGAGCCACTCTAATTAGAGCATCCCCCTCCCCCACTACCAGAGCACATGTATGTGATATGTCTGTATTAAAGCAAGTCACAATGCAATAGGAACTACCTAGAACCGGGTAAACAACTAACTGATTATGCTCAATTTGCTGGCTGCTGCTGCTGCTGCAAAAAATGAATAATGATTTCCAGGCCCAATTAAATATTATGGTTACTTTAAAACAAAATGTCTTGTTTTGATTTTGAGCATCTTTAGAACTTTTTTGGTTTCAATAAGCTGAAAGAAAAAATCAAAACATTTTGTTTAAAAAAATGGTGAAATCTTTTTTTTGGATGCAAACAGTTCAGCAAAACTAAAAGCAGTTCCAAGGATGCGTCACTATCACTGAATCTGAATTATTCACCATGGGTTTTTTTTTCCACCTCTAGCTCTTCTTACGTTTTACAGTAGGAGAATGCACAACTATAGCTACAGGGGTTATATATTCAGTGACAGAATTGCTACTCTCCTGGTAGAAATGACAAGCATACAAGCATTCACTCAATTTCTCCTGGGAGAAAACTTCCAGGAATCCACCTGGATCTATCTGTTTTCCCTGCTGCACAGCTGGGACTCTGCCTTGGCTACTTCTGCCCAATTAGGCAGCACGGGAGGCAATGTGAAGCTGAGGGCATGGAGAAGCTCCCCACCTTCACCCCAAACTCAGGCCCTTGGTTTGGGAAGTGGGGGGTTGCCCCCCTGTTCCAGTCCCCTCAAGACTGGAAGGATTACAGCAGTCTCTGTTCCCCAAACTGGGATCACTGTAGTCTGGTGAAGGCTCAGGAAACTAGGAAGACGGGGCAGCAACTGCAGGCTGAATACCTGTACTGCTCCTTCTCCCAGAAAGATTCCTAATGGGGGAAATTTCTGAGAAATTTCCATCATTAGAAATGAATGCCCATTCAAGACCAATAACTTCAGCAGTAGGAGTTTAAAGTAATAGCAGTGCAATTGTAGTTGGAATAATATGACAGGGTAAAGATAATGAAAAAGACCCCACCCCCAGGAATAAACTATATTTTAAAATTAATCTCATTTTCACAAGTAATGTGCATCTTAAGAACACATTGCATGAAAGCTACCGTTCTTACCTTGGGTGTACTCGGTATTATTTCTTTCATTCTCCCATCAGAGTGCATGTGTGTCTCTTACTCTACAGTTTCATTTTCCCCATGTGGCATCTAGTATGGTCCAAACAAATTCTCTGCAAACCACGAAAGCTTCCACATTCCAAACCATGATCAGAGAAAACACCAATGCCAAGAAGGTCTCCTTTAGTTCCTGGACGTGTGCTGCAGCTAATGTTGGAGCTCAAGCTGTATCCTCTTGTGTTACTTCAATTTCCTTTTACTATAACAAATAGGAATTTCTTAACTTTCCACAGTGGTGGTTTCTACTCATCTCTCCTGACATGGAATTTGGCTCTCTCTGGCACCTCTGCAATGTCCTACACAGTAGGGCTGTGTGAAATTTCGCTGGCTGTTTCATTTTGATGCTGTGTTGAGCTTGTTTCAAGCTTGAAACAGCAAAATCAAAATGAAATGAAGGGCTTCAAAACAGCCTCAAAACAAAACAAAACAAGGGCATTCAAAACATTTAGAAAGTTTCAAAATGCTTCACATTTCAAAGCTGGGCTTGCCTGCAGAGAAACAGAAAGTAAGGAGAGAGCGGGGGAAGAGTGGGGAAAGAACTGCTCTGACATTGACTGTGGCCAGTGACTGTGATCCTTCCCTGTGGTCCCTTCGGATGCCAGTGCTCTGGGGGAGGGATGGAAAAACAGCATAAAAGTCAGCATTGTTTGAACTGATCTGCTTTCTGCCTTGGGGTCAGTTGCTGAGCTATCTTCCAGAAGCTCAGGAGTGCTGGACAACAAAGGCTACTACTACTACTATTGTTTTGATTTCCTAGCAAGTGGGATTCTGCAATACCTTTTGCTTTCTTTCTAGACCCTTCTATTTTACTATTATATTCACTGATTTATTCTTTTTAATTTCATAATTATCTTGGATATTATACTGTAGAATTTATATAAGGAGGCACAAACACATTTATATCTTTTTATTTGTATACATTTATATCTTGGATATTATAATATAGAATTTATATAGGAAGGCACATACATTTATATATTTTAACATTTATATATTGCAGCATATTATAATATAGAACTTATATACGAAGGCACATACAGTTATATATTTTACACCTTTCTATCTTGCATATTATAATATAGACTTTATATAGGAAAGCACATATACATTTATATATTTTTATAAAGACAAGAAATACACCACAAAGCATGCTGGAAGGCAGCTGGAAAGCCTTCAGGGAGGGGAGAAAGAGGGGGTAGAGGGAGAGGTGTAAGTTCCCACCCCCGTCCTCCCAACTGAGATGCAGCTTCTTTGCTACAACTAACAGGGATGAGGCTTCCAGTTCTAGAGGCAGCAAGGAGAGGGGAGCAGTGCCAGTGCCACTGCCTGTGCCTGAGTATGCATCCCCTCCAAGACCACCAGCCATAATCCCCCACCACCACCACCACGACAACAAGCAGTCGCATCAGCACCAGCATGACGATCTCCTCCACCCCCATTTCACTTCCCATGCTGAGCCAGTGCCAGAGGAAGAGTTGGAGCTAGATCTGAGTGCCCCAGCAAGGGAAATTCTGGGGAAGGAGGGGGAATCATCTGAGTTTGTGCTCCACACCCATCAAGCTTTCATTAGAGCAGGGGTGGGAAAAATGCAGCCTCAGAGAAAAATTTAGAAAATTAACATTTATCTCCCCCCTCCCCCCGGATGTTTGTAGCACTTGATGGCTTGCCAAAACTCAGTAAGTGGCCCTCAGCCTGAAATAATTGCCCATCCCTGCCCTAGAGCCAGGTCTCCTTTCCCAGAAGGCACTTCAGAGGAGCCTGTGGTAGAGGCTGTGGAAGCAAGCAGCTCAGCTGAGTCTGCTCCTCCTGTTGCTGTATTTCTGCCTGCTGAGGAGGAGGAAACTGCAGCATCCACACATGCACCTGCACTCCAGAAGCAAGCAGATAGTGAGGTCTGGGTTCATTTTGAGCTGGCAGATAATCCCATATACACTATCTGCCTGCACTGTTAGCCAAAACTAGCTAGGGTGAGAAAACAAAACACATGAGCACCGTGGGGATGCTGATGCATCTCCTCAGGCACCACCCCCTTGCCTTTGCTCCTCCCCAGTCTGGTATCAGTGGGAGTGTGCCCAAAGGGATTATTTGAGGGATGAGCTGTGCAAGACAGGTCCGCAGGTGGCCTTACACTTCACCTCAGATATCTGGAGCAGCTGGGGTGGAGATCACTCCCACCTCTCCCTCACAGGGCACTGGTGTGACCAGTCAGGCCATCGTTGGGCTCTCCTTCAAGGCAAGGTGATGGATTAGTCCCACACAGTAACAGAAATCATTGGGGCCATGAACTGCTTAGTGCAGGGGTGGCTCTTTGGCAGGGCGGGCTCACCCATGGGTTCATGGTCACCGACAATGGGGCCAATATGGTCAAGGCAGTCGTGATGCCAACTTTGTTGGCATCCATTGTGCAGCACATAAGTTGCACCTCATTGTCAGGGGTGACTTGGAAGAAAACAGGGCTGCTTGGTGATGGTATTGCTGAATTGCAAAATGCAGGAAGGTAGCAGGCTACTTCCACCATAGCATCAAGAGGGACAAGATGCTGCAGGACAAACAAGCAGAGCTGAAAGTCCGGCAGCTCAAAATCATGCAGGATATGGAGACTCGGTGGAACTCCACATACCTGATACCTGGTGGAGCAAGAGAAGGCCATCCAGGAGATGGTCTTGCTCGGGGAGATTGAGATCAGCGGCCCCCTTAACAGTGGGATACCATCTTCCAGATCTTGGTGGTTCTCAAGCCCTTCCTTGAGGTCACTGAGACCCTCACTGATGCACTCTTTAGCCAGGTGAACCCTGTAATGAGGGAACTTCAGAGCCAAAAGGAGAGCTTTCAGGGGATCAGTGTTCCTGCCTGGGGCAAGCCACTGTCATCAGATGTCCAAGCACTGGTGAGGCAGCTGAAGAAGGGCATCAAAAAATGGCTTGAGGTCCAGTACTGTCCACATGCTGGCTGCTATGTGTGACCCAAGGGTGAAAGACAGCATACACAGCAGCCACAGCCTGAATCAGTGGACAGAGGTGCTGGTGACGAGAGTCAGGGAGGCAGAACAGAGGAGGTGGGGCAATATGGAAGAGGGGGATCCACTGTCCCATGCTAGCACACCATCCATCAGCCAGTCTCCTCCATCACCACAGATGCTGCCAATGTGGGCAAAGGGCATGGCTTCCATGGTGGGGTCCAGAGGTACTAGACCCCACCATCAGGAAAGGAGCACTCAGGCCTTGGTTTCTGCCTTTCTCACCAAGTCTATGGAGCGGCCGCTGTGTGACCCCTTGGCCTACTGGGCAAGCTGCAGCCAGATGTGGCTGGATCTGGCCATGGTTGCCCAGAAATACCTGTCTTGTTCACCAACAGCATTCTGAGCGAGCATTCCTGGGGATGTTGCGACACCCCACCGCACTTGCTTGTATCCCGGTTTGGTGGAGCAGCTGGTGTTCCTCAAGGTGAACCTCCTGCTGCTAGGGTTCCTCAAGCTCCAGGTGCAGACGGAGTGAATGCCACCCTCCTCACTCTGTCCGCACCTATTTCCTTTTTTCATTTTTCAAAAACCATTTAATGCCCTGCTTTCAGAGCTGCAGGAGGCACTCACTGCATCACCAGTGAGCAGGGGAAGAACACGTCCCTGCTGAGCTTCCATGCCAGGATGAACTTGGAGGTATGGGCTGGGGCTATGGGGAAGAAGAAAGCCCCAGGTCCTGGGCATGAGCACTAAAACCACTCTACCAAGGTCAGGAGACCCGATGGGACTACTGGCACTTGAGAAACCCTTCGTCAGGCCAGGGAATCACCTGCAGTTGGTGTGTGTGCTGTTCCTGGATGGAAGGAGTAGTAAAGGAGCCAGAGGTTGGCATGTAATGCGG
>NW_017728913.1:5917658-5919179 GCF_001723895.1 Crocodylus porosus
ATGTAAGCACCACTATGACAACTAGGTGACCATGTCCTACCTCGTAGGTGGCTGCTGACTAATGAGGGGCTGTGTATCATGGAAGCTTTCACAGGGCTGCTCAAGGCTCCAGATACAAGTGTCCCCACAGGAGGGTAAATTTGTTTTGATGTAAAATATCTTAGTCCCCCAGATCACTTTGGAGCTTCCTGTCTTCTCAAGGTGCGCTGTACCTTCCAATGCTGATCAAGTATTTAAATCTGCCCATGGTTGAATTTGTAAGAAATAAAAACAGGTAGGAACCAGGAAAAGCTTCCTCTCACTTGCTAGTGCTTGGTCTCCTTTGTTGTTGTTGTTGTCCAAAAAGGCTTGTTGTAGCCCTCAGATGTTACAGGACTGGGTTGCAACCATCTTGTCCATCCAGCCCACCAAATGCACCCTGCCCACGTGGGCCCTGGGCCTGTGTACATGGAGGCCCCAGCGGCCCCCTCCACCACCCAGTGCCCCCAGTGGTGGGTGCGGGGCGGACGCTGCCATGAAATGTACTTGAAAAGTCGATGATTCAGGACTTTAAAACTTGGCCCAGCGGGACTCTCACTCAAATGTCTCAAGAGGTAGAAAATCTGTATCTAAAGGCGCTCGTTTCCCTCGCATGTCGCTGCCATATCCCCTAAACATTAGTTATTTAATTCATACACAACCCCTGTCAGACTGACTATGATCACAATTAGCAGATGAGGATAGCAAGGCAAAGGGAGAGTAAGTGGCGGGTCTAGAAGACACGTGCTGGTGCAGGGGACTGAACTGAGACCTCTTGAGTCCCTTTTCAGAGACCTCTGAGGTGTCAAACGCTCACTGCAGAGGGTTTGCTCTTGCTTTTCCTGAGATGCCTGTACTTCATGGAGGAGAAGGGAGCTTTTCCCAATGATACTAGAATGGTTGCATGTACTGAATAGGTGTGATTAAGTGTAGCGTGTGCCTGTGTACACTGAAGGACATGCAGGACAAGTAAAATAAAGAAGTGATTGGAGGAATTGTACAGGATGATGGAGCTGTTATATTTTTTTATGTGAATACAGCATCTGGCTTAATCAGGCCCTTTGGTTCCTTCAAAACACAGTGAGAGGCTGACATCCCCTCTGCACAGGGCTACCTGCATGAGCACTTTTCTCTGAATTTAGCAACAGCAAGGTCTGTGATCTTAGGTGCACTATGTGTCAGTTCCATATCAGGGAAGTTATGCCAAAGTTTGCCATGCTATTAAGGCTGGTGGTGCGGCATCTTACAGGGTGCCGAGCACAAACACCAGTCTTCTAAAATAATGCCTGCTAGTGGCAGGTCAGGCATACAGCATGTGCAGCAGTTTCCCTCAATTATTGCATGCTTCTGGATTGAACGTCAGAAACAGACATCACCCTTTCCCTCCTGCTGCAGGTGCTCACCCGCTCTGGAAACTAGGCCATCCTCTTAACTCATGCCCTCTCTTCAGATGGAAAGAAGGAAGGAAGTCTGGTTTGGTGTCTGGGGCTAGGATTCCCCTCT
>NW_017728913.1:5919279-5929615 GCF_001723895.1 Crocodylus porosus
TAGGATTCCCCTCTACAGGACCTGGATTAAAATTCTTGGTTCACTTCACACAGAGCTCTGGGGACAGGTGTCAGTCCTGCCTTGGGACTGGTGTGAAACAACACTCTGGAGTCTCGATCTCAATCAGAGCCTTGTTGTTGCTGTCTCTAGTCACAAAAGACATGAGGTACAGTGATATGGGAGGATGAAACACGTGTGTTTTTATACAAATGAAAATAAAGCTGTCTTTCCTGCCCAAGTGCAGGGGGGCAGGACCCAATGATCTTGTAAGGTCCCTAACATCTATGAATGTATGAAAAAATAACAAAAATAAACACAGCCTATATTTTTGGCCTTGATTTTTCCTCTGTTCTGACACAGGTTGACCATGAGTTTCTTCTGATCCCAACAAAGCAGAAGTGGCAAAATGTCTATGAAGGAGACAAATTTCAACCCTTACTTCTGCCCCCAAGGAGGGGGAATAACTTCACAACCCCAGGAGAGCAACTGGTGGTGGATCAGCTTGGGTCCCAAACCACATGTGACTGAAACCTGCCACATGGCCAGCATGGGCTGGTTGTTTCAGACTTTGCTTTTTCTGATACACAAGTGTTTTTACAGAGAGATAATTAACAAACAATCCATATCTCACCGTGACTTCCTATGGGATGGCAAGATACCTGCAGTGTTTACTGCAAGGGAGATGTGTGAGATCATCACCACCCACATTTAAGTTTTCCCTATTTGCCCAGCAGTATAATCACAGTGACTTATGGCCACAGGGTTTCTGCAGCAGGATGGCGAATGGGTGTTAGCTACCTGCAGTGAAAGCATGCCTTTTTTGCAACAAGATGCGGTTAGCCTTACTGACCGCTTCCTCCCATTGGCAGCTCATGTTCATCCCGGAGTCAACAATGACTCCAAGATCCCTTTCTGTCACCGTGTTGACAAGAAGGATGTTCTGCAGCCTTTAGGTGTCTTGCTGGTTCCTTCTCCCTAGATGCAGCACCTTGCACTTGTCTGTGTTAAATTCCATCCTATTCTCATCTGCTCACCCCTGTAACCTATTCTTTCCCTCCCCTCCAGCGTGCCCACCTCACCCCACAACTTGGTGTTGCCAGCGAATTTGGACAGTGTGCATTCCACACCCACATCCAGATTGCTGATAAATATGTTGAACAATACAGGCCCCAGGACTGAGCCCTGGGGGACTCCACTGCCCACACCCCTCCAGGTCGAAAACGACCCATCCACCACCACACTCTGGGTGTGACCATCTAGTCAATTTGTCACCCATCTGAGTATGTAGGCATCAATGCCGCAGTCACCAAGTTTTTTTTAAGAGAATGTGGTGGGAAGCTGTGTCAAAGGCCTTCTTAAAGTTCAGGAAGACAACATCCACCCCAACGCCCTCATCCAGGGACTTTGTGACCTGATCATAAAAAGAAACCAGGTGAGTCAGGCAGGACCTGCCCTCAATGAACCCATGTTAGTTGGCCCTGAGCATTACATCCCATGGTGGGCCCTTGCAGATGTGCTCCTTGATAATTTTCTCAAAGGTCTTCCCAAGAACCAAGGTAAGACTGACATCCTATAATTGCTGGGGTCCTCTTTTCTCCCCACACTGGCCCTTTTCCAATCCTCTGGTACCTGGCCAGTGGCCCACAAGCACTCATAGAGCTGTGCCAGGGGCCTCACTATGACCCCCACCAATCCCGATTCATAGCTGGACTCCAACCCTTTCTGACTCACACTGGATACTCAGCAGTTCAGGTGTCCCTTTGGGAACCAAGGCATTTCAATGTAGGGTGTGAAACTGCTGTCATCCTCCTCCTCCAACAAGGAAAGGAAAGAAGCTGTTGGTGATGTATTGTTTCTTGCTGAAGGATTGTTTCTCCTCTTCTGTGATTCCCACTCTTCCACAAAGAAGTCTTCCTCATTAGGTTTCTTCTCAAGAACCAATGGCAGAGAAATTAGATAGGAAAAAACCTAGTGGGGAATGAGATTTGCAGGTTAGAGGGATTTTTCTTTCATTGACTGATGTTTTTTAAAGCCAAGGCAATGAGTGTGTGACGCGCCAGCATCACAGCCTTAGAGAACAACTTTGATCATGGACCTTTCGGTAATGAGCCCCAGCAGGATACAGTGGAGTTATGCTTATTTACATATATGCAGAGTGCCCAGTGCAAGGAGACTCCTTTCTGAGCAAAGCTGCCCAGTTCCAGCAACGCAAATGGCAAGGAGTAGCTGAAGCATCCTATCTGACTGGCTCGCCCATTCTAAGTGCCAAGCATCTTTCCCTCCCTGCCTGCCTTTGCTATTAGAAAGACTTGGAGGGGCTTAGCAGCAGGACTGGACCCCCATCATCCCCAATCTTTTCATACCAAAGCTTGAGGTATCTTCATGCTTTTAGCAACTTCTTTGCACAAACAGTTGCTGGAGAAAGCACTGGCAGGAAGGAGAAGGAGGAAAAAGGGGACAAGAATGGCAAGCAGGAGTTTCCAGTCCACTCCTGCAAGAGAGAATGCCACAAAACAGTTTGGTCACTGTAGACCATAGGTGACTGGTGCCACCTGAGTCAGTGGGGGTGCATGCGCCCCCAGCAGCTGATCATGCTGACCAGGAAGCGGAGCTCCTGGAAGTGCCAGTGGGGCTCCACCGGTCACCTCCACACTCTGGCCAGCACTTGCAGGGGTGCACCAGCGCTGCTGCCTGCCCCCCCACCTGCTGCCTAAGCAGGGAGCACTGCCTATCAGGGGGTGCACCAGTGTTCTCAGGGGGTGCACATGCACCCCTATGCACCCCCTACACATTGCCACTGCTATAGACAGATGTTATAAATGACAATCCTCAGCTCTTACATGGACTGAGATCCCAGGCAATAGCAGTATCACTAGCATGGGTAGAAATCTGCAGTGAAGAATGCTTCAATATTGGACTCTCAAACAGAACACATGCAGAGACTTTTCACACATGAGCCTATGAACTGCATTTCATAACCTCCTAGGTACAGACACTCACGGACTCAGTATAGACAGTGGAATTCTGAAACACTACAACCTGCCGGACGTCTGACTCCCCAGGTACCTCTCCACTTTTATCTGCGCTGCTATATCCCTTCCCCCCAGCCTGTCCCTCACCCCCTAATGCCTCCATTTCCATTTTCACTGACTGGCTTTCTTGCATGCCAGCCTCTGACTTCTTTACTATTCCTTCCATCCAGGAACAGCACACACACCAACTGCAGGTGTTTCTTCAGCCTGACAAAGGGTTTTTCAACCCAAAAGCTTGCTAAGATATATTTCTGTAACTATCCAGTTGGTCTGCTAAAAGATACCAGATTAGATTGACCAAAGGACCTCGTCTGCCAGGGCCATGTCCTAGACCAACACCCCTAGCACCTGACCGGAAGGATGCAGGGCCCTGGGCACTTCTAAGCCTCAGGACTGGGGCTGGTAGGGAGATATCTCTGGCAGCTGCTGGAGAAGAAGCTCCTGCAGGAGAGGAAAGAAAGGCTCTGTCACAGTTTGGCTGCCTGAGATGCGGCTGGTGCTACTGTGCTGCTGCTCACTAAGTTATTATTACCTGTTGTCATTTAAAGTGGTGGACTAGGATGAGGCTGTAGGGGAGGAGGAGACCTCACTGGGGCACACTACTGTGTCATGTAGAGGCCCCAGCACCAGTGAGGGCACACCTTAACACATACACAAAGTCACACATGTTACAAGTTTTGCTTGTCAGCAGCCTACTGTGCAGTTTCCTAAAACCCCCTGCACCTATCTCCTTGAAAGCTGGCAGGCTCCATGGACTCAGAAGGGGAAACCATTCCTTCAAGTTTCATCTGAATCAAGCAAGTAATGACAACATTATAGGCAGTTTCGTGCTTCTCCATTATAGCCTATGGGCAAAACATAGAAATAACGTTGAAACAGGAAAACAGTTTCGACAAAACAAAATGGAACAGTGCTTTCAAAATTAAATGAAACTTGAAACAAAACACCATCCTGTCGAAATGGTGAAATGCAAGTGAAAACAAAACGGTGCTGTTTCGCAGAGCCCTACTACACAGGCATTTTTTTCCTGCTTGGTACCCACTGAACTGCATGCATTAAGCAACTCTGGCAGCACGCAAGTAGCAATCAACAAACAATCCTCTCTTGCTTGCTTCTCAGCAAGTCTGAAATTCAGTACATATCATCCACAAAGCTGCAGCTATTGTGATCATGTTAAATATGCACCAGGATTCAACATAACACATATTCCCCACAGACTCTTTCTTTAATGTTCATTGTTAAAAAGCATCTCTGAAAGTTAACAGACTGTATTGTTTAGACATATTGCACACACTCCAAGTGCATTTCGCCACCTATTTTTTTAAGTTGTCAAATTTAAAAGAAAGTACATCAGAACATTCTCTTTCCCAAAGACTCTCTCTGGGATTAAATGAACTTGAATAAATCCAGCAATTTTGACAGCAATTTGCTCAAAAAGAAGTTGCTAACAAATGGGGAAAGTGTACTTTCCCTACTGTCCACATATTCACAATCTGCCCAATCATTTTTGCTCCCTATTTTTCAAAAGAAAAAAAAAACAGCTTTTTCCAGGCTCTACACTTTGGCAGTTAAAGCTAAATGAGGCAGAAGATTATAAGCAAATGAAAAAGCTGTTTTAGACTGGAAGTGTTCAGACTACATGAAGTGGCCTTTAGTGCTCCACCTATAATGTGTATATTAGGAAAGATGGCCCTATTTGAAGTGCATAAATTACAATCTACTCTTCTAGTCTCCTAACAGATTCTAGTTACAGTTCTCTTTCATTTTCTGCCTTCATTGGCTCGTACCATTGGTTACTATGTTGAGCAACTGCCAACGTCCAACTTAAAAATGCATGTGTGTGAGTGAGTATGCATATGTGCCTATAAACAGAATGATTCAAATAGAGATAAAAGTTCTGCTATATATAATTAGTAGTCAATAATATTCATGGCATCACATATGGACACAAATGGTCTTGCTTGGCTTCTTCTTTTGGGATTTGGTATCTAATTATTTTATTTACTCTTTTCACCGCAATGTACTATTGGGCTTAGGTAGGTCAACTTAGCCAGGACCAAACCTGAAGGATCTAGGTTCTGGAAGGATTGCCCTGGGAGGCTCAATTATTCACCCATGTAAATCATTTTCGTACTTACACACACATACAAAGCTTGTACTGCTTTCTGTACTTAAAAACCACAGAAAGTTACTGAGTAATATAGATTTTCAAATGCACATGAATTAAAGTATGATAAAATGGATACCTTGGTCTTTGAATCCCTCTACTAAACTCTCCCAACCACAGGGCTCTCTCTCTACCTTGCCATTAAAAGTGATTTTTTACTAAGTGCCTAGTCCTGGCCTATCTTCATTCCCATTGAAAGCACTAGGAGTTTGCCATTCATTTCAATGACAGCAGTGTTAGATTGAAGTTGAGCACATGTGAATATTCCACAGCCCCCATCTCACTCTATTTTACTACCATTTACCCTGACCAGCCTATTCATCACTAATCTCATCACACAATTAGAAGGGAAACTCAGCCATCTGACCAAAACAATCTCCTGTCTCTCCAATTATATCAGCTTAGAATATCCATTCGTTTGCTTCTTCCACAATGACCCTATGATTTTCTCCAGACTTCCCTATGCATGAAATGCCTTCCATGAACTAGTCTAAAAGTCCACTATGCTTTCAAGGCTCAGCTCTGCAAGAAATCAGCCATCATATGTCATGTGACACTTGCAGATAACTTTTAATGTTTTTAATTACAAATTATTCTGAACCAAAGTTGTCTACATATAACCTTGCATAACCTACATAAAAGTTCAGTTATAGTATTATTGTACATAGCTAACTAGACTATGATTCTTGCCTTCCCTTCCCATTTACCATTCATTACACTCTTCTTTGCACCAGTTCAATCTAGGTTGTAAGCTATTCAGTCAAGGGACAGTATCTATTGGGCTGCACCTGGCACAAAAACACTTTAATTATTTTGGGTCCTTTAAGTGACACTTCTAACACAAAAAATAATTTTATTCTTTAGTATTTTATTCAATACACAGTGACAAGAATTACTCACTGTATACCAAGGCATGTTTAGCATTTGGGAGCCATTTGTGAGATTTATTCTGGGCAGTCAGTTGCAGCTTGGAAATTAATCAAATCCCCTAACTTGCCTGCATAAAATAAGCAAGTCTAAAACTATCTGCAGGTCAGTATCAAAGTAAGTCATCCCAAAGGACAGGCACATGATTCCCTGGGAAAGATCTTACACCTGAGGGTTCTTGAGAACTTCTTCCAGAAACAAAATGGCCAGTAAGCCACTACTGAGAAAATTCTCTGAGGTTCTTTCTGCCCCTAAAAGAATTGAGGAATCCAGATTTTTTTTTAGCTTTTCCAAAAAACAATTTGATTGTGGGCAAAGAATGTGTACAGGAACTTTCTAACCCAGAAAACGACTACCATGATCTGCCCATGAGTGGCGGCAGCAGCCAGGCTGCTCTTCTTGTCCTCCTGTAACTGGACACCTAGGGCTGGTGTCAATGTCCTTGCCACCCTTCCCTCACTATGCTACTGCTCTAACCCACGGGTAATATTTTTTGTTTACTCATTGGAAAATGGGAGGAAGACCATTATAATTTACTGGAAGTAGGAGTTTAGGGCCAGATGCCTATATTGAGTTTAGGGTACATATGTTTAAATACCTGATTCTTTCTTATACTTCAAATACTTACATACAGCCAACTTTCAAATATATAAGTAGTAAACTGAAATTAGTAGGGCTGCTTAGCACATATGTGTTTGAAGGATCAGGCATTGAGAGTGAAACATCCCTTTTCCCCGTAACAGTGCTAGAGTGATGAAATAACTGAGTCACCTATTTATAACAGAAGATATAGCTTCATAAAGAAGGCTAACAGTCTAAACTCATGTTACATGGTGGATATGGCTCATTTTAAATGGTACTTCATTGTCTATTTTAATTCACCCAGCTCTAAGTTACTTTCCAGAAGTATCTACAAGAATATGAATTGATAAGCTAATAGCTGGGAACTGTAGGAGCGATCTAGTGCATGTTTTTATATTTGTGTCCCTTTGTTAAATGTCGAATGCTTCCTGCCATGCTTATACCCACGGAAATGGAACATATTTTCTCATTAGGTTAATTAATGAGTCTGCTTGGGTGGCATAATTTGGTATAAATTTCCTTTAGTATTCTGTCATACCTAGAAAGGATCTTATTTTTGTTATGTTTTGTGGTGTCTTAAAATTTTTATGACTTCTACTCTGTTTAGTCTGCATGTAATCCTTCTTTTGAAACCTAATGTCCTAGAAAATTCACAGGTTTCTCTCAAAACTGGCACTCTTTACACTTTATAGTCATTTCTACTTCTTCTTAGAACTCCATGGAAGTCCTTAAGGTGTAGTTCACAGCTCAGGGAATTTATGATTACATCGTCAAAGTAAACTAAAGCAGGGCAATATATTAAACCTGACAAGATGCCATTCATTAATCTTTGAAATACAGCCAGGTGTGATGTAGTTAAGAGAGACTTCCAACTAAGAAAAGCTTAACACAGATCCTACTGGCTCAGCTATATGGTGGCTTCCCTTACCTCATTGGGGAAAGTGGTTGCCTGGGTGGGGACTGCGAGTGGGAGCGTCATTTCAGAAAAATTTGGTTTGGGAGAGGAATTAGACAGGATAATCCCTTTCCATGCCAACGGTTCTCAAACTGTTCGACTTGTGCTCTCTTATTTCCAGGTTAGAAGAGTGAGCCTTGACTTCCCAAACAAAAAATGTAAAAGTCTAGAGTGAGATTTTTGTACATTAAAAAGAAAAAAAGGTGCATTCTAGATAGCAGACAAGTTGAAAAAACAATTGCAGGCTGAGGATAATGTAGGAAGGTGATGCATAAGATGCTTTATGCTTTTATTAAAACAACACTGTGATTTGATTATGGCAGGTTTTGCATGAAAACCTGTGTTGTCATAACATGGTGAAAATGTATGGAACTATGCTAGAGAAAATGAAAGTATAATAAGGAAAACATGAACATTTTCATGGCATTGGTTTGCATCCCACAATAATTTTTTCCCCATCCCCATTTTAGTTCAAATGTCAACGGCTCATGTACAATGCCTGACAAGAGTACAGAGCTTAGTAGAGGACATCATTATGAACTGGAATGAAATCGTCACATTAAACAGGTTTTTTTTTAAACTATGGAAACGTGAACATTTTGGTCCCCTGAGACCATGTTTGTAGAAAAATAAGCCGGAAGGGACAGACCACCATAGGCTCAGTTGGGGAAATTAGGAATACCAGGGCCATGGCCATAATAAAAGTTGTACAAAAGTTTCTGCTGTAACTGACAGTTATCAACATATTTATCACTTCCTGAAATTCTAATTTGGGGATGAAATTGTCCATGCTTGGTATCCATTGCATTGCAATGAATTGTTTGCTAACTACTCTCCAGACTTGTGGTAAATATACAAAATATATAAATTCTTGACATTTCCAGCAGTTATACTTACGAACAGTTAAGACATTGTTTAACCTATTCGCAAACAGAAAAAAGCCAATAGGATTCATCACAAAAATTATTCACTCAAAGTATTCACACAGCAATAGTCTAAGCTCTGTTGCAACTTCCTAAGCTAACATTACATTTTTTTTCCATGCACAGGTTGGACACATTCCTGTTTTGGGATTACATTCAAGACAACTTGGCATAAAGCAAGTAGTTCTTGTTTTTGCTAGAAGAGTAATAGTGGTGTACAGTAGTCCACAATGCTTGCACTATGTAGGGCTCTCTCAGTCATTTTCTACAGTATTTTGTGTTGTAGGAAAGGAATTTGTAAATAAAGTAATATTGCCAGCAACCAATGTATTTTAGAAGATTATAATTGTGTAACAAATGTGTTCCAATGACTAAAACTATATTGACCATATCTTGGGATATAATTTCTGCAGCAATAAATGTAAGCCACTGTTAATATTGAGATGACTAATAAAAATCTTCATGAAATCATGGAAATGGGTGCACTTTTATCAGTACTTAATGGATAAACTGGTGCTATAGGTATTGAACTATAACCTATTTTAATGGAACAAAGCAGAGTTATAAATATATTACCATTAAGCTCAAATTTCTGAAACAGGTGCATTCAACAACATTAATTTTCTATACCACAATTCTGGAAAAAAGTTTTGCATCTAGCTCCAAACAAAATGAATGCCCCTCTCTCTTACTGGACAGACCAGGTCTTTAAATGCAAGTGCACACGTACTCAAGCTCATCTCCAGGAAGAAATCAAGCATTGAAAATTTCATCCCCAAATTAGAATTTCAGGAAGTGGGATACGTTGATAACCGGCAGTTACAGCAGAAACTGTTGTACAACTTTAATTATTTTATAGACATTAGGGCTGGAAGGGACCTCGGGAGATCATCGAGTCCACCCCCTTGCCCCAAGGGCAGGAAGCCAGCTGGGGTCATAAGATCCCAGCAAGATAAGCATCCAATTTACTCTTGAAGGTGTTCAAAGTAAGTGCTTGAACCACCTCCGATGGCAGGCTGTTCCAGACCTTGGGGGTCGGACAGTAAAGAAATTCTTCCTGATGTCCAGCTTGAAACGGTCTTGCAGGAGTTTATAACCACTCGAACTCGTCATCCCTTGGGGCGCTCTGGTGAACAAACGTTCCCCCCAGATACTGCTGGCCAACTCTGATAAACTTATAGGTGGCCATCAGATCACCCCTGAGCCTGTGCTTTTCCAGGTTAAAGAGTCCCATGGCTCTCAGCCTGTTGTCATAAGGTCTGTTTTCATGACCTGTGATCATGTGCGTGGCTCTTCTCTGCACTCTCTCAAGCTTTTCCATTTCCTTTTTGAATTGTGGAGCCCAAAACTGGATGCAATACTCCACCTGCAGCCTCACCAAGGCCAAGTACAATGGGAGAATGACGTCCTGGGATTTGCTTGAGAAGCAACTATGGATGTCAGCCAGCATTTTGCTCACTTTACTAGCTGCAGCATTGCATTGAAAGCTCATGTTCATCTTGTGGTCAATGATGACTCCCAAGTCTCTTTTTTCTGTAGTGCTAGCCAGTGTAGCACTGCCGAGCCTATAAGGATGCTGCAGGTTTTTCCTCCCAAGGTGGAGAGCCTTTCATTTTTCAGTGTTAAACACCATGAGGTTCTCGTCCGCCCATTTCCTGAGCCTGTCCATATCAGCCTGGATCATCCTCCTGTCTTCTGGTGTGGATGCTTTGCTCCAGAGTTTGGTGTCATCGGTGAACTTGGCCAGTCC
>NW_017728913.1:5929715-5946275 GCF_001723895.1 Crocodylus porosus
AGTCAGCTGACCGGAAGGGGCAGGGCTGACTACTATAAGACCCAGATTGGAGGCAGTGAATGCTCTCGCTCTCTCTCTCTGCCTCTCTGCCTCTGCCAGCAGCCAGGAAGGAGGAGTACTGCCTGACTAAAGGAAAGAGATCAGTCCTGAAGGTGGAAAAGGGAAAAAGGCCTAGATGTACAAGCCGCTAGTTACATGGGTGAGAGATGTGCTGTGTTTTAGAGAACATTTTAGCCAGGAGGCTTAGATTTGCGTTATAGCCGATTGGCTTGTGTTATTGCTTTTACTGTTGTTGTTAGACCAGAGGACCGGGTGAGGCTATTAGGGGTTGGAGGAGGCCTCAAAAGGGCTCCACGGTAGTGTGGGGACCCCGGCACCAGGGAGGGCACAACATTTAGGGGTACACTGACCCCAGCCCTGCGACGGAGAGCAGAGGATTGGGAGAGGGCCAGGTAAGGTCGAGGCCACCTGAGCCCTAAGTGCGAGAAGCCCCAGTGCGGGCAGTTGCATGAAGTGCCAGTGGGGGCGCAGACTGCGAGACAAGCCAGAGAGCATCTGTGAGGTGCGGAAAGGGAAATCGACCAAACATCGTTCGGTATATCTGCGAGGGTTGAGGCGTGGTAGAGGGGTGGTTGGAGCCACGCATAGCCCATAAGGCCAAGGTGTACCAGGACACCCAAGATAGCACGAAGACTGAGATACATCAGAGCACCGTGTCAGACAGGACTAAGGGCAGCCTCCCTTAAACATTACTAACATCAAAGACGTGGTGGGAGAGATTGTGAGGGTGCTTTTAATATCACCTTGGCACGGTAGGGGGCACTAGGGGAGTTCCCAGCCACCCCTAGGACCCTGCACTGTTACACATGGGATACCAGATCGAAGGCTTTTTTGAAGTCAAGTGACATCAATCTCTTCTCCCTTGTCCAGGTGATAGGTCACCTAGTCATAAAAGGAAATGAGATTGGTCAAGCAAGACCTACCTTGAACAAATCCATGCTGGCTATCCCCATGGCCCTGGTATTCCTAATCTTCCCAACTGAGCCTAGGGTAGTCTGTCCTTTCTGGATTATTTTTCTACATATATGGCCTACAGATTTTTAATAATAAATCTGATTTCCAGTTGGATGACTCCAAAACTTCAGGGTCAAAGACTTACTGATTTAACATATATTTTCTCTTGCAATGATTTTTTTCTAAAATAAGTATTTAACCTTATTGAGTGTTGGTCTGTATACTCTCTCTGCAGCAAAATTATTTTCTTGGAGACTATGTAATTACACTGAAGTATTGAAAGTTAAAATGCACAACTCTTGCACAGAATAAGACAGGGTCCAAAAGAAGTGTAACAACTCTGTACCAGCATCTACAATCAGGGTAAAAACTTGGTCTTGGGGGTTGTCAAAGTTTTCCTTAACCACATAAAATCTCAACTTGTGCCTCTAGAGCAGGGGTGGGCAAAATGCAGCCCAAGGGCCGGACGCGGCTTGCCAGGGCATTCTATCTGGCCCGTGGGGCCCCTAAAAAATATAGTAAATTAATATTTTTCTGCCCTGGGCTACCTGTCATGCGGCCCTCAATGGCTTGCCAAAACTCAGTAAGCGGCCCTGTGCCCAAAATAATTGCCTGCCCCTACTCTAGAGAAAGCGACTAAAAAATCCCAAGAATTTCAAGGTCCATTATAAGAGCAAGTGTTAAAACTTAGAAATAAAACCTTCAACAGTTCTCCAGGAGTCCAGCATGTAGTAGGCTAACAACACTGAAACCTAACTGCTGATAGAGATTAGGATTAGCCAAAACCTTGGTACCTTGTCATCTTTAAGCACAAGAAACTCACCTGTTAACACAGGCCTTTCTGCTGTAAGTATGAAAAAACTGCCAACCCTTGCTTAACATATAAATATGACAACTAAAGAATATGATGAGGACATGGAAAAATCCAAACATTTTTCTTTTCCGTTATTTTTTTCTAATTCATTCTGTTAAATTCCTACTATTTTCTTTTTTTCAGTCAGATTGTAATGGAGTGGATCACCCCATATGAAACTGTCAGAAAAGTCCTTCTGCATATATGAGCTGTTATTAGATTTTGGGGCTAGCAAAGATTTTCTGTTGTATGTACCTTACAAACAGATGATTTCCAAATATTTATGATAAGTTGAAAAGGCTTGAATCTTTGCATGCCATTTAGTTATATAGTTATATCTTTTACACAACACAGATATTCTAACATGCACAAAACTGCTTTCATGTTTGGATAGTTTCTTTAACAATGAAAGTGCTTGGTCCTTGAGGAAATCTGACATTAAGAAATTCACCCAAAAGGGAATGTTAAAGTGGGTGCACTACACATCTTAAAGAAAATATTTACATTTATTTGTAAGTCTGTTATTTAGCATAAAGTGACTTTGGGTCCTGCTCATTCCATGTACCTAACCAAGCACATTTGCATTATGCAGGTAAATCAATAGCAAGCCAGTGGGACTTCCTGTAGATAGGATGTCACTCACACATCTAATTCAAAAGGAAACATTATTCCCAGATTGGTACACTTGATGGTCAAATGTTTTTGAATAACTTTAGAAATATTAACGAGCCCCCTCAATACTCACGATGACAACCAACTGCATTGTACAGAGTAGAATCAGAGACAGCGGCAGGGTGGCCAAATTTCAGCTTGTTTTTTCTGAGTGGCTTCCTATTTCTATCTCCCCAGATAAAGTACATGCAGGAGTGGAAAAGGCATGGCTTTTCATACCTAAATAAGGCAGCCAAGTTTGAAATTTTTGGTTTAACTTTGCCTGGTATCACATAGCGAGCACATAACAAAACTGGAAACAGAACTCAAGAATCTGCTTTAACTACTGGTCCATACTGTTGCTCAGTTGTATTTCATTTTTTGGTGCCACACCACTCACTGAAAGAACTTAGGGGAGCCTATCTGTCTTTACAAAGATGTGAGACCACATGGATAAAATAAATGTACCATGCTGCAAGACAACATCCTCAAGCATGCCGCACTGCTTTACCTAGGCTGATTCCTAAACCAGAAGCAGGGTGGCCAAGCCCTTGTCGTGCTTCAAGTGGCTCAACTATCAGTTCTGGGCAGACTTTCTAATTATCCTGCTCCCTGTGCTAATTAACCCACATGCAGCACAGCACACACCTGGCCGTACTACTTCTGGTTTAGTACACAGCCTACTCAGAGCAGTGCAGCATGCTTGAGGATGGCACTCTGAAGCATAATATATTTATGTGGACACAGCTTCAATTAGCCAAGTAACAGAAGCCTGAGCCGCAACCTCTGCTGGTTTCTCAGAACACAGCTGCAGGGTTTCATATAGGCTTTTGAAAGAAAAAAAAAAAGGATTTATTTACTCGCTCAAGCTTGCACAGCTCACTACCCTTCACGTCAAACTTAATCTGAAACCTCAGGTGAACCAAAAGGTTTTTCTAAACATCTGTGGAAGTTTGTCATACCTATGCCCACAAACTATTTGCCTGTTAAGAAAGCCAAAAGCTGTCATTTCTAAAAAAAATAGTTTCTGCTGAAACTGGATCCTTCTCTAAACAGAGTGGGAGGTTAACTAATTTCATTCTATTTGCCTTTGTACCTTGATTTTATCTTAAATATTAATTTTTAGTAAGACCACCCATCAACTCACATATTTAATGGAGCTTAATCCTGAGTTATCTGTTCAATGCTTAGAGTAAGACACAACTTCCTAGGAAGACACATGGCATTTTTTCATATAATTATTTAATTATATTGTATTTTACTTTTTCATACAAATAGCCAAAGTAATCCATTAACATTTATGTTATGCATATTAATCCAAAGCCATACTTTAACATACAAACTTGAGGCAGAAAGGCAGAACCTACTACAGAACACTTCTCCATGGCTTACTTTGGAAATAGTTATCCTCAAACTTCTTACTCTCGAAAATAATTTTAAAAAATTGACCGCTCTAAAACTTTGAAACTGTACTTGCTGCTACTCAAAAAAGAAAGAGAGAAATAAATGCTTTTCTGTGCTATATAGAAGATTGTTTCAAATAATTAGCAAAGCCAAAGATAAAGGATTATGAGTAGGAGGTAATTTTTATTGTGTGAAAATGAAAACAAATATATTATATTGTGAAAACCAGACCTGATGATGTTTTTTGTCTTTCACTATGTACATAGTTTGCTTTAAGCAACGCTGAAGTAACTCCCGTTGTTAGGAAGCTAAAATTCTTTGTAGTTTAAAGCTCCTTGGTGCCTCAGAAGATTGGGGATAACAGGTGTCTCAGTTCAAAGATCTGTGATGAAAATAGCTTTGTGCAATTTGAATACTATTCTACAACCTAAAAAATCTTAACACATTCCTAATGCATTGTTTGTCTAAAAAAGTAACCTGCATTACACAGGGGGAAAGACCGGATGAAATAGTATTAACCCACAGTGTAAAATTCATGCTTGTTAAAATTTCATAGATTTCATAGACATTAGGGCTGGAAGGGACCTCGGAAGATCATCGAGTCCAGCCCCCCGCCCCAGGGGCAGGAAGTCAGATCCCAGCAAGATAAGCATCCAATTTGCTCTTGAAGGTGTTCAGTGTAGGTGCTTGAACCACCTCCGATGGCAGGCTGTTCCAGACCTTGGGGGCTCGGACAGTAGAAATTCTTCCTTATGTCCAGCCTGAAACGGTCTTGCAGGAGTTTATGACCATTTGACCTCATCACCCCTTGGGGCGCTCTGGTGAACAAACGTCACCCCTGATAAACTTATAGGTGGCCATCAGATCACCCCTGAGCCTGCGCTTTTCCAGGCTAAAGAGCCCCATGGCTCTCAGCCTGTCATCGTAAGATCTGCTTTCCTGACCTCTGATCATGCGCGTGGCTCTTCCCTGGACTCTCTCAAGCTTCTCCACATCCTTTTTGAATTGTGGAGCCCAAAACTGGATGCAATACTCCAGCTGCGGCCTCACCAAGGACGAATACAGGGGGAGAAGGACATCCTGGGACTTGCTTGAGAAGCATCTATGGATGCCAGCCAGCGTTTTGGTCGCTTTACTAGCCGCAGCAGCAGCATCAAATATTTGACATGTGGTACAGTTGACTTTTTAAAAACTTTTTTCCACAAAAAAAGTTCATCTTCTTGGATATATTGTCAATATAACTTAAAAAATATGCCACCTAGTGGACCTAATGAATAAATTCTACAATACATAATTTACCAATGCTGCGTGTAACATTACATTTTTGACACTTACTAGGCTTGCAACCATGTCTTCCAAAAGGTAGCCTTATGTCCAAGATATCTTTTCAGTATATTTTCTTCCTCTCCTCCCAGGTATGAATGGTATATATCTTCCTTATCCCACTTCAGAGTTAGATATCTAGTTTTAAAAGCAAACAAAAAAATGAAACAGTCATAACTGATGTTGACATTTATATATGTTGCATTATATATATAAATCAATGCTGCAATGTAAACCATGGATTCAAATATGAAGAGCAGACAGCACACATGAATTGATAAAAATGAAATGCAGCACTGGCATTAGTTTCTCTATCCTCCAGCTATGTATGGAATCTGGATAAGATCTTATTCAGATATTGCTATTCTTGAAAATTCCCTTTTGCCAAAGGAAAGATGTAATCAAGAAGACAAGAAAAGACTCATCTACCACTCTAGCAACAGGGAAGCCCCATAAATAACTCCAAAGCTTTAGAAACAGCTGTGCAAAGGGGTTAAGAGGGTGAATACGAAGGATGAGACTAACTCAGAAATCAGAAGTAGAAGCTTCCAGATTTAGAAAGAAAGGGGGCATGACCAACTATGTGTTGGAAAACATTAATATATATTTAGTTAGATTACACTTTAAAGTACTCTTTTCTGACAGCAGTTATAATGAATTGTTCCTATAAATATAGCTCGTAAACATAAACAGACTGACATTTCATCAAAAGCTTTTTTTATACACTTTTAAACAAAACATGATTTTTTCAGTCTTACATTTTCAAAATAAAAACCTTATTTTTATAAATCGCTCTTTCAATTTTATTATACTACAGGAAGAATTCAACAAAGAACACCCTGTACTGAGAAACAGACATAAGGAGTGAATTTCATATTATGCAAGACATACCAGGAGTCATGCACCGTGTCCAGCAGAAATTGTGCAAGTTTCCTTGGTAAACTTCTGCTTATGCCTGAAGTGTATTTACATACATTAACTGACAATCCTTACAGCTGCAGAGTGATTTTCACTCTCTGTGACTGGTAGAAATCGAATGTGCTCACAAACGTGACAATTTCTCTGAACATATGACACCTAACTTACATTTTGCCATACAAACTTCAGAGTTCAGTTATCTTAAGCCATTTTGTTCAGAGGATAAGGCTATATGGCCATGTCCAGAGCATGGCCATGCAGCATGTGGTGCAGCAAATACATCTGTGGCACTACATACCACACAATCAGCTGTTCTCCATGCTGCAAGAGAGCGGCGGGGGGAGGGAGATTGATACCTTGATATCAAGGGGGCAAAACCCCCCCCCAAAAAATGTGGACTGGCTCACGTGGTAGCAGTGTGTGCCGCTCAAAACCAGAGCCTGGCCAGCAAGAGCCACGCTCCAGCTGGTGGCCAGGCCCAGAGCAGCACGATCACTGCTGCTGCAGCCCCAGGAGGCCCCCAGGACCCCAGGTAAGGCTGCTAAGGCCAGCCCAGCCTCCCATACCCCACTGGGGGTAACCTGCCATGCACCAGAGGGCATGTGGCACAGGTGTTCCCCAGGGACAACTAGCGGTGGCACAAAGTGCGCTGCCGCCAGTTGTCCTCAGGGAACCAGATGTCCACGTTTACGTGGACATGGCCTATGTGACTATTTTTAAGATGATAGCTAAAAGAGACAATTTTAACGTCTCTGTTTCTGTCACATTATGTTATGCACTAAAGGCAAAATCCAATAGGTAAGCGAGGTGTCTAAAACAAGACTTAGGCGGATAACAGGTGATTACGTCAGAAAAGACAATCTAGCATCCTCTCTGGTCCAAAAGCCATACAACTCCTCAAATACCAACATTCAGTCACCCCCTGAGAGTTGGACTGCAGAGATCCCAAGATGTCTACATTTAGGCTTCTAAACATGCACAGAAGTACCCCAAATGAAACAACCACGTATCTTAACTCTAACCTAAACTTCATTTCAATCCCAGAATGAAGGTGGCAGCTATTTTCTGCTTAAGTCCCTAGAAAGGCCTGATCCTGGTCATTGTAGGACACTGACCCTCACTTACACTTGAAGTCAGGGTCATGGTATCACTCATCTTGTATATAAAAGCCTAGTGCTGTTCTTCCTGACTTCAAATTTGGTGATTGGTTTGAACCATAATGAATGAGTCAGACCCACCGGACAGGCACCTGAGATGCATTAAGTATACAATGGGAGCACAAGAACATCTCATCCAAAGTCCTGTCTTTAGCTGTGGACAATGTCCAGTACCTCAGAGGAAAGCAAATAAATCTTCAGTAAGCCAGCACTGTATTCTTAGGAGGAAAACACAACTTATCCCACAACTTAAGTGGCAGACCTTGTTTGAGGTTCTCTTCAGTCTGTAAGGTGGGGGGCACTGGCACTCACAGGACAAGGCACCAATCTTCACCAAACTCAGCAGCCTGAGCCTTGCATCTAATGTGTATCCATGGGTCAGGTGCCTAAGGTTCACAAAAAGGTGTAAGAAGAAACACATCCATCTGCTCAGTTTTTCCTGTTGGCTAGTTCTGGGCAGGCTCAAGGCTCTCTAAATCATCCTCTGGAGTGAACCATCATACCCCACTAAGGTAGCCTAGGTACCTTACACTGTTTCTTTGAATCACACTTCTAGGGCCAGACATCACATTTTAGCCACTGTAATGCCTAGGAAGTCAATCTAGATTTTGCTTCCAGTCACTAGAATTCCTTGTGTTTGAACATTTGTGTACAACAATTTTATCAGCACCTTTTCGATGTTCCAGTTGTTACTTTTTTAAAGAAGCGAAAGAAGAGATGACATTGTGCATCTAGGAAATCTAAGTCAAAGGGAAAACAAGGTGAAAAAGATATGACACCCATCTGGACTCAGGAAGGAGATGCTTGGGCCATTTCACTGCCAGCGTGTAACCAGATAACATCCATATGACAACAAAGAGAAAACAGTGTCTTGCATTTCTCTTTCTTTCACAGTTTAATTAAAGTTAGCAGCTAAGAACAACAAGAAAAAAACCAGGATAACGTGATGAGCCAATGCTGCTCAGACTGCCATTGTGGACCACTGTTAGAAACTGTGTTAACACAATTAAGCTGCAATTGTGCCCTTCCAGGACATGTGTGTGAACATACAGATGGGTAGATTACTATAAATACACACACATATATAGAGGTTACATTATATATATGGATTATGTATAATATATATTTAACTTGGGGATGTGTGTATATATCTATCTATATAGATAGATAGATAGATAGATAGATAGATATATAGTGTGTGTGTGTATATATGTAACAGGTGTGTATGTGTATATATTATACACAGACATGCTCGCACATACTTTTCTATACAAATAACTTATTACATACACACATACACAGTCTCTCATTTAGTGATTTTTGGGAGGCTATAGAGCAGCCATGTGTATACAGACTGTTGTCCAGCATAGGTCCACATAGTTTCCTGCAATGTATTGCTGATCCTGCTTTGCTTTTGCTTTGGAAAGGACTAGCTTGTACCCATGATGAAATGGCCTTACTGGATGGTAGAGTGGAAGCACCAAAAGATGAGAAACCATCATAATGTGTGTTAGACAGTAGGAATATCTATTAAATGGTTGTTGAAGCACACTGGCCTATATGGTCATATATTATTATAAAATATTCAATGTTATGACAGTGTCCAAAAATCCTATCCGGGTCGAGGCCCTATTGTACTGAATTCTGGACAATACCAGCACACAGACAATTCCTCCCCAGGGAGAGACTTAGATCCCTTTTCATGTCCTTATGAAAAGGTTATTTAGCTGAAATTGCAGATTTGTTGGAATCTGACGGGCCACACGATGAGTGCTTCTCTTATGACCTCAAATATAACCTCTGGGCTGTCAACCATGCGCCTTAGCCCCCAAACCCTCACACACAAATAGGAAAAAAGGAAAGAAATTTGTTTAATAGTTTTCGTCTAAATAAAAAGACAACATACATAAAATATATCTCTCCAGAATGCTCTGAGGAGACATCGAAATTAGACGCTCTTTTTACTGTCCCTCTTTGAAAATTACACTGGCCAGGTTATTTTGGAAGAAAAATCTTCAAAAGTATGTATTTAGATTGGGTGCATCCTGTGCCTGACATTCTACCCTGGGGAAGCCTTCAACAGAAGCAATTGGAATTAAAGGACTCAAAAAAAAAAGGGAAACAAGACAGCAGCTGTGAAATTCTCTAACAATTTTCATGCATATCACTTCCTTCTTCATACACCATTAGCTGACTGGTAAGATGGAAGCTTCCCATCTCCTTAGTCATCTAATATTATTTTTGGTCTTTACATAACTATGTCATGGAATTGTTTAACCGATCATCGGTTTACCATATTGCCAATTTTTTTAATTTCATGCATTTCCAAATTTCTTATTATAAAAAATCTATAGGACCTTGAATATGAAGGTCAGCTCAGGTCTAATAGAAATAATTGTCTTTTATAAGGAAGAATTGCCAAATTACTCATCAAATTTCTAATGATTTCCTCAGGAATATTTGTTCAGGGGTAACCAGCAGTCTAGTAGCTCTGTCAGTCTTTATTGCTAATATGTGTTTTGAGTGATGGATACACATATGCTGCTCTAGACATAGACTTGTTCATTACTAACTGATCTTATTGGAGCTGAACAAAACCCCATGGTAACATTCAGGCATGTATGCTAGGGTTGCTTTGAATGGTTTATTCTGCATTCTTTGAAATGGATAAGGAAACCTATGATTGGCTCCATATGATTGGAAAGCATGATGATAGCATGATTTATGAACAGTCATGCCAATGCTGTATTTATCCCATGATATATGATATATAACCAGCCAAAGATGCTCTTCTAGTGGCACATCTCCCAAGGCAGTTTAAATGAATGATTTGGTAAGGTTATTTATAATGACACCTAAATATTTGGGTGGTAAAAGAACTCCACTAACCTTAAGACAATCATGGGCAGTAGAGCAAGAAAGGGAGCGATGGAGTGTGTTCACTTACATCTACTTTTAAAAAACAATTTTTGTTAATCTTAGCACCTTTTGTTTATAGCTAGTATATTTGACAAGGCTAAATATTGCACTGGTTTGAATGCATGGAGAAATACACAGACAGCTTTCCAAGTTAAAAGAAACAACCGCATTTTTCTCTTGCAGCCTGGCATTTCACCACAAGTTCTTTCTTAGGGTACTTTTGATCTTTCCTAATTAGTTGCAATCTGGATTTTGTTTTCTCTTACCAGTTGCACTTTCAGTTGTTTCCTCTTTTCAGTCAGTTTCCAGATGTTGGTGCTTATCCATTTTTCCCCAGAAAACTGTATCCTTTCCTGAATTTTTGCATGATTCCCTCCTTTACACCCCCACTATTCATCTTGTGATCTAAAACAAGCTCTTGAAACCTGTTATAAATTAACATTAATTGGCAGGTCTTTTTTCCAGCTGTGTGTATTTCTTTAGACCACATACTATTTTGATTTTTCACCTTCGGAGGGCACATTTTAGACTGAACCAAATTGTATCCACTTCCAAGATTAGCTCAGAACTCACCTTGACACTTCGTAGGGGTCCACACAAGGCTAGGTTTATAAGTACTTTCTACAGCATTCAAGTGGGATAGTAAGATCCACTAGGAACATTAAAAGGAAAACTGTAATTCATTTCAAATATTTTAATCATATCATGCAACTATGTGTAGGCCACCAATAATTTCTTAACTGCTGTTAACTGTAAAAATAATGTAACATGTTTAAAGAAACAGGAAGCCACCATCATACTGGGGAGGTGATTGTTTATGAAAAAGTGATATTTCATGGAATTGTTAGAGCATTTCACAGTTGCTGAAGGAATTTTTCTTTTTATTTAACATTGGCTTAATATTGAGCACTTCATATTTTCTACATACATTTTAATGTTATTATAAGTAAAGTAAATTACCTTGAAATTGTTGTCCGAGTTCCCAGATTTTTTGTGTTCATTCAACAATTTCCTTTGAATCTATAAATCACAGGCCAGATCCTGCAAACAAACAAGTTGATTCAAACTTTGTGGTTAGCCCTAGCTCAGTAGTGAACTGAATAAAACTCTAGGTACAAACAACCCTGAACTCCGAAAAAGTGGAAAAGAAGGATCAATTCATATTCTTCAAATTTATTGCAGGAAAATCAGAAAGAAAGCAGCTGAGAAGGACCCTAAGCAAAAGTTATACTGTGAAGCATAAGGCGATACAGTGGCTGAGACTTAACCCCTTACTAAAACAACATTCCTTGCTCAGTATGAAGAGAAAGGAGGTCTTTCTGGGATTCTTTACCACTATCTAAAAATCAATGTTGTCTCTTAACATGCTGGAGCCAGCATTCAGTGACAGATAGTGACAGGACATTTTCTGCATCCCTCGTATTCTGCCAGTTAGAGTTACTTTAGTGGGTGGCACTGACTCTAGTTCCAAATTTGCCACCCTCAGCAAAAAAAATCAGAGACTACAGAGTCACTGGGCCAGAGTCCAGTGTCCTCACAGAATGAGTTGGGCAAAAGGTTCCACAAGAATATCTCCTCTGATTCCCTGATACATCACAGCTAGGAAGCACGTTATTAAAAAGCCACACAGTGGGACAAAAGAGTAAAAGAGAGCTTGCTACTCTAGTCACAGAAAGCTATGTAGGTTAAAATATACTGAGATGGTCCTAGAAAGAGGACCACAGTATACAGGAAGGCAAAAATACTCATGGCCCTTGTCAGTCTGATCTGGGAAAAATTCTGCCTGACTTCAAAGTTGGTGATTGGTTTGAACCTTAATGAATGAGTCAGATGCACCAGACAGGCACCTGAGATGCTTTAAGTATACAGCAGGAGCACAAGAACATCTCAGCCAAATTCCTGTCTTTAGCTGTGGCCAATGTCCAAGGCCTCAGAAGAAAGCAAATAAATCTCCAGTAAGCCAGCACTGTATTCTTAGGAAGAAAAAAGCAGTTCTTCCCAGCCTCTACAGGTGACCAACAGGAGATACAAAACTGGGATTTTCAAACACCTACCACAAAAAGATGAAATTCTCTTTTATGGGGATACCAAGTATTCAGACCCATTTATGATGCACAGAAATTACCATACCAGTCCATCAGACATAAAATAACAGAAGCTGAACCATGCACACAGAAACAGTAAAAACCCTTAGTGAGCACTTTCATGGTTCCATTTTTTCTCCCTGGCTATGTAGTTAATTAAAACAACTTCTGTATATTCCATTTGATACAGATTACAATAAAATAGATTTTTCAATATTGTACATTTATTGTACAAGGGAATAAGTAGTCCATTTACTTCCAATGGTAAAATTCAAACAGTTGTACATATGCAAAGAAAAAAATGTGTTTACTGGTTACTCACTCCACATTTTGGACATCTTTACTTTGTCTTTGATGGTTAGGTTGGAAAGTACATCTATACACATATGTTGCATTACAGTTCTTTGTATGGTAATATCCTATTGGCAGTATTTTCACCATTTTTACACAACAATGTAATGGATAATTTTTGGTTGAATCTTAAAATACCCCCAAGCTGAATGTAAACTCATTTCAGTTCATTTCCTCAAGGAGGAAATATTTTCTAAAAAAATGAATGTAACCATCAAAATAAGCATCTGCTTCACTGACTTGAGTTCTCCTTCCTTGTGTCCTTTGTCCCACCCACCTGTTTTGTCTGTATTAATTGATATTTTACCTCCTTGAGACAGAAACCTTGAGTCAGAATTTGTAGTCCATTTAAAAGGTGCAGAACCATTGAAGTCAATGAAGCTCCATTGCTTTACAGGGCCCTTCTGTAGTTTCTTGCATAATTTGAGTGCTTGGAAAAATAATGTCTGATGGATACATTTATGTTTAGTAAATCAGAAATATTCTCCATTTTTATGACACCTTATGAAAATTCTGAAGAATGATTACTTTTTGGTCCCTGCAACTGCCCCAACAAGGAAAATACACAGAAGCATTAGCCTAAGTAATTTAAAATAAATCAAAGACTTGTAGTTTGCATTTGGCATGTTCAAAGATGTTTTGGCTCAATAATGGACAAAAATGGATTGAACTAAGAAGAAAAAAAGATTAAAACTGGTAATTTAAATAAAACTTGTATTATTGTTTATAATATGTAATCTAAATCACCTGTGGAATTGGAATAAATAAATAAGAACAGCCCATGATAACATACCAGTATTTAAATAGCCAGCTGCACATCAAAACTAATTTTGCAATGCAAAATTTTTCTGGCGAGACCTGCCATTTAGACAGTTATGGATCCCAGTGGAGGGATGAGAAGACCAGAGTTCAAATTCAGTTTACTATGGCACTCATCCCAGCCCTGAATCTTAGCCATGTGACTGGCAGCACTCACTGTCATCACAGGGGAGTCTTACCAGGAAAAAGTGGTAGCTCAGGCATTCAAAGGCTAATAAAATACTACCATGGATAACTGAGATAAAAACAGAGTCCTTTATGTTACAATCTGCAAATAATTAATTGGAATTGTGTAAACATATAGGTAGTTATCTTGCTATTAGCACATGAGTTATGATATGCATGAAGGGATGAATGCTAAAATGTGAGTGGCTATGAGCATCTAACCTACTAGAGATACATCCCCTTATGCCAAACTGACAGAAGCAGAGACAAGGGGGGTGGGGGAAGCAAAAGCTGGTTTTCTGCAAAGCCCCAGAGAAAATGACATAATCATAATTCATGATTACATTACAGTGTGTGATGTTGTCTCAGTGCAAAAGGAATAATAATATACAGTTACCACAAATAATATATGAATACAGTTTCTTGATTAATTTTGTGATGCCATCCAATAAATAACATTTGAGATAATATAACTGGGCAGTGCACATTGAGGGCTACAGGTTGTACAGAAAGGACAGAGTAGGGAGGATGGGAGGTGGGCATTGCTCTCTATGTTAAGGAGCATTATACATCAACCTTAAACAAAATGGGATCAGAGGAGGAGAAAGTTTAGGTATTGTGGGTTAGGATATATGGAGATCAGAGGAAAGGGACTGGGTGGGGGGCAGTTGCTACAGACTGCCACATCAAGAGGAGGAGCTAGGTTTGGAATTCTCAAGACAGCTCTCAAAGACCGTATGGTCTAGGGATGTGGTTGTCATGGGGGACCTGACATCTGCTGGGAGGAGCAGTCAGCCAAATCCAACCTTTCTTAATCTGCATACAGGACTTCCACTTTACGCAGAAGGTATATGGTCCCGCTAAGGGCAATGCCTTACTGGACTTGGTGTTGGCTACAGGGAATGACCTGGTAGGGGAACTGCAGATTTGTGGTCACACCTTGGGGACAGTGACCATCAATTAACAGAATTCATCGTATGGCGTAGGGTAGGAAAGATAACTAGTTGGGTGGAAGTGCTTGACTTCAGGAAGGCTAACTTCAGTGTGCTCAGGAGTATAGTCAATGATGCACTGCAGGATAGGAATATTAGTGAAATAGGAGTCCAGGAAGTGTGGTTGTTCCTAAAGGAAACAATTCTTTGGGCACAGAGGGAGACGATCCCATTGTGAGGGAAAGGGGGCAAGAGAATCAAAAAACCTCCCTGGCTAAACAGAGAAATCCAGGGAAGCCTAAGGGCAAAAAAAAGAGGCATATAGGCAGTGGAAGCAGGGGGAAGCTACAAAGGAGGAGTATACCTATTTCGTCAGCACTTGCAGCAAGGCAGGTAGAAAGGCCAAAGCAACTACAGAGCTGAGGCTGGCAACACAAATTAATTGTGGTTACCATTATAAAAGGCCTTCAATATGGTATCTCATCCCATTCTCATAAATAAATTAAGAGGCTGTTTCTTAGATGATTACACAGTCCGGTGGGTGGCAAATTGGCTTGGGGGTCCCACCCAGAGAGTGAGGGTGGATGGGTCGGTTTCGACCTGGAAGAATGTGGGATCCTGCAGGGCTCGGTCCTTGGACCTGTACTCTTCAATGTCTTCATCAGTGACTTGGATGTGGGCATGAAACATACTCTGTCCAAGTTTGCAGATGATACTAAATTGTGTGGGGAAGTGAACATACTGGAAGGTAGGGAACAATTGCAGGTGGACCTGGACAGGTTGGAAAAGTGGGCAGAACACAATAGGATGCAGCTCAACAAGGACAAGTGCAGAGTGCTGCACCTAAGGCATAAAAATATCCAACACACCTACTGGCTGGGGAATGACCCTCTCAGAAGCACAGAAGTGGAAAAGGATCTTGGAGTCATAATGGACTCCAAGATGAACATGAGTCGTCAGTGTGATGAAATCAATAGCAAAGGTAATCACACTTTATCATGCATTAGCAGATGCATGATGAATAGATCCAAGGAGGTGATGCTTCCCCTCTATGCAGCATTGGTTAGACCACAGTTGGAGTACTGCATCCAGTTTTGGGCACCGGACTTTAAGAAGGATGTGGATAACCTTGAGAGGATCCAAAGGAGGGCCACTCATATGGTTAAGGGTTTGCAGGCCAAACCCTATGAGGAGAGACTGAGGGACATGGATCTCTTCAGCCTCCACAAGAGAAGGCTGAGAGGTGATCTTGTGGCCACCTACAAATTCATTCTGCGGAGCTGGGAGGGAGCAAGGAATTGGAGATGCTCTGTTCACCAGGGTGCCTCTTGGGGTAACAAGGAACAACGTTCACAAACTGACAGAGAGCAGATTTAGGCTGGACATCAGGAAGAATTTCTTCACAGTAAGGATGGCCAAAATTTGGAACGGGTTTCCAAGGGAGGTGGTGCTCTTCCCTAACTTGGGGGTCTTTAAGAGAAGTCTGGATAGGCATCTGGCTGGGGTCATCTGACCCCAGCACACTTTCCTGCCCAGGGTAAGGGGTCAGATTCAATGATCTGTTGAGGTCCTTTCTGATACTAGCATCTATGAATCTATGAAACATCAGAAAAATGGAGTTTTTTCATTAAATAGTCCCACCTTTTTCATTGAAATGCAAAATTTTTCATCCAGTTCTCTGAGCAGCCTTGTTTTGTAGGGTTTACCAGAACAACCAAATATTAAATCTCTTCTGCTGAAGTCCATAGATGTAGAATGAAAACAGAGCAAAGTTCAGGATTTTGCCAGTATACTACTGTGCTGATTATGAGACAATGATTCCTATGACAAATAGAGGGAAAGTTTCTAGATTCTGCCAGTGACCAGTTCATCATTACAAAGTAGTAGAAGTGTTGCTGTCACAGAACATGTATGGGCAACTAAAATCTACTTTTATAATCCAACCATGGCAGAAAAACAACCCGCTCCTT
>NW_017728913.1:5946415-5956083 GCF_001723895.1 Crocodylus porosus
CAATTCTTTGGGCACAGAGGGAGACGATCCCATTGTGAGGGAAAGGGGGCAAGAGAATCAAAAAACCTCCCTGGCTAAACAGAGAAATCCAGGGAAGCCTAAGGGCAAAAAAAAGAGGCATATAGGCAGTGGAAGCAGGGGGAAGCTACAAAGGAGGAGTATACCTATTTCGTCAGCACTTGCAGCAAGGCAGGTAGAAAGGCCAAAGCAACTACAGAGCTGAGGCTGGCAACACAAATTAATTGTGGTTACCATTATAAAAGGCCTTCAATATGGTATCTCATCCCATTCTCATAAATAAATTAAGAGGCTGTTTCTTAGATGATTACACAGTCCGGTGGGTGGCAAATTGGCTTGGGGGTCCCACCCAGAGAGTGAGGGTGGATGGGTCGGTTTCGACCTGGAAGAATGTGGGATCCTGCAGGGCTCGGTCCTTGGACCTGTACTCTTCAATGTCTTCATCAGTGACTTGGATGTGGGCATGAAACATACTCTGTCCAAGTTTGCAGATGATACTAAATTGTGTGGGGAAGTGAACATACTGGAAGGTAGGGAACAATTGCAGGTGGACCTGGACAGGTTGGAAAAGTGGGCAGAACACAATAGGATGCAGCTCAACAAGGACAAGTGCAGAGTGCTGCACCTAAGGCATAAAAATATCCAACACACCTACTGGCTGGGGAATGACCCTCTCAGAAGCACAGAAGTGGAAAAGGATCTTGGAGTCATAATGGACTCCAAGATGAACATGAGTCGTCAGTGTGATGAAATCAATAGCAAAGGTAATCACACTTTATCATGCATTAGCAGATGCATGATGAATAGATCCAAGGAGGTGATGCTTCCCCTCTATGCAGCATTGGTTAGACCACAGTTGGAGTACTGCATCCAGTTTTGGGCACCGGACTTTAAGAAGGATGTGGATAACCTTGAGAGGATCCAAAGGAGGGCCACTCATATGGTTAAGGGTTTGCAGGCCAAACCCTATGAGGAGAGACTGAGGGACATGGATCTCTTCAGCCTCCACAAGAGAAGGCTGAGAGGTGATCTTGTGGCCACCTACAAATTCATTCTGCGGAGCTGGGAGGGAGCAAGGAATTGGAGATGCTCTGTTCACCAGGGTGCCTCTTGGGGTAACAAGGAACAACGTTCACAAACTGACAGAGAGCAGATTTAGGCTGGACATCAGGAAGAATTTCTTCACAGTAAGGATGGCCAAAATTTGGAACGGGTTTCCAAGGGAGGTGGTGCTCTTCCCTAACTTGGGGGTCTTTAAGAGAAGTCTGGATAGGCATCTGGCTGGGGTCATCTGACCCCAGCACACTTTC
This sequence comes from Crocodylus porosus, assembly GCF_001723895.1. Lineage (NCBI taxonomy): Eukaryota > Metazoa > Chordata > Crocodylia > Crocodylidae > Crocodylus > Crocodylus porosus. The sequence goes on from NW_017728913.1 coordinate 5,947,744, forward strand.
CTGCCCAGGGTAAGGGGTCAGATTCAATGATCTGTTGAGGTCCTTTCTGATACTAGCATCTATGAATCTATGAAACATCAGAAAAATGGAGTTTTTTCATTAAATAGTCCCACCTTTTTCATTGAAATGCAAAATTTTTCATCCAGTTCTCTGAGCAGCCTTGTTTTGTAGGGTTTACCAGAACAACCAAATATTAAATCTCTTCTGCTGAAGTCCATAGATGTAGAATGAAAACAGAGCAAAGTTCAGGATTTTGCCAGTATACTACTGTGCTGATTATGAGACAATGATTCCTATGACAAATAGAGGGAAAGTTTCTAGATTCTGCCAGTGACCAGTTCATCATTACAAAGTAGTAGAAGTGTTGCTGTCACAGAACATGTATGGGCAACTAAAATCTACTTTTATAATCCAACCATGGCAGAAAAACAACCCGCTCCTTCCCTGTTTCTCTATCTGGCCTAGTTTCTGCAAGGATGTTAAAAAAACACAACCTGCCATAGTAAATACACATTTTACTTGCCAAGTAGCTTGGCAAGACAAATACTTCACAGAGGTTGTTGAGAACAATGGCCAATACTGTTGATTTGCCCATCAGTATTCAAGGAATTACTGGTGTTTGGGTTTCCCATTTTTTACTCACTCAGGCTCCTAGAATGGGGTAACTAGCAATCTCTTCTCAGCCCTAGTAAGCTGATGATTTAATATTTATTTCATCTGCATGTCTGGAAAGCTAGCAGGCATAGCCCAAGCCCACAAACTGGAAGAACTGGTGCATTCACACACTGTCACTAGATTAAGAATCACCACTGACCTTTTCTTTTCTGCTCCCCAAATTTATAAATGCAAAATTACAAACTAACAAGATTTGTGCAACTAACTGTACAAAAGAACATCCACTGAACAATGACATGCACAGAATGCATAAACCCTTCTACTCACAAGTTATGGATTAAACTGGCATTGATATGCAGTGCCTTCAAATTCTGCTTCTTAGCTTTGGCAACAGGTGATGGGGACACTATAGAATAGAAACATAAAAAAGCAGCTGGGTCCTCTGGGCAGTGGGACATATATGGGCAGTAGTGGCTTCCAGGTGCCACTGGAACATTTTGTGACTGCAGCAGCAGATGATACTTTCTACTCTTTTTTCTGCCCCACTGTAATTACACTAAAACTATAGAAGCATTTCAGTAATTTGGGGTGTGGTGAAGACACCTAGCGTGTTCGCTACTTCAAGGTTTAAACAAACATCACATTTGTCCCAGGAGAAAAGGCTTTTGCTCTAGGATCCTACATAAGAATTGTCATTTACTAGATCAGGCCATAGGTTCATCTCACCCAGTATCCTGTGTCACACAGGGGCAGTATGGTTGCTGAAAGGGAAAGTGAATTGGGTATGAACAGGGTTTTTCCCACTGTCCCTTTATCACTTGTAACCTCCAGCAGCTAAGGTCTAGGAAAGGGGTGGGCAAAATATGGTCCATGGGCCAAATCCAGCCCACCAGATACTTTCATCTGGCCCACAGCACCCACCAACTAATTGTATCCTGCCCAGCCCTTCTGCCCACGAGGGTGGGAGCAAGGTCACCATGTATATACCCCCACCAAAATACCTTATTGCACCTCACTTCTGCCCTTGTTGGCAGAAAAGCCTGGCTGGGCCAGCACACAGCTTCTGGATGGGACAGCTGCTGCCATTGCTGCAGCCACCAGAGGACCTGCTTGGCTACCTCAGCATCCCATCCGCTCTGGGCACCAGGTAGGGAAGTGGCAGGAGTGGGGGCAGGAAAGGAGAGGGAGCTGCAGCTGTGCGGGACTGCAGAATGTGGGCCTGGCAGTAGCACGGAGCCTGTGCCTGGGGGCAGCAGCAGCAGGGAGCTTGGGTGAGCAGGGTGTGCACGTGAGGGAGGATGGTGGGGCTGTGGAGGCCCTCCCACACTCCCCCCCATGGCATGTAGCTCCCACAGGTGGCAGCATCAGGCTGGGGCACTCGGGGCACTGGTGCCTAGCAGCATGTGGCTTCAGCCAGTGCTGCTCATGGGGGCGAGGAGTGCAGCCCAGCCAGGCCGCCTCTATCACTGGAACGCCCCACCGAACATCTGCAGCTCCCAGCGCTCACACACCACTGGAAGGAAGCTCTACATGCTGGAGCAAGCTGCCTTCACAGCTCCTCACTGCATAGTTCCTGGGCTGCATGGAGAATCAGAGGCCAGGCCCCCCCTCCATTTCCAGTGAAGTCCCAGAACTGGATTAGCAGGGAGCAGTGAAGGCAGCCAGCTCCCACGCACGGGGGCTTCCCTCCAGTGGCGCATGAGTGCCAAGAGCTGCGTGTGCGTGGCAGGGGGCCCCAGTGATAGAGGCAGCCGGGCCAGGCTGTGCTCCCTACTGCAATGTGCAGCACTGGCTGGAGCTGCGTGCCACTGGTCACTAGTGTCCGTGCCAAGCACAAGTGCCCCAAGGGCCCCAGCCTCCTGCTGCTGTAGCTGCCACTTCTGCTGCTGCTGCCGCCTGCAGGGGCTGCACCCCATAGGAAGAGTGTGGGGGTCCCACACACCCCACAAATGCCACACGCCCACAACCTGCCCCCACAATCCCCCACATGTACACACTCCACAACATACCCTATTGCCCATCGCACACACAGCCACACTCCCTTACAATCCCCCACACACACCCACCCCACCATACACACATACACTCACACCCCACCATACACACCCCCTCACAATACACACATACACCACACCCCACCTCACACTTCACCGTACACATGCACCTCTAACACCCCACCATACACACACACTCTCCACACAATATACAAGACTAACACCTTATTTTTTAGTTATTATGTAATCACTTCTATATACAGTACACAAAAACAAATCATGACAAAAATATTTGTTGTAATAAAATTTAAATAGGTTATACTAGGTGTTTGACTTTCAGTGTATGACTTCGTTTTTTCCCGGTTCTAAGGTGGCAATCCCCCCTCCCAAAAGGAGTATCACCCAGGGCAAGAGAAGGGACTTCCAGGGGCAAAGGTCAGGGGTCAGGGATGGGAATTCTGCTCCCAAGATGGTGATCAGGGGGCTGGGGTAACTATCAAGGGGCAAAGCTACCCATGTGGCCCTCAAAAGCTCACCAAACTTCATTAAATGGCCTTCCAGCTGAAATAATTGCCTGCCCCTGGTCTAGGAAATTCTGATTCAGAGGCTTTATCCCCAACTTCCATGCTCAATAGCTACTGATACCCCTTTCCTTCAAGAATTTGTCCAATCCTCCAAATTTACAAGTCCATTGTCCCACTTTAAAGTACCCATGAAGCATGAGAGATAACATATGCTAACTCTTTCCCCCAGAACAACATCATCTACATTTGTGAATTAATAGTGGTTCATTCAAGTTAACTACCACTCAATCCAGGAGGCAAGCCTATCAGATAGACAGTAATGCAGCTTGGAAGAGCTATGTGTGTAAATGGCTATGTGCTTTGATCTGGATTAAAACCTGGGACAATCAGGACTGCCTTAAATGAGATACTGTTTACAGTTTCAGAGACTGCTAAAGAAGAAATATGCAAAGAGGAGTCTTGCACAGAGCTTGTCATCATAGCCACTACCAATTTGATAGCACAGATATATATATATATCATTGTGATGAGACAATTCAAGCAAAGAATAAGAATAAACAAGTCAACCACAAAGAAAGGCAGACAAACATGTGAAGGCTGTTAAAGCTGAGAGGAAGAGAAAGTATATCATACATTCTCCTGGTTATCCCTTTAGATAGACAGAGAGCCACCCTGATGGCAAGATCCACCAGAACGTAGACATCCAGCGAGTAAGAAGTGGGTAACAACTGAAAGTGTATGGCTGAGAGCCATCTGCAAATTTCCTTTGTTTATAGAAAACATTTTCAAAGGGTGCTTGAAACGCTTTGTTTTACTTTGTTAGCTGTTCTGCAAAAATCTCTTGATAATACAAAATTTTTCCACAGTAAATTTTGGCTAGAACAAGTTTACTCTAGAGTTTTACTCTATCATTGACCGTTTACAAAATAAAATAAATTTAAATAAGTCAGGTTGGCCAAATACAAGCCACAAATCAGAAAACCACCAAGTAGGCCATCCTCACTGCCAAAGCTTTAATGTGACCTAATGGGAGGGCTACAAGAGGTTACAGTTTGGTTTTTACGATGGTTCATGTAATATTTGGCACTCCAAAGGGGCTGGGTCAAGCTTCCTGATCCTTACACAAACATTTGATGTAATTTTTTTCACTTTTTCATCATAATAATGCTCTGCATTCTACCCTCCTATGACCTAAGCCTCTTTCCCCTGGGGCGGGTCAGATTTAGAACCCACTTGTTCACTTACTAGTGTCATTTGCATCAGCTGATTCCAGATGTACTTCACCTCCACCCACATCAGACTTTGCAGGTCCAACAAAGTGCAGGGAGGAAGGGGGCTGCAGGGAGAAGGAGCTGTACACTGGCAGTACATCAATTGGCTTGAAATTTCTCACTAAGTTTATTATTCAGAGCACTGATGAGAGGGCAGGGGGCAGGGTGACTCATACAACATCTTGTCTAAATTGAAAACCAATACCAATCCACACTCCCACAACAGAGAATCAGATCTGGGGTGGGTGAGAGTGGTCAGTTTTGCTCCAAGTGGACGTTAAGGCTCCAGGGGCTCAATGCTACTGGCTGCACAGGTTGCTTGCCATCATTAAAAACAAAATGGGAAAGAGTAATCTTTGCTTCTTTTAGCTGCTTCAAAGAAACCATCTGCATTGCATGATTCTCTCTGAATAAAGCTGGTATTAGTATGCCTAACAAAAGTGAGAGAGGTGTAGGGACATTATACCTTTTGGAGTCATCTCTAAGTAGCATTTCAGTTGGAGAAGAGCTGAATAGAGCTCACAGCTCTGATTTAGTATTATTTCTAATGATAAATAAAATGCTAATAAATCACCACATTCAAACTGATACAAGTTGGGAAAGATGATCATTATGTGCCCTTTAACTTAGCCTCCACGCTAAGATTATAATGAAATAGAAAAGAAGAAATTATCTTGTTAAAAAGAATAGTTCTCTTTCTAATTACTGAAAAAAATAATGCTGCTCTTAAATGAAACAATAACTCAATGGCATATATTTAACAATGTAGCACTTGTTTTGCCTACTGAAATAAGGAGGTCATACTGACTGAATTTTAGAGGGAAAATTCCATCTTTCAGTTCCTGTTCCAGAATCCTCTCTACAGGATCATAGGAAGCACAGCTGAAAAGGACCCCACATCTAGTTCAGCTCTCTGCCAAGTGTCTGCTTGGCGACAGGTTGGCAACCTGCTCCTGGAAATTTCCAAGGATGGAGACTCCACAACTTCTCTAGGTAGCCTCTTCCAACTGATACTTCCTCCTAACTCAACACTGAGCACTGATGATTACTCACTGAGCATGATGATCCAACCAGTTGCAAAACCACATTACAGTGCTTAGGTTTAGTCTGCATTTCCTTAGCTTGTTAATGAGAATGTCATGGAAGACAGCATCAAAAGCCTGGCTGAAGTCAAGGTATATCCCATCTGTTGCTTTCCCCACATCCACAGGGCCTATCATCTTATCACAGAAGGATACCAGGCATGACTTGCTTTTGGTGAATTCATGCTGACTGTCCCTGATAATAACCCAGATCACTGGATGATACTAAATTATGGGGGAAAGTAGTCATGCTAGAGGATAGAATGTGGATCCAAGTGGACCTGGACAAACTAGAAAGGTGGGCGGAGGGGAACCAGATGTGCTTCAATAAGGATAAATGCAGAGTACTTCATCTGGGGAGAAGTAACCAGCTACATGAATATAGGTTAGGAAGAGATGTCCAAGTCAGCACAAGGGGTGAAAGGGACCTCAGGGCTATGGTTGATCACAGGATAAACATAAGCCACCAGTGTGGGGCATACTGGGATGCATTAGCCAATGCATTGCAAGCAGGGCTAAGGAAGTGATACTTCCACTCTACTCAGCATTGGTGAGACCCCAGCTGGAGTACTGTGTCCAGTTCTGGGCAACACACTTCAAAAATGACACGGAGAATCTTGAAAGGGTCCAGGGAAGGGCCACAAGAATGATTAAGGGACTGGAGGACAAACTTTATAAGGAAAGTTAAGGGATCTGGGACTGTTTGTGCTGGGGAAAAGAAGACAGAGGGGGGACTTGGTGGCCATAAATATGTAAGGGGTGAATATCGGGAACTGGGAGAAAAATTGTTCACTAGGGCACCCCACGGAGGACAAGGAGCATTGGCCATAAACTATTAGAGGATGGTTTGAGGTTGGATGTAAAGAAGAACTTCTTTACAGTAAGGAAGACAAGAATCTGGAATAGACTTCCCCAAGAGGTGATGCAGTCCCCAACTTTGGAACTCTTCAGGAGGAGACCGGGCAGACATCTTGCTGGGATCATTTGATCTGAGCAGTATTCCTGCCCAGAGCGGGGGGTGGGGGGTGGACTTGATCTTTCAAGGTCCTTTCCAGCCCTTAATTTCTATGATTCTATGATTGATTGCTCTCCTTGAAGTGCTTCTCAATAAATTCCTTGAGGACCTACTCCATGACATTTACAGGTACTGAAGTCATACTGACTGATCCGTAATTCTCCAAATCCTCCTTCCTCCCTTTCTTAAAAATGGACACTATATTTGCCCTTTCCTAGGATCTCACCCAACCTCCATGAGTTCTAAAAGAAGATAGCTAATGGCTCCAAAATTACCTCAGCCAATTCCTTCAGTACCCTACAGTGTATCCTGTTTAGCCTGGCCAACTTGATGTCGTTTAGCTTCTCTAATTAATTCCTAACTCTTCTAATACTACTCAAAGATATTTGTGTCTCTTATCTTTGCTGTCAACTGTACTCATCATCTAGTAAATGCCCTTATTTGTAAAGGCTGGAGTAAAAAAGGCATTAAATGCTTCAGCCTTCTCTGCATCATCTTTCACTAAATTGCCTTCTGCATTCTGTAAAGGGTCTATGGTTTCTCTGGTCTTCCTCTTACTTTTAACAAACTTGTACAATCCCTTTTTTACTGCATTTTATGTCCCTTGCCAATTGCACCTCAAACTGTACCAAGGCCTTCCTAATATTCTCCCGTGTGCCTGTGTGGTATTCTTACACTCTTCCCTGGTACTGTGACTAAGTTTCCACTTTTTATAGGATTCTTTTTTGAGTTTCAACTCATTGAAGAGATTTCTACCTAGCTAAGCTGGCCTCCTGTTTCACTTCCCATTCTTCCATCACATCAAGATAGCTTGCTCCGGCATTCTTAAAAGGGACTCCTTAAAGTACAGTCAGCTCTCCTGAACTCCTTTTCCCCTTAGACTTGCCTCCCAAGAGATCCTTTTTTCCTTCCACTCTTGCTTCCTCTTGCTGCTTAAAAAACCCCCTCACTCATGCATCTTCAGTTGATTTCCAATCCAATAAGTTAACTGTTATTACCCTATTGTAAAAATCAAGGCACTCAAACTGCATCAGGATCCACCCACATGTCTGAGCTGTCAGGACTGCCCTTGAATGGGAAGGTCTTTGGGACAGAGAGCCTGAATCTTATGTGTTTGGACAGCACCTAAATCAGCGAGGCCCCTGTGGCAGGACGGCCCCTAGGGGTGCCGTGACCTCCCCTAGTGTCCTTGCCTACCGTGCCAAGTCTGGGTCTTTAACACATCCTCCGTCTCGCCCACCACGTCTTTGATCTTGTTAGTTCAGTGAAGGAGGCTGCCTTCCTACCCTTCTTGGCACGAGGCCGGTCTTACTATGCCGGGATTTTCTCTGGGTCCCGGTGCTGGTCTTCTCCCGGGGCCAGCTCAATACACGTGCCCCCTCCTGGGGCAGCTCTCTCTGACTGCGCCCCTTCTCGCCCAGTCCGGAACCCCAACAGGCTTACTCCCCTCTCGGGGCTTCGTGTCTCACAGGCAGCGCCCCACTCGGGCCTGCCTCCCTTATATTCCGCGGCCACTCATGTCCTGACCTGCGTCCTGCGCCCTGCGCTCCCCGCGGTCTCTATGCCCGCACTCGGGCCTGTGGTCGCCTCCCGAGCTCGCTGCCTGCCCTGGGACCCTTGCTCGCGCTCCTTATGCTCGTCGCCTGCACTCGGGCCTTCTATGCCCCGACTGGGGCCCTTGCTCGCACGTCTTGCAGTCACTGCCCGCACTCGGGCCTTCTATGCCCCCACTGGGGCCCTCGCTTGCGCCTCTTGCGCTCGCTGCCCGCACTCGGGCCTTCTATGCCCCCACTGGGCCTGTGGTCGTGCCTCGTGCGCTCCCCGCCCGCACTCGGGCCT